>NC_089250.1:165599744-165908181 GCF_963930625.1 Muntiacus reevesi
GGAGGCCTGCGAGTTGTTTCTGGGACCAGCTTGGCACCCTTGGCCCACCCGCCTGACCAACCAAGACAGGGAGTGGGTGGAGGGGGAGCCGTCCGGCACGTGGACCCAGGCACAGAGGCTGCGGCAGGAAGCAGGAGGCGGCCCACGAGCGGCCCCGCCCCATGTGAGTCAGCGGACTTTTTTCTCCACTGCACACCAGGCAGTCTTGCCAAACTCCCAACAACTGCACAGATGTGGCCAACGCCAGTTCTAAGCAAACTTCCCGAGCAACCCCGAGTCTGCGTGTGCCCCACTGTGTGCGGGACGCCTGCTGCGTGAGGTGCCCGGCTGCAAGGTGGCAGGACTGGGGCCAGGGAGCTGCCCCCCAGAGCGCGGCCTCACGGTGCGGTGTGCGCCCTGACACGTGCTGGGAAGTGTGCACTCCACCCCTGCTAGTCCTTCAGGCTCCAAAGGAGCAGTCAGGGACTGGATGCTTAATTGTCCCACAAACGATGCCGTACATCTCTGGTCCTCACAATGCCTCCACAAAGCACAGTATTGTTAGCCCCATTTTTCAGGAAAGACAAACCCAAAACCAAAACAAAACCAAAAAACCCCTGTGGCTCAAAGAAAGTCCCTTGCACAGGATTCTGCGCCTAGTGAATGACAGAGGTGGGGCTGACCCCCAGACCCTCCTCCTGGTCGAGCTCCCCCGCCATGTGCAGGGAGAGCTCTAGTCACATGAGATATTCACAGCATTAAGAGCTCAAGTCATAACATGATGCCTTGGTGACACGCACAGATGACATAATTATCCACCAGACGACTTTTCTCCCTAACGGAGCCAGAATATCTTATTCTGAGTAATATAATTAAGTACAGGATAATTGTAAGATACTGTAGGCTCTGCCCTGCTCCCAGAGTATGTCCTAAGAAGATAGCAACTAACCCTGGGACCTCTCCCGACAAGGAAGAACTTTCTCCCAGTGGGAAGGGGCCAAAGGTGAAAGAGCCATCTTGAAGAGGGAGAGAAACCCGGGTCACGGCAGTACCCAAGAGATGAAAAGTGCATTCCACTACGATTCAGAGAGCCAGGGATGAGGCCGAATCTTCTAAGGGCTCTGATGGGACTCTGCCTCCTAGGTGGGGATGAAGAAAGGGATGATCGTGGTGATAAGGCAAGGGTGTTGATGCTGAAGGTGGTGACGAAGGTGATGGAGATGGTGATGGTGGAGACATGAGGGTGTCAGAGGGGGTGGTGATAAAGACTATGCTGACGATGCCTGCGGTGATACGGGGGTGGTGATGAAGGTGACGGTGGCCGTGGTGCTGATACGGATGGTGGCGACACCAGGGGTGAGGATGAAGGTAACGGCGATGATGGTGATACTGCCGACAGCAGCTACTGCGGCCGGATGTGTGAGACGCTCTACACCCCGCGGCTTACGAGATTATCTTCGCACCAGCCCTGGGAGGTGAGTGATGCACCCCGTTTGCCAGCTGAAGAACCCAAGGCTCAGAGGGGTCACCGGGCTGGAGAGTGGTGAGGCCAGGATTCACCCACGGACCTCCACGGGCACAGCGCCGCATCTACCTCATCCCTCCCCAAGGGATCGAGTCCGGATGAGAAACCGTTTCTTCCACTGATGACCACTTTCCAGCCTCTCTCCCCAGAATAAAAGTCCCCCATCTCACTACCAAGCCAAGCTCCCATAGCTGCCGGCATGTGTTTTCGGAGCGGGAGGCTTATCTGAAAGGAGCGGACCCGTCCCAGAGGGGACCTTGTGTGCGCCAGACCCCAAGCCCTTTCCCGCCCTCGCAGTAAGCGCGCCGGGGAAGGAAGGGCTCTGGGGTCTTCTGGGGGGCTGGGAGCGCTGCGGGGCATGCTCCTCCCTTCCCCAAGGGCCCCCCCGCCGCCTCAAACGACCCCAAAGTCAATGCCGCGGTGGTGAAGGATGCGGAGAGGCCGAGCAAGCCTGTGTCCCTGCTGGCCTGGCTCTGCGTCTGCGCTACAGGAAGAGGCTGCAAGGCCAGCCTTCAACCCACGCCGGGAGCCTCTGACGGCCTCAGTCAGCCTGCGACCCAGGGTCAAGGTGTGAGCCCAGCTCACAGCCCCGTGTTCCGCTTCCTCGGGCGCTGGAGGCTGGGCCTGGGGTCCTTCTGGGTCTCCTTTGGCCTCCAAGCTGCACAGGACAGGCAGGGGTGGAGCTGAGGAGGACGGCCACAGGGAGAGGCGGAAGCTTGCACCCCAGTCTCGCTCCCAACCCACGGGCACCACGACGGGAGGTCCAGCTGCTGGAGGAAAGCAGAGGCCCCCTGACAGGCCCTGGGGCCCAGACCCCGTTTTTTCGCCACCTCCTCGGCTGGGCTCCCAGGCAGACATCCCAGTCTAGCAGCCCCTTTGCTTCCTCCTCAGGGCAGCGTGGTGCAGACAGTCAGCTGACTTCCTGCCCCGGGGCCTGACCGCCCTGGAGAAGCGAGACCACGGAGACCCTGGTGAGCCCTGACGTGGACACGGGTCTCCGGCCCCAGGTCGGCAGACCGCACCCCGGCTTCCCCAGTGCTGGACTCACGCGGTCCCTGCCAGCCCAGCCTGGAACGTTCACGCCAGCCCCAGTGTCAGGATGGCCTGAGCATAGGGAACATCCCTCAACCCAGGGGGCCTTCGCTCACCGGTTCCTTTCTCCCTCCCCATCCGTGGAGCACCCATCGTGTGCCGGGCGCTGTCCTGAGCTCCAGGGACCGAAGGCCTGGCCGGGCAGGTCCCTACCCCCCACCCCCCTACCCCGGCCAGGATCCCTCTCCCAAGAGAATTCAAACCCAGCACAATCTGGACTCAAAGCACAGTACGCATGAGAACTCTTTTTAAGGCTGAACAACTTTTCTCTAAGTTCTCCACTTCCAGCCCTCTCTTCCACCGAGGTCCTGAGACTTGCCCGTTTGTCCCTGCAGAGGGGGAAAGCGTCAATTTCCCAAGATGTTTCTGCTCAGCAGGTCGGAGCCACGACAGTGCTTGGGGGTGTACCGCTCGCACGGCACGTCCACATCCTGCCCAGGGCGGAGGAGGACGCACCCAGCGCTCACCACTGCCCAGTGGCAGAGGCTGTGGCCATGCCTCTCCGCCGCGGGCTCCAGTCCCAGCCTCTCAGCCCTGGCGACAAGCTGCTGGGTGACCGTGGCAACAGTCGCTTCCCTCCCCGGGGCCTCCGTGGCTTTGCCTACAGAGTCACGGGATTGAAGGTGGGGGTGAGGTCTGGTGTCCAGGAGTCTGGGGCTGTGGGGAAGAGCGGTGTGTGTCCACACAGCCACAAGGAAGGACTGGGGCGCAGGGCTGAAGCGGCAGCATCCCCCGGCCTCTCTGGTTCCCAACTTGGGGCCCCGAGTCCTTCCGTGCAGGGAGCAGCAGGGGTCTGGCGGGGGAGCAGCTCTGAAAGGAGTCATGCCCTTCCCAGCTGAGACTTGCAGGGTGAATCCCCGGGCCCCTCCCGTGTACCTCCAACCCTCAAGGGCCCACAAACAGGCATGGATGCCCTAGGTGAGCGTGGGCTCCCCCAACCCGGTGCTTCCAAGGGACTGTGGGCGACAGGGCTCATCCTTCCTGGGGGTACCCACTGCCTCGGCAGCCCTAAGAGGGAGGAGCCACAGGCCCACAAACGAGGCCAGGATGGCACTTTCCAACCAGGTCCACTGGGGCCCTGCAGAGAACTCAGCTAGAAAGAATCTCACAGGCTGCCTGTCTGCACCTCAAATATCCCACGTACACTGTCCTGTTTTGCTCCTTGAAACTACTTAGGTTGATGATTGCTATGCCCGCTTTGGGAGCAGAGGCATCTTCCGGCTCACACAGGTTTTGATGAGTTTCTCTGATGAAGACCCACACTCAAGGCCAGGAAGGGATGTCTTCCAGATTTCAGGAAGAGCATGCCAACAGCTGGGAAGGCTGGGGCGGCAAGAAGGCCCCGATGCCGACTGAACGGGGCATCAGCAGAACCAAAACCGGCTGGACGCTGCCGGGGCCCCCACGGCCGGGCCTCCCTCCCTGCCCTCTGGTTTCAAGTGTTGGTTGCTCAGTTGTGTCTGACTCCTTGCGACCCCGTGGACTGTAGACCACCAGGCTCCTATGTCCGTGAGACTCCCCAGGCGAGAATACTGGAGTTGGGTTGCCACTTCCTTCTCTAGGGGATCTTCCCGACCCCGGGATGGAACCCGGGTCTCCTGCCTTGCAGGTGGATTCTTTTACCATCTGAGCCACAGCAGTGGTCTACTCGCGAGTGGCTCAGCCGATAGCCAGGGCGGGGATGGGTTGTGGGTCTGTCACTAGGGGGCCACTGGGGTGGCGGCATCAGGCAGGGAGCCAGGGAGACCTGGGCACCTCTCCCCCCATGTGGCCATGGGCAGGCCCACCACCCGAGCCCCACTCTCCCCACCCCTCAGCAGGGCGAGCAGAACCCACCTCAGAGGGACCCACGATGAAGATACAGGCAAGATGCACGAAGGTGCAGTCTGGCTCTCAGGGGCTGGGCGGGAGGGGACCAGAGCAGGCAGGTCTGGAACGCCTGTCATCAGTCAGCGCCCGTGCTGGTGGATCCTCCAGCTTGTGTTTCTGACCAGCAGTGGGGCCTGAGGCTTGGCTGGTAAACCGCAGGGGCTAGGTTCCACCTGGCAGGCTCTCCTTGCTGTTCCTGTCGTCAATACCCATCCCAGACCAATGCGTGCCGGGTCACCTTGTGGACGTGGCAGACACGGGTGCTCAGAGCCTCTAAGGAACCCCCGGGACTCTAGGCACTAGCTTGGCTGCCACATCTCCCTTATTTGGAAAGAAGGGAAACTCTGGGGTGTGGATCCTAAAGCAGAAAGCTCATTATCGTGACCAAAGGAAATATTTACGAAGCATTCAAAGATAAAAACACGCTGGGAGCTAGACGCTGTGCCTGGCACCCAGCGCTAAGGTGCTCAGAGAAAGATCTTGGAAGGAAGGGACAGCCTTGGGGTGCCCGGCCCTCCCAAGTCCTGGGTCTCTGCAGTAATGTGTCCTCCACAGCGTAACCCCCAAAGGACCGCAGGGGCGCTGGGTCTCGGGGAGAGGGGCGTGTCTGGTCGGTGGCCTTGCAGGAATTGGCGGGAAGGAAGGGGCGCTCCTGCAGATAGGCTTCTGGTCCCCCCGGTCCCCCCGGGAAGGGTGTGGGGATGGCGGCCAGGGCAACGCGGCGGTGAGAGCGCATTTTCCACTTGCAGCAGAACAAACAGAAGTGAGTTACTGGAAGGCAGACTCTGATTCATCTGCCCCGAGGGGCCCCCCCCCCCACCCCACCGCCCCACGTGACGCACGTGCTGGGGGAGAAAGCCCAAGTCCTGCCATGTGCAGGAGCGGCCGCCTTTCCAGTCTGCAAAGAAGGGCAGCTTGAACCCGTGGCCCCCGGTTACCAGCAGGGTCAAGGCCAGCGGAGCATGCATTGTGGCTGGGGCCGCAGGTGACTCAGTCTCCTTGCAGCTCTGACATGATGCTATCCGCTCTGAATCCTGGGTCTGCTGGCCAGCTGCTCCAGAGGGCAGCCCGGTGTGCACACCCACGTACCCATGTTTGTCCCAAGGAGCCCTGCAAGCGGGCTCACACCAGGGTCATCCTGGCTGCTCTTAAAAGTCAGACACACAGGAAGGGGCACAGAGATCTGTCTGCCAACAGTCAAGGCTGACACGAGCCACAGGTCCCCAGACAGCCCGGGTTACATGAGCCCAAGGCGCACAGCGGTCACAGCTTTTTAGGAAATCTTTTGGTTGCTGATGGTGACACAGAAGATGAGTTTCGGGGCCCGGGACTGCTTCCCCAGACCCTCGGTCCAGCGGCCCATTCATAACTTCGCCACCACGTTGGACACTCCCAGCCAGACTGGTCCCCGTGTCTTGCCACGTGTAGGTTGACAGGGCTGCGAGCAGCTCAAGGACACAGTCAGCCCCCATCTCCCAGCCACACCCCAGGACCACCCCATGGCGACGCCCCCTCCCTAATGACAGGCAGCCCATTCTGAAGAGGGGTGTTTCCACGTGAGATCAGGGTTTGCGCCAAGACTCGCTGGGCTGCTAAGGAACCCGAGTCACAGCCCGCCTTGGACGTCTATAGGGAAACCAGGGGCTCCTTGAACTGGACACCTTTCCCCACCGAGACATTCCATCCCCGGGCACTTCAAGGCCCATACGGGACAGAGGTGCTGGGGAAAGGGGAGTGGCGAGAAGCCTCGCAGGGGATTCGGGGGAGATGGCCACCCCAGGAAATGAGAGCTGGCGCTGGCAAAGCTGGGGCTGGGCCAGGCGCGAGTGCCTGCCCCTGCCCCCCGGCTCCGGCCGACACAGCCAGCCTCAGGGGGACGGGGCGGTCGCCGTGCCACCACCCCCCTGCGACGTCCTGCTTCTCTGCCCAGCCGTCTCTGCCCTGCTACCCATGCTTTCGGGCTTGAGCACTGGCTCTGACGTGGTCTCTCTGCTCCTGCTGACCGTCTGCCCGTGTAAGGGGAAGTTTCTGGAAAGCAGTGCCGGCGCACAGTAGGTACACAGCACCCAGCAACAGGCCCAGAATGCGTGGGATTCGTCTGAAGGGAATGGGGGTCCTGCTTCTATTTCCCCCACTCCGCAGCACCAGCACAGCTCCCTGAACACGGCAGGTCCCCGAGAGAGGTGCTGGCCGGAACAGATGGTGACAGAGATCCCCTTGAACGTAGGTCCTACACGGGGAGCAAAAACCAACCGAGGAAGAGGAGGCCAGCTTCTGCCCTGGGTGGGGGTGTGGGTGGGGAGACGCAGACACGAGGAAGGCAGCGATTTGGGGTTTTCTGCACATCAAATGCACACCCCGACCTTGCAGGGCCGGCACGGAAGATGCACCACAGGCCCCACGAAGAAGTGTGTCGTGAATGAGCGTGGCGGTGGCAGGGGGTCTCCCGGGAGCACGGCTGTGGCGCGGGCGTTTCTGGGCACCGCGGCCCCAGAATGGAATGGTTCACTTAGACGACGTTACACAGCTGAGCCAGCCCCCTGGGCTCACGTACGAACTCTTCATGAGGAGCAAGACCAAGACAACGGCAGGGCCCTGGCCCATTGGCAGGCCGGCTCCAAGTCCGCGGTGCGGGGCTGATGTTGGAAGTGACTCTTGGGCTTGGACGGGCTGGAAACCATCTGGCCACGCTGCACTCAGGGCAGCCCAGACAGTGGGCCTCCAGTAGGGACGACGGGGCTGATTAAATCACACGAGGCATGGTATCCAAGCGCACGGAGCGTGTTCAGCGATGTTAGACAGACAGCGGCATCACCACCGATGCGTGGCACGACAGAATCAACACGCTGGCCACGGGGCTCGGATCAGACAGCCCTGGTAAGGATTCAGTTCTGTTTTCCTTTGGAGACCATGTCTGCTTTTCTCATTGGATAGAGTGAAAAACTAGTACGAGGCACATGGATTTTCTCTTTCAGTAAGTACTATCCCTTTCACTTCTCTCTTTTAAAGGAACACATGCTCACTTCCTGTCATCACTGCACAGGCAGCGTATGTGAACCTGTGGAATCCATGGACTCCTGGGCTGGAAGGGGCCTCAGTGCAAGACAGACATCATCTCGGTGAACTCCCTATTACCACACCCATTTTACAGATGAGGGTCTCCATTCAGTGTTACGGCTGATTAGAAAAGGGACTGCAAGGAGCTACACCCTACACTCAATGATGGTATCTCTGGGGGTAGATGTTGGAGGAATTTTACTTTCTGTGTGTTTACATTTCTAGACGGTATTTTTTTTTAACCTTCTCAACTTGCAATTTTTTTTACATGTATATATCAACTAGAGATTTGGATTCGATCCCTGGATTGGGAAGATCTTCTAGAGGAGGGCATGGCAACCCACTTCAGTATTCTTGCCTGGAGAATCCCATGGATGGAGGAGCCTGGTGGGCTACAGTCCATAGGGTTGCACAGAGTCGAGACACAACTGAAACAACTTGGAATACATGCACACATCAATTTTGTAACCACAAGAAACAATAAATAATGAATCTGGAAATTACTTGAGTTGACAGACAACTGTTTACCCCCATTCCAACAGGAATATTGCTAAATGACATGAACTGAGTGTTACGTGCCATTTCGTCCTCAGTGCAAGATAGACATCATCTCGGTGAACTCCCTATTACCTCACCCATTTTACAGATGAGGAGACTGAGGCTCAGGGTCCCATAGCTAGACCCACACCCAGCTCTCTGCTTCCAAAGGCCTCGCTCACAGCCAGCCTGCTCCACGGCTCTCTGGCAGACTTTGGAATTCCTTCCCACCTGCCCCTTCTCCTGCCTGGCCACTGAAAGCAGCTGCCATTCTAATCACTAATCTCAAGACCACAGGACTGGGTGGGCATCTGGCGGTGCCTGAGAAGAACCAGGTCAGTGGCCACCCTCAACCACAGACTGTCCAGCGTGAGGGAAACGGGCAGGTTGGCACGAGTCTGGGGAGAGGGCTTTGCCAGACATTAAACTGCAGAAAACACTGGAGTGTTTGGAGACGGGGGTTCCTACTGGGCCAGCAGGGAGGCCGGGTCGTCTTCTGTGCTGCCTGACAATGTGCCACCCCGGGAAGGCTCAGGACCAGAACCGAGGGTCACTCTGCTGGGGTCCCTGACCTGCTGGGGGCACTGACCCTGGGAGAGATGTCAGCAGGTCCCCTCCTGCCCACTGCCACATGTCCAGCCCTGATCACACAGTAACAGTGCTTCTCGAGGCCGCTCTACAGGGGGTTGGCTCCACACGGCTGCCTTCTCTGCCTCCTGGAGATATAAGCTCAGGATGGAAGAAGCTCCCTGTCGTGAGACCTGTTCAACAGTGCTGGACCTCTGAAAACCTCCTGCACAAGCCTGGCAGGACGAGAGTCCACGCGGGCGCACCCAGGAGACAGGCACGAAGGTGCGTGCACGTGCTCCTCAGAGGCTGCAGGACAGGGAGGCAAGGGCACGGGCCGCCTGTGGCAGGACTCCAGGGCTGCATTCCTCCCCTTCCACGCCCTGCTGCTTGGCTCCACCTAGAAAACCTCCAGCCTTTGGACCCCTCCCTGCACCTCCCGAGTCGGGACGCACACTAGCTCAGCTCATGCTCCCCGCCAAACCACCTGGGTTCAAACCCCACACCTGGCGGGGCGGGGTGGGGGCGGGGGTGGCTGGCTCCGTGGCCTGGGGCAAGTCACTCCTCCGGTCTCCGCTCCTGGGTCCCCGGCAGTATCGGACATGATGCTAAGAGCATCCACCTCCAGAGCTGGGGTGAGCAGGGAGGGAGCTCCTACCCAGACAGCATCCAGAGCCGAGCCGGGCACACAGAGACTGATGAAGTCATTTCTTTACTGTCACCCAGCGCTTCCCAGGGAGGAGCCCGGGATACTTCTGGGACCTCAGTTTAGCAGGTGCCTCGTGCTGGCTAACTGCGGACGTGTCTGTCTCTCCCCGGCAGGGGCTGCACTTGCTGGCCACATACACACCCTTCTGCAGCATCCCGGACGCAGTAGCAGCTCAGCTCAGGGGGCTGAGGTTCAGAGAATTTGTAGTGTGTGAAGCTCAATTCTTGGGAAAAATTGTGACCCCCCTCCACCCCTACCCTGGTCTTCCTGCTTCTCGACCAGGGATCCCCTCCAAGTCCAGGCGAGCTGCTCACTGCACGGTACCCCTCTGCGGGCAAGCTGGGGGACGAGGGGACTTTCAGAGAGTGGCTTCTTCAGGGAGATGTGCGCCTATGCCGAAACCGCCTCTCCCGGTCTGCTCGTGCCCGGCTGGCTTCACAGAAGGGCCAATGCCAGCCGCTGTGGTGGTGGAAGTGGCTCTTGGTCGCGCTAAGAACTTTCCGACCACATTCCCGGTCCCTGAAGACACTCCAGCCCCGGCCGCGGCCTCTTGGCTCCGAGGGCCGCCTTCGGATTTCTCAGGCGCGGGGCGGCCCCGGGACAGGCCGGCCTCTGTTGACTGAGCCTCTGTGTGTGTGGGGGGGGTGGCGGGCAGGATGGAAACCACGGCCATCTGAGGCCCTTAAACGTCAGAGCCAGCCTTCCCGCCCTTATTTTCACAATGCCGTTCCAGACCCCACCTCGCCGGGCCAAGTTCTGTCGCCACAGAGCTAATATTCTCTAGCAATTTCTGAGCTGGTTATCTGCCTTGGGGGACGGGACACATCTGGTAACGGGGAGGCTGCTGCGTCCCCGGCCGGCGTGAACTGTCCAGGGGTTTATCCTCAGGGACGAGAACCCCTTGCATCTTGAGTTGTGTCCTACCAGCCTGGGCAGAAAGGCCTCACCCAAAATCGTTCGAGGGATGATGAGAACAGAGCTGGGGGAGGGAGTGAAAGCGGGAGGAAGTGAACCAGCCTCCCCACAGCCCCACGCTCTCTAAGCAGAGACGGGAGGGCAGCCCGGAGGAGATGAGACGGGAGCACTGGGGACTGGACCCAGCCAGAGCCTCCAGAACCAGGCCACTGCTGGGAGGAGGCGGTTTTTCATTTTCTTAAAAAGGTATCATGCTTTTGTGCACTGAGATACTCCCAAAGGCTCGTCCTGACGGCAGGGCCCTGGGGAGCCAGAAACAACCAGCTCTGGCAACTCCCTTGCCAGCACCTCCTTCTTTTTTGTTGGTTTTTTTTTTTTCCAGCCATGCGTGGATTTTGGATCTTAGCTCCCCATCGAGGGATTGAACCCGGGCTCCAGCAGTGGAAGCAGAGAGTCCTAACCGCTGGACCACCAGGGGATTCCCAGCGGCTCCTTCTCACGGCCCGTGAGGGGCACAGGAAGGGGCCCCACAGGGGCCAAGTCTGCAGCCAGCAGGGCCTGAGACAATCGGGGCGGGCCGCCTGACATCAGCCCTCACATTCCTGACCGCCGCGATCACAGCGCCAGGCCCTCCCGGGGAACCTGCTCTCACGAGAAGCTGCCAAACAAATGCTGGTCGAGCTTTCCAAATGGGGAAACTGAGGCATGGGGTCATCTCCGTTAGGGGCTGCTAACAGTCTCAGCGAGGGTCAGACAGTGGATGCTGCTGGCTTTGAGAACCATGTGGTCTCTCTTGTGACGTGAAAGCAGCCACAGGCCGCGGGCACAACTGTGCGCCCTTCAAACTCAATTTGCAAAAGTGGGTAACGGTGGTTTGCTGACCTCGGCCTTCACGGTTGGAGGTGACGGCTGCTAGCACTCCAGAGGCACTGGCCGTTAACTGCGGGGCACCACTGAATCCTCAGCATCCCAGGGGTGCTCTCAGCAGAGCGCTAGTTAGAATAGCAAATCTATTATTATAAACCATTAAGTCACATCCCTGGAGGAGGAAATGGCAACCCACTCCAGTGTTCTTGCCTGGAGAATCCCAGGAACGGGGCAGCCTGGTGGGCTGCTGTCTATGGGAGTCGGACACGACTGAAGTGACTTAGCAACAGCAGCGGCAGCATTAAGTCACATCCCACACAGGACTCAACAGACACTGGGCCTCCGATCCCCTGAGGTCCCGCTCTGGGACAAGGGTGGTCCCTACAGAACCCCTTGGCACAGGGTCAAAGGCTGAGGGTCGGGAAGGCCCAGGCGGAGAGGGGCTCAGGACCGCCCTCTGTCCCCCCCGCAACCACAGAAAGAAGAGAAACCCGGGCAGGCTGGGGACGAAGGGGAGGCCCCCTGCCCTGGACACCTGGCCTCCACAGGTACCCTGTGGGGAATCCTGAGACCCGCGTCAAGGACCGACTCTACCCACATCGTCCCTCCCCCCTGCTGGCCAGCTCTGGACGAGTCTCACGGGCACCAGCCTGCACTGCGGGGAAGCTCAAGGGCCTGGCAGTCAGGAAGGTACAGGGAGCCGGGGGGGCCTGTCTTTTTCCCCCCACACCAGCCTCTCACACTAAGCCTTAGGTACCTCTTCAGAAGCCTAGGGCTGGGGCTTCCCTGTGGTCCAGTGGTTAGCACTTCACGCTTCCAGTGCAGAGGGGGCAGGTTTGACCCCTGGCCAGGGGACTAAGATCCCACATGCTGGACAGTGCAGCCAAAAAAAAAAAAGCCTGGGGCTCCTCTTGCAGGCCCATGGGCTTCATCAAGGCCACCATGAGAGTCCGCACTTAGGCACTTGCTCAGAGCCATGACTTCGATCTGAAGTTTCGGATTTCGGTGATATTCCAATTTTAGCCTACTTCTTACTAGGATGGTGACAACTGTCACCTTAGACCGTCTAGACAGTTCCAACAGCTGGTGCAGCAGGGACCAGGTCAGGCTTCACTCAAGACGCCACGTGAGATCCCAGCTGCCGCCCCAAAACTGGGCCCTGACCCCGGAGCCTGGCCACTGCCCTGTCCTCAAGCAGAGCCCCAAGCGCCCAGGGCCAGGCTGTCTCCCCATGGGCCCATCACAGCCGAGGAGGAAAGACTCAGGCCTAGCTCCAGTCTCTGCTGGCCCTGACCCCGCCATGGACATCTGAGATGATGGAATGGACCTGGCGCCCCGAGTCCTGCCTTGGCCCCCCAGTACGTGAGGCAAGCCTGGACCGCACAGCTCCGCCACGCCTAACCTTGTGAGCTTGGCTTCCACTCTGAACCTCGGTTTCTTCTTCTGCAAAATGGGCACAGCCATCTTCACTTTCTGGAACTATAATCACGACACCACGTGACTACATGAACACACACCTCCTGCTGGTCCGCGGAGCGCGGGAACCCAAGGCAGAGTGCAAGCACACTGGCACACGCGAGTCATCAGCGTGTCCGACCCTGCAGGTGTGGACCCACGTTTCCAGGGGCGGGGCTCAGGCCACACAAGCAGGCTCCGGCTAACGGGTCTCAACACGAAGGGACGGCAGGAACTGCAGTCTGACCAGACAGGTGGCCCAAACCGAGGCAGGAGGTCCCATCATCTCACTGCTCAGGAGGGTCGCCTCTGGCCTCCTCGGCTCCTGAGAGGACAGGGAAACCCTTTCTGACCTGGTTCACTTCCCGAGGGACACACTAGGTCATCCTCCTTTTTCCCGGATGAACTTCCCTGTCTGGTGGAGGGGGGGGGAAGTGCTCACCTGGGTGGCCTTGCAGAGGTTAACTCAGCCAGTGACTCAGGCCCTGGACACTCAGGCCTAGAGGAACCAGGCAAGGAATTCCCCGAAAGGCCCTGGGCCCAAAGCAGTTCACTCTGCATGACTAGGACTCCAAAAGCCCCCCCATCTCCATGAGGGCCACTAAATACACAGGCACGAGCCTTCTCTGTCTGCCCTGGGGGCTCCCTGCCAAACTACCCCCAGCCAGACACAGCCTCAAAACCTCACCGTCCTGTTCAGAAACATCCTTGGCTCCCGACGGCATGCAGAACAAGGTACCAACCTTCCACACACCATCCCAACCGCAGCTCCAGCCACACGGGTCGGTTCCAGTCAAGGGAGCATCTCGGGGCCCCATCTCTGCTCTGCCTCCAGCAGAGCCACGCTCTGAGGAGGGGCTCGGGTACCAGGCCTAGGCCCACCAGGGAGCATCGTGGCTCCCCTGCGAAGGAGCGGAGAGCCCTGCACGCGTCACGGCAAACCCACCAGGCACCCCTGGTCCTGACTGCTAGATTCCCAGAGCACTCTGGCGAGAGCATCAGGTGCCAGAGAGGGTCTGTCCAGCGGTCATCGTCCTGTTTTAAGCCCAGCAACAGCCACTATAGATCCTCTTTAACCAGAAAAAAAGACCAAGGCACAGAGGGCTGGGCTTCCCTCATAGCTCAGCTGGTAAAGAATCCGCCTGCAATGCAGGAGACCCCGATTCGATTCCTGGGTCAGGAAGATCCCCTGGAGAAGGGGTAGGCTACCCACTCCAGTGTTCTTGGGCTTCCCGTGTGGCTCAGCTAGTAAAGAATCCGCCTGCAATGTGGGAGACCTGGGCTCGATCCCTGGGTTGGGAAGATCCCCTGGAGAAGGGAAAGACTACCCACTCCAGTATTCTGTCCTGGAGAATCCCATGGACTATACAGCCCATGGGGTCACAAAGAGTCGGACAGGACTAAGCAACTTTCACTTTCACAGAGGGCAGAGCTACGAGCACCAGTCAAACTCTCCAGGTTTCTACATGATCAAGTGTTGATGCTGTAACTTCCAGAAGGCTGGGGCAGAGGGTATCTTTCTCCTATTGCAGTCCTAGAATCTTCAGGGGCCCAACACACAGCAGGAGTTTGGTCAGCGGTGGCTGAATGAAGAGATGAGTCCAGAACTTGAATCCACCCCCCCCCCGGAGGACACGACTACCTCGCCAGCTTGCCTAGACACAGTTGCTCCCACCTGACCCTTCTGTAGCCTACAGGCCCCTTAAAGGCAAGGCCAGGGCCTTATGCACGCTGGTCTCCCCTGAGCCCCAGCTCCGGGCACTTGTACAGAACTGGTACCCACTCAATGCATGCTGACTGGAATCAGCTCACAGGGTTGTTGCTGCCTGGAGCCTGAGGGCCCAGAAGGTTCCCATGGTGGGCAGGACCCTCTCTGAAGTTCCCAGGCTGCTGAAGCTACAGGCCCTGCCTTCCTATAGGTCCTTCCTGGCAGGGGGTTGCAAACTAGAACCACAAATATAATTTTCTAGGAAGAATGTGGTCAGGAGACTGCCAAGCTCCAGGGACAGGACTGCTCAGGAACCACACTCTGCCCCTGGGCCAGTCCACACCTGCCCTCGTACCCCACAGCCTGAGTGCTGGGGGGTCAGGTGGGCCCCTTCCAAGTGCCCCATCTACTACAGGAACCACCAGTCACCTGTGGCCACCGAGCATTGGACATGTGGCCAGTCAAGCCAAGACGTGTAGTAAACGTAACACATGTCCTGATCTTGGAAACTTCTCACGTCCTGATCTTGGAAACTTAGTATACAGAAAATGAGCACACATCTCTACTAATGACTGATTTCTACTGACTGCATGTTGAAATGGCACTGTTTTGGATACACTGAGTTAAATAAAAGATTTTATTAATTTTACCTGTTCTTTTTTTCTTTTTAACTGTGGATACTAGCAAGTTGAGACTTGGACCATAAAGAAAGCCGAGCACCAAAGAACTGATGTTTTTGAACTGTGGTGTCGGAGAAGACTCTTGAGAGTCCCTTGGACTGCAAGGAGATCCAACCAGTCCATCCTAAAGAAAATCAGTCCTGAAAGTTCATTGGAAGGACTAATGCTGAAGCTGAAGCTCCAATACTTTGGCCACCTGATGCAAACAGCTGACTCGCTAGAAAAGACCCTGATGTGGGGAAAGATTGAAGGCAGGAGAAGGGGACAACAGAGGACGAGATGGTTGGATGGTATCACCGACTCAATGGACATGAGCTTGAGCAAACTCCAAGGAGATGGTGAAGGACAGGAAAGCCTGGTGTGCTGCAGTTCATGGGGCGGCAGAGTCAGACACGTCTTAGTGACTGAACAATAACCTGAAAATTTAAAATAATCTCTGCAGCTCATATTCTGTTTCCACTGCACGGAGCTGAGAGTCAGTTACAGCCTCTAAAATGGATAAGATGTGTCGACCTCACAGGGCTGTCTTGAGGAGAACATTCGATGGGTGAGTTTCTCCTGCAAACCTGCTCCCACCTCACCTGCCCAGAGTCAGCAGGTAACCCACAAGCACCCGCCCTGCCCTCCCCGCCCTCCGCTCCAGCCTCCTGGCCCCTTTCAGGCCTCCTGGCGGCCTGCTGCCTCCTTCTCTGGGCTGCCCATCAAGCTAATGGTAACGACTTCAAGGTCACAAGCAGTAACAAGTCAAAGAAATAACAGTGATGACAGGGGTGACCACACTGATCCGGGGCCAGCACCTCTGGAGGGTGTCTGTGCACCCAGCCAGCTCCAGGCATCCCCACAATTTCAAAGCCTACAGCGCACAGCAGAGGTCATGGAGGCCCAGAGACAGACTGTGACGTGCCCTGGGCCCCCCAGCTGGCAAGGGTTACCCCAACATGCCCCGCCAGGTCCAGAACCCACCCTTCCACGGCCCCCTGGCCTAGGTGTGTGTGGGGGGAATGTGGGCACAGTCTTTGCTCACGGGCTCCCCACGTGCGTCACGCTGAAGTTCTGGTGTATCTCCTGAGTGACACAACCAACCTCACATGTTTTCAGATGCCATGTCCCTCCTCTCGCCAAACAGTTGATGCTGCATAATCAGCCTATCTCTGCTGAAACACTCGCCCCCAACACACTGCGCTGTGCCACGCCTGCCCAGGCAGGTTCTAAACCCAACAAAAAGGGGTCTTCTCTGTTGCTGGCTCCCCGGCCTGTATACTTGTTCCAGCTTCTATTTGCCATCAATACTTGGAAGTTTGCATTGTTCAAGACTGTTTCAGATTAACGTGAGCTGGAACTTCTCCAGGTGGATTAGGCCTGTTTAAAGCTGGTCCCAACTACCGAGGGGTTGCGGGAGGGTGTGTAGGCCCAGAGGTGGACCCAGTGTCCGTGAGACTAGACCTGGGTCCCAGTGAGGACCCGACTTTCCACAGGAGACCTGTGACAGGAGAAGACCCAGGTGGCCCACGAGGGCCCTGCCCTGGTCTTGGGATCTTCCTGGGGTGCCCACAGGAGGAAGAGGCAGACAAGGAGTCGGGGTGATGGGGCAAGAAGAGCCCCTCCTGTGAGTGTGAGCACAGCCCCGGCCTGGCCGGGCCGTCGGCACAGCAAACCCTCAACACCACCTTGCACCTGGTTCGCCAAGTCATTTCAAGAAGGAGTTTGCCAGGAACCTCCCTTCTGGGACACAGAAGGCCCATTTTTCAGGCCCCTTCTCCCCACGTCCAGGCCTGCCCACTGTGTCAGAGAGTGAGTGAGACTCCAGGAGGGACGGAAGAGGAGTGGCCAGGGGCCTGTGTCCAGGACAGCCTGGCTGGGGGTCAGAGGGCAGGCCGGCACGGCCTGGGGCTGGGGCCAGTGCAGGACTGGCTGCCACGCCCGCCCCTCCCAGGAGACGAGTCACTCTGGGGACGAGGGGGCAGCGATGGCCAAGGGCTCAGAGATCCCCCAGCAAATCTCAGGAACGCATAACGAAGGCTCTGCTTCGGGCGCTAAGAGGACGCTTTCAGACTAGGGATGTGTCCACCTGCAGGACCTCATGGACAGTCGGAGGACCTCATGGACCTCCCCTGGGCATGGCAGAGCCAGACTGAAGGCCCGTCTCCCGTGTGCTCCAGCCCCGCACGGAGGAAGGATCTGGATCCCGATACTGCGGAAGAATCACGACATCTGTGCTGCAGTCCTCGGGCAGAGCGGAAATAGCCTCTGAGGGAGGCCCTGGTGCTGAAACCTCGGTGTCCTGGTTTTCCAGCCAGAAAACTCACAACTCGAGAAAGGTAAAGCTGGGACATTCTTGGTGGTCCAGTGGTTAAGACTCTGCGTTTCCAACTCAGGGGATGAGGGTTCGATCCCTGGTTGGGAACTAAGATCCCACACACTGTCACTTTCGTATTGGCTACTGTCGAGAAAGGGGGTGGATAATACGCAAGCGACTTAACACAGACTCCACGGATGTGAGTTGGAGCAAACTCCAGGAGAGTTTACCCCTTTTGCCTGTATGGTATGAGCAAAAGTAAAAAAAGAAAGAAAGAAATGCAAAGCCTGTCTGCCCAAGGGCTGGGAGGATGAGTCTGTTTAGACAGGATGACATTAGAACATTGAGGTTCCAAGGAACAGCCATGCTTCCTGAGAACGTCCTGAGGCCCTGGGCCAGATGTCACCACCCCCACCTCACCTGCAGGGAACCTGAAGCCTAGCCTGCGTTCCGGCCTCGCCCATGCCCCTGGCTGGCAAGGGCTGCAGGACCCACTCTAGCAGGGGCCCTTTGGGGAGGTCTTGCCCATGGGTCATGGGGGCCGAGGAGTGACCAGGGCATCTGTCAGTGGTCTCCCAAATCAGCAGGCGAGCAGGGAGCCCACTCAATTTTCTTCCCTGAAGGGGAAGGAGAGGAACCCTCCTGGGTGGATAAGGATCCACACCCTGGATGGGGGCGTGGTCGGTGGCGGAGGGTCAGAATGACCAATTCCCTCCTATTCCTGCTACGGACTCAGGTCGGTCCAATGAGGACTGAGGACCCCGCTCTCCAGGGCCTCAGCCAGGCTGATGGGCGAAAATGTGGGGGCTGAAGGCGTCCCCTCATCCGGTCACCTCCTCAGAGGGGGCCTCCCCATCCCTCCAACCAGAGGCGGCCCCTTCCACCTCCTTTCTCCCCCGTGGCGTTCCAAACCACACCGGCCTGCTTGAGTTTCTTGGCAGCACGCATCGCCATCGGAAATTTTCTTGCCTATTGTGTGCTGGCTTATTACTGTTGTTGCTCGGCTGTGTCCAACTCTTTGCGACACCACGGACTGCGGCACGCCAGGCTCCTCTGTCCTCCACTGTCTCCTGGAGTTTGCTCAAGCTCACATCCAGGTCGGTGCTAAGCTGCTTGCGTATTATCCACCCCCTTTCTTGACAGTATCTGCTACGAAAGGGACAATGGTGTGTGTCTTGCAGAAAACGCCCCTGGACTGCATCCTGAGTGCCAGGCGCCCAGCAGTTCCCAGAGAAGCATCTCTGAGTGCAGACAGGGTGGTGCGGAGTGAAGAAGAGAACGGGGCAGGCCCCGCGCTCCCCTGGCCGAGGACGCCGGATGGGACCGAGGGTACAGGGCTTGCCCGGGTCTGCACAGCCTGCCCACGGCCGGGCCCTAGGATGAAGAGCACCCCCCCGCATCAAGGGTCAGCTCCAGGCCCTCTCCCATTCTGCACTCTGCCCTGGGGGTGGGGCTCTGCCATCTGTGGCTGCACCCCAGATGCTGTGCCCACGGGAGGGCTGGGGGAGCCCTCTTGGCTGCAGGAGGGAGTACCATCTCGCCTGCTTCCTACGGCCGCCTCTGCTCCTCACTCCTCGGGAGCAGTCTGGTCCATGCACAGCACCTGCTTCCAGTTTGCAGCTTTTCCAACATTCATGGAACCCACTTCACGGCCCGCCCTGTCCTCAGCCCTGGTGGGCCTGCAGACCCCACACTGCCAAGCCCTTCCTTCCTATGGGCAGCTCCCTCCCGCTGTGGCCTTTACCCGTGGGAGCATCTCCCCTTCTCAGTCTTCAGGAATCTGCCTAACCGCCGTCCACACCGAACTCTCCAACCCACGGGATGGTTTCCGCCCCCTGCAGAGGGTCCCAGCTAATCCAGGCAGCCTGGCATATTCCCCAGGCACAGGGCTCTGGGAAGGAAACAGCTGCAGCGTTCCCCATCCCCCCCACCCCCGCCATAGCCACCACCCAGTCCACGGAGATTACGCATAGGACAGGCCCCTGCACTGTTTCAGCGAAGGGGGCTGGGCCTGGTGACCTTCAGTGACATATGACGACGTGAGCTCACTGCTACTGCTCACAGATGAAGCTCGTGGTGACTCGTTATATTTTGGAACCAACCATTCCTTTTGTTTTCCAAGGCAGGGGGAAAAAAAAAAAGCCACCCTTCTCCCTCCCCAGCAGGAATTATCCAAGAGTTCTACTATGCCTAACTTTCAAAGGAGGCATTGTTAATCTTCTCGCCATAAATAGGCAATTAACACCCACTCCCGAGTCCAGGCAAAACCCAGTTCCTGCCGGCTCGGGAACACAGTGCAGGGCTGGCCCTCTTGCGTGGCATTTGCTTTCTGAAGTTCTCGACGGGGGCCTGAGGCTGCAAGAAGAGGGCAGGAATTCAGAAGAGTTGATTCTGCAAAAATGTTAGAGGGAGTCTAGGTCGATGCCACACTTGAGGACAACCGAGGACTGTTACCAAAGGGCCTAACTTCACCCGACCCGAGTCCGCACGTAAGCCAACAGCCCGTACAGGATGAAGGCACGGGCAGACAGCAGGCACATCAACTTGTATTTAATCACGTCCGTCTCAGGGACACGGCTCCATGCTTCCTGGTCTCTGGCCCTCCCAGGGGCTGACCACAGGCTACCCAAGGGCGTGGAGCGCCTTCCCGGGAGGCATGATCCCAACATCCCCAATGAGGAGGCAGGAATAGGATGGGAATGCTGAAATGTTTCCGGGTTTATGTCAAGCAGCCCCTTCCCCTGCATCCTTCCAGGCTGGGCGGGGGTCCCTGGGCTGTATTAGTAGGTTCTCATTTTTCGGAGATGCTGCTCTGGCCAATGTAAACAGACACAACATGGCACCCCTGTGATGCAACCCAGCGGGATGAGCCTGCAGGGCTGCGGGCACAGCCTCCTATGGCCCTGAGTCTCCCAGCCGAGGCCAGGAAAGAAGACCCAGGTTCAAGTGGACAAGAGCAGGGACGCTTCAGCAAAGGAGTTGGAGGCTGCAGGCAGGGGTGACTGGAAGGGTAGGAACCGAGCTTCTGGGGATGGCAGAGGCAGCCCGGGCCGGCAAAGAGCTGATGCATAAAGTGTCTGGGGTGGGATGGCTCCAAGGACACGTGTGGAAACAAAGTGAATCACGGGGGTCAGCTACACGTCACTGCTACTGAGGGAAGATCACGGAGAAATAAGGGCAAAGTGAGGGCTCCAGGTGAGACAACACGAGGGCCTTACCGCCAGCCAACTCTGAACACAGCAGCTTAAGGAACGTCATCTTTGGGGATTAGCGTGATGGATACTCGGCCCAGTGGGTGAGGTGTGTGATCACGGTGACTTGGACACTAATGCAAGATCAATCCCCTGGCTGGGCCTGTTGGCCGCACCTCCAGGATGTTTGAGCCCCTAACAAGGCTGAGTGTGTCCATGCTGGTCCACGCTGGCATGCCTGCCAACAGCCGGCTCCCACCCTTAAGTCCACGCTGCTCCTTGCCACCAGGAGCTTGGGGGGGCTGTTACTCCCCTGCTTAAAACTCTCTAAGGCTCCCCCCACTGCACTCAGAATAACAGACAAGTGTCTTCAGAGGACCTACCAGGAAGGCCGCCTGTGCTCAGGTCCTCTGCCCGCCTGGTCCTGCTCTAGCCACACTGAGCTCCTCCCCACCCCTTCCTGACTCCAACCTTTGCACACGCACTTCCGCTAGTATCCCCTGTGCACACACTTCAAGAGCCGCCTCATGGCTTATGGTCCTGCTCACATGATTCCAAGGCACTGAGAGAACACGCGAGAAGCCTGGCCCCTTTAAATGCCCCCAGAGACGGCCCCGCACATGCAGTTAACCTGGACAGGGCACTGACCGCCACGCTGGGCTCCTGGTCGTTCACCCTGCTGCCCGACACAGGACTCAGGCCACTGAGCAAGGACGCAGAACAACCGTGCGTAAGGACTTGCCTGGGAAACGCCCAGCACTATGTATGAGACGTTGTCCAGACGTTTCTCACGGAGCGGGATGGGGTGATGTCCTTGGATGTGCTTTCCACCTGCCCACAGGCTCTGGCCTCCTGAGGGCAGGGTGGCCGCCTCTGCGCCTGGCACCAGAGTAGGGCCTGGCGAGTCGAGGGCACCCCAAGCGCATCTGGCTCATCTGGGCCCCTGGCTTATGCAGCAGGGCCCCCCCCAACTCCTGAGAACCCCCCAGAGCTTTGTCACCTCAAACACCCTTCGGCTCGGCGAGGCTCTTGATTAAAGCATGGAAAATCACCAAGTGGCATTAGACGCTGCCTCCCTGGCATGTCCCCAATTGAACTCCTTCTATTTTTCTTTTCCCCGGGAGATCAAAGCCATTGTGTCAACACTCGGCCCTGATCCGAGTGACTTTAAGCAGATTGCTTATGCAACCTGGTGGCTGTGCCTGGGGACACAGGAGGGATCCAGGGGGTTTCCTCAAATTCTGAGAACCCCTTCTGGGTTTTTTCGGAGAGAAAGAAGGACTGCAGTGTTTCGGAGAGAAAAGAAGGACTAGAGAGAGCTGAAACTGGTCGCTTGCCCTGGCCTCAGCCTGCTCCAGGCCGCGGGGTCACAGTACCCCTGTGCCAGGGGTGACGAGCCCGGCTCACGGCTGCAGCCAGGAGGCAGGCCGTGGGGAGAGGCTCCGCTGTTACAGCATCGCCCTGGCTGGACCCACACCACCAGAGTCCCGTCCACACCCGTGGGAAACGGTCATTCCCACGCTTTCCAGAAACCAAAACGGAGGCTTACGGCAGTGACCCGCCCAAGGGCACCAAGAGCTCAAACAAGGGGTGGAATGGGGAGCCAAGCCCCCCCGACCCCAGAGCGCATCGCTTCACCCCCATGCCCTCTGAGTCCCGTGAGCATGTGCCACCTGGGAAGGGCACCCGGGGGTGGATCGCCGCACGGGAAGAGCCCCGAACCCGGCCTTCCCAGCCTCCTCCAGAGCGCCACGCGACCTTGGGCGGCTCATCAACTCTTCCCTGACTCTCAAGCGAGGGGTGGACAAGGGCAGAGGTGGCGTATCAACTAGCAGTGGCTGCGAAGACCGCTGCGGGGGTAGATTCTAGATGGCCTGTGAGTTCAACCAGAGGGACTGCCTGCCTGCCTGGCGACGCCCGTCCTGGGCACAGAAGGGGATGCAACCCTGAGCATCCGTGGCTCTGACAGCCCAGGTCTCAAGGGCCCTCTTCCTCTGTTCAGGCCCAGGCTGTTCCCTCATCAGAAGCAACTATTCCTATGCATCCTCAGTGCGTTTTGGCTTGGCTTAAAAAAAAAAAAATTTGGCCACACCATGCGGCTGGCAGGATCTTAGCTCCCTGGCCAGGGATTGAACCTAGGCCATGGCAGAGAAAGTACCAAATCCTAACCACCGGACTGCCAGGGAATTCCCAGGTCTTAACTCTTATTTAGTGTCTATTTCATCTCAGTTGGAATTCCAGGGCTTCCCATGACTGTTCCCCTAAGATCTTCGCACCCGTTCGCGTTCCACGTTGCAGAGGGCGACCCACCTCTGAATCCCTCTGCCTGCCATCCGCAGGGTTCCCCAGGCTGTCGGGAAGGGTGCTAAGGGTGCAATGTGGCAGGAAGCTGGAGTCGGGGAGGTGGCCACCCCTGGCAGAGGGGGACAGAGGGCCGCAAAGGTCTGGGCAACCAGGCCTGGGGCCAGGGACCCTGCCAAGAGAAAGCACAGCTGGCCTGCAGCTGCCAGGCGGCCCGAGCAAGAAGGGAGTGCGGCTGGCGGGGTGAGGGCCACCCCTCGGGGAAGGCGGTCCCACCGCACACAGAGGACGGGCAGGGGGCCGGCCAGGAGCCGCCTCGCCCAGGGACCCTGTCGGCAGAGCGGCACGAGCTATCGACGCGCCTCTGAGATGACCCTTCCGGAGACTTCCCGCATCAAGCCCTCCCCCGTCAGAGCCCACGCGGCCCTGGCCGACCGCCCCTCCTGGACCTGTCTGCGGGCCACGGCTCTCAGCGTAGCTTCCAACTCAGGCTTCTTTCTTACCCCAAACTGCCCCCTGGCCAGCTTTCACAGGCCCCTCCAACATCTGCTAACACAACAGTTGCTGCCTGTTCAGAGGCCTGCGCTGGGAGGTGCGGGGCCGCAGTGTGTGGGCAGCTGCGATCAATCAAAGCTCTGTTCCAACCCCCGGACCCCTCCTCGCAAGCATCTCCCTTCTGTCGGAGGCACTGTGAGAAATAAAATTTGTTGCTCTTTCAAGATGACCAGCTTGGACTTAAAAAACACGGCAGACCCACCCAGGGCACGGCGTTCGGCGGGTCATCTTTAACTGTTGCTTTTAAATGGCAAGCCCGCTCCCGGATTCTTGCCTGGAGAATCCCACGGACAGAGGAGCCTGGCAGGCCATGGTCAGTGGGGTCACAGAGAGTCGGACACGACGGAAGCGACTAAGCACGCTCGCGTACCTGATCCAGGTCTGAGTGGCCACGTGCAGCCCAGGGCTTGCTGGGAGTCAACCAATGCTGGGCGGTCAAACTAGGTTTCAAAAAGAGCAGGAGCTAAGAATCATGTCAGCGAAAGTCCTGCTAATAAACAACTCACGTGTTCAGGCTGGGCCCTGCCCTCCTTGGCACACACTGCCATTTTGAAAAGGGAGGCTGAGGCTTCATATAAAACGCCAGGCGAGAGGGGCGGGAGGAAAGCAGCTCAGGGAGGTCAAGGAAAGGGTCAGACCTGGCTCGGAGAAGGCAGGACTGACCCTTGGGCCGCCTCTGAGCGTCTCGCTCTGTGGACCGAGCGGTTGCAACTGCAGTTCCAGGGAGCGAGGGCCTGTCGGGGCCAGGTCCTTGCGTCATCCTCCCCCCCAGGGCCTCTTCCCTGCAGTCACCCTCCCCCACTCGGGACCGGCTCCCCTGCCCAAGAGCGGGACATGTAGGTTTGAAGCAGCAGAGACACGCGGATATGTATGGTTGAGTCACCTTGCCGTGCGCAGGAGACGAGCACAACGCTGTTAATTGGCGAGACTCCAATACAAAATAAAAAGTGAAAAAAATTATATTCAGAATTTTAAAAAAAGAAGCAGCAAAGACAGTTTGAAAGCAATTGCTAACCACCCTGCACCCCCCACCGGCCCCCACCGCTTTGGGAGCCAACCACCGTTGCCGCCAGCTGGATGGCTGTGCCCGGACCCCGGCTGGGTGGGCAGGGGCGCCTGGCGGGCTCCCGCAGTCCCCTCCACCCTGGTTCCATGGGTGACAGACGCGAGACGAGGATGCTCGCGACGACCCGCCTCCTCAGGCAGGTGGCGATTCGGACTCTGCCCCCATCTCACGACCCCTGGCCCCCCTCGCAGAGCCACTGCAGGCGGAGCGCAGCTGCAGGCCAGGCCTCCTTCCCATTTCCAGAAGCCGAGGGTGAGGCAAGAAGAGGAACCGACAAGAAGAAGGGAGTGGCCAGGACGGAAGGTGGGGGTGAAAACAGAAGGAACGAGATTGACGAATGAAGAGGGGAGTCTGCAGAACATCGCCCTCGGGGCCGGTTTCTGCCTCTGGAGATGCCCAGAGCAAGCCCTGGGACCCCCCATGACGGTGGTCAGCATCCGTCAGCTCCCCGGGGGGAGGGGGGCCAGAGCACAGGTGATGGACGTGTAGACGGAGACACACACGTGTGTTGACAGATAATCAGAAACACACAGACCTTTATACACAGACCTCCATGCATAAGCTACACACAAACATACGCGGATACATCTACTCAACACATATACACACATACACATGAGCACACACGTGATTTCCTGTTCCTCCCAGCAGTCCTACGTTGATGGCGGGGCTCAGCACGGTATTTATGTTCTATACAGAAATGTGAAGCGCTTTTCCCGGGGCCGCCAGCCTCCTGCCCCATCTGTGAGACTATCTGATTTGTCAATGTCCCCCCCACCCCCCAAGTGAGGACCTAAAGGTGAACATCGCGCTCCAGAAGGGCCTGTTTCCAGGGGGCCTGGGAGGGTCCTGGCCCGAGATCACACCTACCCTCCCGCCCTAGGCTTCCAGCTGAGAGCCCGCCCCTCGGAGCGGGGCCCACCCAACAGCTCCCTGGCTCCCCCTGGGTACAAGGTAGCCCAGGACCTCAGAGCGTTTGGTCTCTCCGCCTACCTGCCTCTCTCGGGGTCTCTGCCTGGTCCTTTTTCCACCAGCAGTCTGGAGAGGCTCCAGGGTGTCCCTGGGGGCTTACATACAGACCCCAGGGGAAGTCCCAGCCCCGGTCAGTGCCGCTGGGGGGGCCACGGCTTCTCAGAGCTGCCCGTCATCCCAGAGATTCTGACCAAAGCGCATTCGCTTTGCACCTGTAGGCCGAGTGGCTCAGGCTCCTGGGCCCAGAGCCCACGTACACAGGGGGTCCTGGAAGACGGTGCTCCCCTGGAATCCCTCCCGCCAGGTAGACGAACGTACAAACCAAGATCCAAAGACCCACAAGAGGGTCTGAGGTCCAGCAGAGGAAACGACAGCAGGACATGCCAACCCTTGGCACAGGACACCCTCCCCACCGCCGCGCAGACCTGCTCGCTCCCCAGGGGCTACTGGTGCGGGGAAGCCCACGCGGAGGACAGGGTCTGGGGGCAGGAAGGCCCGCGCTCACAGGGGACAGGGCACTGGGTCCTACATGCTCCAGACTGCATCCAAGGCTCTTCAGATGCACAGAGGCGGCCCTGGGCCTGGCTTTTTGAGGCTCCCGGAGGAGCAAGGCCCATTTTCCAGGGCCACGAATCATCTGGTGGGGGAGTCACAGCAGGCGCCACCCCACAGTAAGAGGGCCGGCTGGGTCCAGAGGATTGGTGGGGGGCGGCTCAGGCCCAGCCATCTCCAGGCCTCTGGCCGAAGCCCTTAGGCCCACGTACCCTCCCAGAGGCCCCTTCTCTGCTTTCCCCGGACTCTGCCCTCCCCAGGCCTCAGCTGGGGAAAGACAGGAGGACAGAGGGCAGCCTCCTCAGGATCTTGGAGGCCTGTCTGGAGCCGATGAAGCAATCTATACATCTGGGCACGGCCCCACCGAGCAATGTATTTTTAAACGGTTTCTACCCAAGTGAGGGCGGGAAATGTCTCCAACGATGCCCGTGGTGTTATTCCAACTTGTGGCCAGTAAAATATAATAATACGTGTATATTGTTTTTATTACCTATCTAGCTTATTAGCTAATAAAATAAGCTCAGCATTAAAAATTTAACTGAAGCTGTTTTATCGCACCCAGAACTCGTGGCTCTGGATTTTCTTCAGGAGTTTTCTTTGCCCAAATCTGTCACCTTTCCAGCGTTTTTACCTATTTATGTTTCTCCAGGAAGGAAAATTCCACTTGCCTGTCCAACCTGAACGAACATGTTAGACCGCTGACCAGCTCAGACACACCTGGAGCGGTGATAGGGAGGAAGGGAAAGTGGTGATGGGAGGGCTGGGGCAGGGGTCCCGCCGGGTCCTCCCCTCGGGTCTTCCCCAAGCGATCCCCATGGGCACAGAGAAAGGGGGCCACCGCCCGCTGACCCAGAGCCAGGGCCTGGGCTCTCAGACAAAGGTGGCCAGAAAGACTGGACCCAGGGACCAGGTGGGGGCTCTGGACCAGAGATACCTGCCTCCCCTCTTTTTTGGGGGAGTGGGGATCTGTAGGTTGGGATGGAGGACTAAGGGAGAGAGGAGGAAACGCCATCAGCAGAAGCTGTATTTTTCATTCTCAGCTGAAAGGAGTCCTGGCGAAAAGGCAGCGCTGGCCACTGAAGGAAGGCAGTGAGGCCCGCCTGGAAAGGGGTGAACACGTCAAGCCTGCCCATCTGGACGTGGCCACATGCTCACGAGAAAGGCCAACCTCTCACCGCCAAGCTGCTCTCCATTCCCTCAAGCCCAGCCACAACTGATACTCACATAATAGGACTAGAAAAGATGAGGCTCCAACCGTGGCTCTGAGCACCCCCTGGACACAGAACCCACCGTACGCATCTGTCCGTGAGGGGCCAGCCCTGCTCCTGGGCCTCACCATCACACTCTGACCCTCGGGACTCCCCAGTGAGGACCGATGCAGGCAGCTCTCAGGCTTGGAGACTGTTCTGACGATGGTGTACTAACTCCAAGTTCAGCTCATTCAAACCAACACCCAAGACCAAGCACGAGGGTGGCCAGGGCTCTGAGACACAGAGGATGACACGCGAGCGACAGGACACGTGGCCAGAGGCCGCACCTACAGGGACAGCGAGGATGATCGCCGCTTCTGGCTGGATGCACGCTTTCGGCAGCTCGATCACAAGAGTGCGTGCCTCCCCTGTTCTCTGGTCCTCTGAAACTGTCACTCGCAGCCCTGACCTCGGGATCAGCATGATCTGAGTGACGTTAAACCCCTGCCTGTGCGAGCAGTTCCTACGGCAGCTGTGGGGACGGGGGCTCCTGGAGGAGGCCCCTGAGAAGGGCCAGGAGGGTACCCCCAGCGTCTATGAGGCTGCGCCTGCCTCGTCCCAGCTCTCTGCTCCTACACTGCTAGCACCGGGAGAGAGCTTTTCTGCTTTGCAATGGAGATGGCTTTAAAAGGGAGGTGTGATTTCATCTTTCATCACATCAGATTTTAAGAACGAGCGAATGAACCCGCTTCCTGGCCCTCTTCGACGCGGGCACCTGCCCTTGCCCGGGCTGGACCGGGAGCCGGGCAGGCTCCGAGACGCCCCTGCTGGCTTCCGCAGCGCCTCCCCGGGGCGGGGGTGTGGGGGGGGAGCTCTTACCTGTGCCATCTTGGCAAGGTCCAGGGAGGGCCTCTGCTCCTGCGCCTCCTCGGGGCGTCGCCGCTTGATGCCCACCTTCTTGTCGTTAAGGACGCAGGGCTGGGAGCGGCTGCGGGCCAGCCCCCCCGAGCGCCTGGCCGGCTCCGGCGTCGAGGCTGGGGTGCTGCTGGCTGAGGGCGGGCAGTACTCCGCGAAGGAGAACTGCTCGTGTGAGCAGGACAGGGAGCGCTGCATGTCCAGCCGGCCGCCGCCCACGGGGCTCGCCGCGGGGCCCCAGAGGTCGCCCGCCTGTCCACAGGTGGCCGGGCTCGGCGTCCCCGGGCCAGGCGGGCCGCTGGGCCGCGGGTGAAGTCCCGCCGGGTCGTAGGGCGAGGAGAGCGCGTTGGCGCGGGACGGGAGGCTGAAGCTGGAGCTCCGCTGCATCGTGCTGAACCCGTTGGAGTAGCGCTGCACGCTGCCCCCACTGTAGCAGCGCCTCTTCTCCACCGGCGTCCAGACTTTGGACCCCAAGGGCCTCCACGACGTCCGGCAGCTGGCCATCTCGTCCGAGAAGGACAGAGACCGGCACTGGCGCTTGCTGGGGGGCGCGGACGGGTGCCCGTTGCGGTCGCTGAGGCTGAGGTCTTTGATCAGGTTGGTGACTGCGCAGGCGGTGGCCGCCTCCCGCTGCCACAGGGCGCCGTCCTGGCACTTGTCCGGCAGGCACTCCCAGATGCTGGCGCGCGGCTGGTCGATCTGAAGGGGGCACTTCCTGTCCAGGTCTCGCCATCTGTCATTTTCTGGTTCGGAAGTGACAAAAAAAGAGAGAGAAACGGGGCTTTGAGAAGGGCCTTCGCACCGGTCCTCTCTCCCTCACCGAGAACCCGTTTTAAACAGGAGGTTAGAGACAGAAAGGCCCTTAAAAAAGCCATCCAGTCCGGCCTCGCTTTACAGACGAGAAGCTGAGGCTCAGAGGGACGGACGTGAGTCCCGCGGTGCTGAGTCAGAAGCGGGGCAGCCCCAGGACTCCTGACATGCTTTTCTTTCCAACATACCGCACTGCCTCCCAGGCTAAGTCACTTCAGTCGCAGCCGACTCTTTGCCGCCCCATGAACCCGTAGCCCGCCAGGCTCCTCTGTCCCTGGGATTCTCCAGGCAAGGATACGGAGGAGCGTTGCCATGCCCTCCTCCAGGGGGTCTTCCCGACCCATGGATCGAACCCACGTCTCCTGCGGCTCCTGCATTGCAGGCGGAATCTTTACCGCTGAGCCAGGAGGGAAGCCCTAGGCTCCCAGGACAGCCTGAAGTACTACTGTTCACCACAAAGGCCTCTCATCCTCTAGCAGGGAAACCACCTTGCCCGGCCCCTGCCCTGGCTGGCAGCAGAGCAGGGATAACGGTGCCTGCTACGTCCCGTCTCAGGGTTCTCTGCTCCGGGGCTGGGACTTGACGGCCTGGGGGAAGACCACGACCAAAGGTGAGGCTGTTGGGACCCCCAGAGTGGCTGGTGGCTGGAGGTACTGCCAGGTTAGTTGACGTGAGCTCCATCTTTAAAATCAAGGCAGACAATAGAAACGGGATACTTACTGATTTACATCCCCTCCACCAAAATGCTCCACAGCCAACCACAACAACAGCTGCCAATCACTGAGGACTCTGCCTGTGTTCACTTGCTAAAATCCAGGACAAGGTTGCTAAAGTCCACAGAAGCAAGTTTTGGGGTGCAGAGAGACCTAAGTGTACAATTTAAACCTACATGTCGGGTCTCTCCTTGAACGCACGGACAAACAAGCCAACGCTGCTAGGAACTATGGAATCAGGCCCTGTGCTAGGAATTCGAGGAGCTCAAAGACAAATCTGACATGGTTCTTGTATTCAAGCTAACAATACAAAAGCAGAGTTAAGAAATATGCTGTGCTGCTGGGAATCAACGTGTTAACATGTTTCTGTTTTTCTCTAATCGCCACATCTTCATAAACTCTGCAAACGTGAACACAGAGAAGTATGGTTTGAGTCAGTCAATCAGTAGAAGAAGTAAAACCTGAAATGACAGTCAGCAGGTATTTCACGCACGCCGATTCTCAGCACTGCAATCAACTACTGTGCAAACCCCGTGGGTGGTGGGTGTAACCTGCACAGTGCCCCGCATGGCCACCATCGCTGCCCAGATGGGGAGACCCAGGCTTGGGGAGGTGCGGTAAGTGGCCCCGAAGTCACACCTAACAGGTGAAGAGATGCACACTCAGGCTGGCCCGACCCAAAGCCCTCTGCCCTCTTCACTGCACAGTGGCACTGAGGCGCCCGCAGGGAATCCCACCTCGGCCCTGCCCTCAAGGAATCTACCAGTCGTGCAAGATCAGCCACCGCTCAGGAAACTGTGACATCACCTACAGGAGTGCAGCAAGGACTGGAGGACCATCTCCTCAAAGGGCCCGAGAGACGCACCAGAGGCAGGGACTGAGCCCATGTTGAACGTCACGATCAGCAGCTGCTTGTTGGGGGAGCGTCATGAGCCAGGGGAAAAGCCAAAGGGGTTCAATGTGTGCTCTTTCCTGCGGGCCCGTTATGCAGCCACAGGACTCAGAGCCTGAGGGGCTGGGACCCAGGGCAGGGGACGTGCATAAGTTGTCCAGAGGCTATTCCCATGTGTAGGAGGGGCCATGGTCCTTAGAAGTTAGAGATGCAGGAGAGAGACCTGCCTAGTCAGACCAACCGGGAACAAAGCAGGACCGATGCGAACTGTCCAATTCATCTCACCTCTGAAATCTGCCTGGACCCTGGTGCATGGCGAGTCTCGATACATGTTTCTTTAAACCAAGTTGACAGAGCATTACCAAAATTTACCTTTTTGCAAATAGCATTTACTTTGTTCCAAATGGGCTTCCCAGGTGGTGCTAGTGGTAAAGAACCCGCATGACAATGCAGGAGACATAAAGAGAAATAGGTTCGATCCCTGGGTCAGAAAGATCCCCTGGAGAAGGAAATGGCAACCCACTCTAGTATTCTTGCCTAGAGAATTCCTTGGACAAAGGAGTCTGGAGGGCTGTAGTCCACAGGGTCGCAAAGAGTCGGACACAACTGAAGCAACTTAGCATGCATTGTTCAAAATAGGTCTTCATTATATACTATTCCTCAAGTAGTCACCATTCTTTTTAAAAAAGTTTAATTTGACATTTATCAACAGTTGAAAGTTCAGTAAACTAATAGTAAAATTTAAAAAAAAGTACAAACTAACATTGACTGAGTCATGATCATCTCTGATTGAGAAGAAAACTTTTCCTCCAAAAAAGAGTGGCGATTTCTATGATGATGTTCTTCAAAATGACATGCTGCTGCTGCTGCCAAGTCACTTCAGTCGTGTCTGACTCTGTGCGACCCCATAGACGGCAGCCCACCAGGCTCCCCCGTCCCTGGGATTCTCCAGGCAAGAGCACTGGAGTGGGTTGCCATTTCCTTCTCCAGTGCATGAAAGTGAAAAGTGAAAGTGAAGACGCTTAGTTGTGTCCGACTTTTCGCAACCCCAGGGACTGCAGCCTACCAGGCTCCTCCGTCCATGGGATTTTCCAGGCAAGAGTATTGGAGTGGGGTGCCGTTGCCTCCTCTGCAAAATGACATGAGTGACAGCAAAATGATAAACACAACTAAAAAGGTCCTATGGGGGAGAGGGGTGGTTAAATAAAGCATCAAGGAATAACATGGAACGTGAAAAAAGCGGTTTCAAAGAATATTAATGATGTGGGGAAATGTTAACGATGTAATACTAAACATAAAGAAAGAGGACATAAAACCATAGAGATAGCGTGACTCCCCTTTAGTAAAACACATACGTTGTACGGGAAGATAAAAAGGAAAACATGCCAACATGTTCACAGACGATTGGCAGAGAGCTGGTTGATTTTTCTCCTTTTCGTTTCTTGGAGTTTCTACATTTTCTGTAAGGACAAATATGTGGGGGTCCGGGGACTAGGACCCCCGTCCTCCTTTGGGTTCGTTCCTTCAGTCTTTCAGGAAGTCCTCACCGAACAACGCTTGCCACGGACTTCTCTTTCGGGACAAGGCAGTGAGGTGCCAGGCGGGCCAGTGGCCGGCTAAGGAGGGAACCAAGGAGCCAGCCAAGGGCGGTGAAGACTCCAAGATGGCCTCACCACGGCCTCAGCTTGAGGAGCCAGGAGCCCACAAGAGACGGTCTCTCACACAGGCCCTGGGAGACCCGGGAAGTCAAGGAGAGGGGTTCTGTCCTCAGAAGACACCACATTCTGCTCCCCTTTTACTTCACCAGCCTGAAATTTTCCCATCTCTGGAAAACCATGGGAGAAGGAGAAGGTAGAGGAGCCAGCTAGGCATGGACAATCTGTCTCTCTCGTTCATCGGGGCCCTTCGTTCTGCAGTGACCACCTGTGATCTCGCTGCTTCCTGACTGGATGCCTCGGGTCTCCCCAGGCCAGTCCCATCTCCTCTCTCTCTCTCTCCAGAGAACTTTCTGAGGCCCACACGTGTTCACGGTCCATCCCCTGCAGCAGCTTCCCATGGCAAACACCCCAGCCTGGCGTCCAGGCTCTGTCTGTGTGTTCTCCCCAGGAGGCCCGCACTGCGGGCGCCAAACCTCCCGTCACAGCACAAGTCAGACAGGAATCAGGGAGAGCAAGACATTCCTTGAAAATCCCTGAAACAGCCCTTGAGGTCCACTCCTCCTGGTTTCATGTCCACAGCCCTGAAGAGCCCATAAAACTACAGCTTAAAGATCTGTCCTGGGTGTTCATTGGAAGGACTAATGTTGAAGCTGAAACTTCAATACTTTGGCCACCTGATGCAAAGAGCTGACTCATTGGAAAAGATCCTGATGCTGGGAAAGATTGAGGGCAGGTGGAGAAGGGGATGACAGAGGATGAGATGGTTGGACGGCATCACCGACTCAATGGACATGGGTTTGGGTGGACTCCGGGAGTTGGTGATGGACAGGGAGGCCTGGCGTGCTATGGTTCATGGGGTCGCAAAGAGCCGGACAGGACGGAGTGACTAAACTGAACTGAACTGAATAGAGCAACTGCAGGAATGAGTGCAACTAGCGTCTCCGTACAGAGGGGTATGCATACGATTTTTGTGGTTGTCGCTGTTTTGTTATTTATCTTTGGCTGTGTTGGGTATTCACTGAGGTGTGCAGGCTCAGCAATCGTGGGGCACGGGGCTCAGCTGCCCCGCAGCAGGTGGGATCGTAGTTCCCTGACCAAGGATCAAACCCGTGTCCCCTGCGTTGGAAGGCAGATTCCTAATCACTGGACCACCAGGGAAGTCCCCCATATGATTTGTTTTGAATTTAACTCTCAAATCCCCAGTGGGAACTGGCGTTGGGTGGCTAATTCGGACACGTTCCTAGCCCCGCCACAGGAACTACTCCTGTTTTAAAGAGTAAGCCTCTATAGGAACTTAACACATAAAATGTCTCTTAGGGAGGATTCACAGAGTCAGTTCTCAGCTCAGTCCACTGGTGAAATGTGGGTGCCACATGACCACCGTGGATCTGCAGCTCCTCCTCCAAGGAGGGAGGAGACCCAGGATGTTATTTTCCTGCCTGTAGCCTCCCACCAGCCTCTTCCTCCCCATGGAAGAGCCAACTCAAACATCGCCTCCTCTGCAGGTCCACCCCTTCCCACACAAGCCTATGGGAACCCGCAGCGCCTTGCCTAAACTTTCAGTCACGGGTCTCACGGCAACTGAACCTTAGTTATCTGTTTACGCGTCTGTTTTGTCTGCTGAGCTACAAGTTCCAGAGGGCAGTCCCGGCCTGATGTTCCCGCGCCCAGCACAGGGCTTGGCACACAGCAGACCTCAGCTGGTGTGGGGTGGAGGGAGGGAAGGGTGATACAGGGCAGATAAACGCTACACGGCACACCGTGGGTGTTCACTTGGTCTCGCTTACCCCTTGTCCCTGGCACAGGGAACCAACTGTCCCTTGGCCGAACAGGTCTGACCTGGGCTATGCCATGAATTCCCCACCCCACTGGGGCCAGGGATGGTCGTGTATGGAACTAACTGGGACGCTGGCTGGCCCGGCAGCGGCCATGGCGCTTTGAAAAGACAAAGCCCTGCCCAAGTCTGAGCTCTTGCTACTGTGCGTCAACACCAGCCAGGTGGCTACTTGTTCTGTCTGCGGAGCAGATAATATTTTAATTGTTTCTATCTTTATCACTTCAAGAAGTACAACATAAAGAAAAGTAAAAACAATCGAGGCTATGTTTAGCCCGTGTGTTTTCCCCCTTCGCTCAGGGAACAGAAGGCGATTTGCTGGGTCAGGTCACCAAACAAAAGAAACAGGAATAGAAGCTAATTTTTAATGGCAAACCGCCCTGAGCGCTGGGCACGCTGTCACGTTGTACAGAAGGCCTCGGGAAGGCTCCAAGGAGAGGACACCGGACGCCCCCGCCCCTCCATTCAACACCGTCTCTGCACAAACAACTGTAACTCTTTCAACAGCGATGATGGCCGTGGCCACGGGGAGTCCGCTGAGCCGGAGGACTTGGTGTGGTGGGAAGGCTGTGGACCTGGGTTCGAACCTCAGCTCTGCAGGTGACTTCACCTCTCCGAGTCTCGGTTTCTTCATCTATAGAATGAGGGGACTGATTGTAACCTCTGCACAGAGCTCCCCTGAGAACGGAACCGTCAGCTCACACAGGGCCCGCGAGGACAGGACAGGCTCAAGAGACAGCAGCGTGACCACGACCACACTGCAGGCGGCTCGGGAAGTGGAGCCCCAGCCCTCCCGCGTGGGGTGTGTCTGGAACGGGGACCTGGGTGTAAGGGTTTCAGGAGCACCAGAGGGGTATCTGCTGGGGATGTTAGAATGCAGATTCCCAGGCCCAGTCCCCGCCGTGATACCCAGAACCTCTCGGGGCAGGAACCTGCCTTTTAATAAACTCCTCGGGTTATTTTCACATGAAGGAGTTGAGAACCACTCTTTGAGACTGCAGGCTGCAGAGGGGCCTGGGTGTCTTTCAAACACCTCCCTGGAGGCCCAGTCAGACCATGCAGCCACACCAGGAAGCTTCTGCAGGGTGGACCATGCCAGTCTCTACAAGCCTGCGTTCAGAACATCACTGAACGCTGGCTTTGTTTGTGGCAACAAGAGAAGGCAGAGTTATGGAGAAGGATGACTTTGCCCTTAAGAGTACCTTGAGGTCCCCTTTTCACAGGACAGGGGTGGGGACCCCAAGTTGCACAGGGTGTTCTGGATGCAGAGCCAATGGGAAAGGCCTGAGAGGCCGACAGTTCCCGTGACGGGACTAGTGGGAGGCACCCCACCCCGCCGAGACGCGCCATGGCCGGCGGCTTCTCAGGGACGGTCCGAGTACCAAGCCCCCAGCGGACACGGTGTAGGCCGAGGACAGTGGCCCCGGCCGCTTAAGTTCTCGGTGGCCCCATAACTTGCAACCCTCAGGGGCAGCTCAGCTTTCTCCATCTCCCTGCTGGGCCAATCTTCACAAGTTTGAGGTTTATACACGGGAGTGAGTGTGTGGGTGTGTGTGCAGGATACACACGCCCGGGGCTTTTTCTACGGAGGGTGGGGGCCAACCACACACACACACAAATCACACAAGCCATCTAGCTCCCTCACAGACAGACTTGACCAGCTGACCTCCAAGGGACCTTCCTAAGCTGAGACTCCACGACTGAGCCTGAAGTTTCTGGGAAGCACAGAAGAAGCTGACGGCCGCACCTGGGGGAGAGGAGCTCAGGTCCCCCCCACCCCGCAACGCACACACACACTCCCAGGCTTTGGTCTGGAGAGCCCTTGACTGCAGAGCACAGAGGCTACTGCGTGCGCGGCTCTCCGAGCTCAGAGAAAGAAAACACCCAGAGGAACACAAATAGCATGTGACCTCAAATGTTCTTGTTTCCATTTCTGCCCTTAAACTTGGGAGGGAAACTCCCAGGGGGCCCAGATTCTTAGTGGGCTACAAGCCTTCATATTATGTTCACAAGACAGCCTGGGATATCTTCATGGCGTGTTTGGAGGCCGCTCTATGGTGACATAACCACAACAGAATGTGGTTTCTAGACGAGGTTAGACACCTGAAGCACAGGCCCCAAGATACGGAAGGTTCTTGCAGCGGCCTGGGGCCGAGCGAGCAGGCCTCAGTGGGATCGGCCAGGCTGACTCATTCTCGGATTTCACACCTGTCTGCTTGTGCTGACACCAGCCTCCCTTCCCCTTGCCCTGGGGGCTGGGGCTGTGTTAACTTGGCCTCCGGGCTGCAAGGACTGTCTGCCTGATCTGGGGCGGGGGAGAAGCTCACCAGCCCTTTCAGTGGGAAACTCAAGAGAACCGAGCTGTCTTTCTGGAGCCTGCTTTATTACATCGGTCTTATGAAAAGAGCACAGGTGGAAACACACACACGGTATCGTGTGCTTTTAAATGAACTCAGGAGTCCCTGGCCCACAGGAGCACCTCTTTCCCCGAATCACCAGGATGGAGACTCAACACAGAGCTGGCCCAGGAAGAAAAGGCTCCTGGGCTTTGCCTGCCCAAGCCTCAGCCTCTGGGGATGGCCCCCCTCACCTGCAATAAATCAGACAATGTCCATGCATCTTAGGTTCAGGGACGACCCAGGATGCCAAGCAAATCAGCTGAGGGCCCGAGGACGAGGGGCCAGGACGGCTGGAGACAACGCTCCCCTGGCCCCACCCAGGGCAGGCTGGCTGGAAGGGCACCAGGGAGACGTCTGACAGGCCAGTGGGTGCAGGGGGTTCCTGGGCTCCTGCCGTCACCAGCCAGGTGAGGGTGGCCCGTGGCAGCAGCCACTGCTTGTGGGGGGTCTTTCTCTTACAGAAAGAAGCCCAGTGGGGACCCCCAGGCAGTGAAGAGGTGTAAACCCCTCCAGACTGGGCGCTGGGAGCATGGACTGGTCTCCCATCTGTAGGAGGAAGCACGGGCTGGGGCCCTGTGATGGCCCTTCCCGCCCTGAAGGGACCTCCTGCTGCACCCCAACCTCCAGAAATCTGTAGGGAAAAGCTGGTATTCACGTGTAGGGACATCCCCTGGGCGGCCCAGTGGGTGGGACTCTTGTGCTTCCCCTGCAGGGGCCACAGAGCTCCATTCCTGCTCGGGGAACCGAGATCCCACATGTGCTTCACGACGTGGGCCAAAGATGAAACAAACAGAAAAAGACGAGGGCCACGAAAACTCTGAAGCGACAGAGCGGTCCGTTCTATCCATCGCCTTCAGCTTGCCACCCTGGCTGCGCGTTTGCACAGGGCAAGGACATGGGCAGTGGCCAGGGACTCAACTCCAAACCCACGTGCGCAGCAAAGCTGGCCACCGAGACACAGACCAGGAAACCGGCCACTGCGGGAGCTTTTCAGGAAACCGTCAATATAGCTGCATGAACTGTTAATTAGCTAAACACCACCACCCCACCCCCGCAGTGGGATCCTTGCTGAAGTGGAGCGAAAGCCTCAGTGCGTACCCCAAGCACAGTTCTCATCCCGCAGGGCAGCAGAGAGCTCCCCCACGTGACAGCTGGGGAGACCAACTCCAGGACAGGATGGCCTCACATCTCACCTAGGGACACGCCGCTCGCCAACAGCGGCCTGCAGTCCCCAGGCCGTGCTCCTGCGGCGGGGCCAGGCTACCTCCTAACGACCATCTCTCCACGTGGAAGCAGCCTGGCGAGGCACCACACGGTGGGGGGCGGGGGGCGTGTGTGCCCACGGCCGGCCTGGCGGCTGCCGTTCCCCCTCCTCCAGCACCTCTGGCGCTCCCCTGCCCCTCCCACCATGTCAGGCCAGCCTGGGTGAGAAGGTGGCCTGGGAGGCTCCGTTTTCAACCATCAATGGCCATCATGTGCCAACTACATTTTGTACCTGCGTCCCATCCCGTCTGTACCTTATTCCAGAAACGTTGTCTGAAACCAGTAAGTGGTGAAAGGAAAACTGAAGGCGCTCTGCACGGACAAACCTTACACGGCTTTAGAGGCGGGCAAACCACACCAATGACGACGATAAATAAAAGCAGTCATTAAAAGCTGAGCTTCTAAAGATCAAGCATAGGCATTCTTTATGGATTTTTGTACTAGCTTATTTTGGCTAATAATCAGTTCCTATAGGAGGCCCTGGGTCCAAGGATGATGTGTGGCGTGGCTATCTCAGAGAGACTGAAAAAGCGGCAGAGACCAGAAATTCTGGCTTCGTTATCCCTGCGGCTCATTTTGTTTCAGTTGTGTGTTCGTTCGCTCTTGGAGACCTGAAATGCTCAACCTCCGAATGCTGGCTTTTTCCCCGCTTGCTGCAATCACAGTCCACTTTCAGCGACAAACGGTGGGAGGGTGAAAAGACCAAAAGCTACCCGATCTCAAAGTGCAGGCTCTTCCTCCTGCCTGGCTCAGCACAGCTGACTGGGGTACCCTGTAGAAACTAACACAGGGGGTGCCCCCGGGAGCAAGCCTTCTGTGTACAGAGCAGACGTTAATAGCCGAGTAATTACACATGGAGAGTAAGGGCTTATAAGTAAAATGCTGACAAACCCGAACCACAGTGGCGCAAGGAGGGCTGCTACAATATTTTTACAATTCCTTTTTATACATAATGTATGATCCTTCTGCTCAAGTTTCCTCTATGTTCTTTGCCTGTGAGATAATTTACATTAATAAATAATTTATTATCATAACTCCTAAAGTAATTATGGGTTTCCACCCAAATTTTTTTTTTAGCATCTGAATTGTTCTGTTCCCCGTCCACGGACTTGTATTTATACACCTTCTCCTAGTGGCCTTTCGGAAGTAACCAGTGTTGCACGGGCTTGCTCATGTTATTTGATTTCCCAGTCTCCTGCTCACCTGAGGGCTGAGGAGACAGGAGTGGGCAGAGTCCACTCTGTCCTTGCAACACAGAACTCGTTCAAGGGGGCGCAAGGAGCCAAGCCCAGGGTGGTGAATGGAAGCCCCTCTTGCCAACTTATCCTGTTTCACGGAAAGAGATTCGACCCGTCCACACGTGACCCTGGGTCAGCGTGAAGAAGCACCTCCCGGGTCAACGGTGGAGGAGCCACAGGGAGGGAGCCACGGGCCGAGGATTCCCTGGCGGCTGCCCCCACCCCACCCTGGCTCGGGGAGGTCCTCTCGGGCGCAGCCAGGCCCCCGCGTGCACCCATGAGCAATCACGGCCAGGAACGGGGCTGGCTTGCCAGTCGGTCCAGCTGACCGGTGGGCGGGCCACACCCCTGAAGCTGCCACCTGACCAAGGTTTCCTGTGTCAGGAACACAGTTCCCCGGGCAGACACGGCTCTCCCCAGAGAAGCTGTTTGCAGAGGCAGTTCCGGTTCGGCCCAGGAGGCGTGCGGAGGACGGTCTGGGAGGTGAGAAGAGAAACCCAGAGGCACGGCATCGCCTCTGCTACAGAAGGAGCCCTGTGGCACCCAGGCTGGCCGGGCGGTCAGCCCTGGCAGGGCCGGCCGGCCGTGGCCTGGCTCCCCTCCACCCCGCTTCTCCCGTCCACAGTCACGCTGCCTGTGTCTCCCCACCCCCACGCTGGAAAAGGACAAAACTACTTCTTTGTATCAAGTTCCCAAACTTGGAGGGAGGGGATGACCAGCATGGGGAGGGCCCTGCAATCCAGCCCACCATAACTGAGTGGGAAGTATTTAAAAGCCAAAACACTGTTGCGAGTGCTGAGGATATTAGTAACGCATTTTATCTCCCTGGGTGCAGGGGAGGCTGAGCTCCCAGCCAGGGCGGCTTCTCCAAAGGAAGCCAACGGGGCCCTTCCCACCCGAACACACTTGCCTGGGTTTTCTTAAGAACACTCACGAAACCCCCCAGCTCATCCCGGTGTCCCGCGAGGACCCCTGCATGGGGGCTTGAGAGGGAAATGCCCTGAGTCCCAGGGCCACGCTGTCCCCAGCTCTCATGGGAGAATTCTACTAATCAGGGCCAGAACCGGAGTCCCCTGTCTCGGGAGACAAGCAGGGGGTTTTGGTGATTATAACGCTGTGAGGTTGCTGAGGGCCGCTCTCCCACATCCCGGGGTCCTCTTCTTTGCTACAGAAAACCAGGCACTGCGAGACAGTCTCGCGGCTGCTGTCAGTCTCGCGGACGCCCGACACCCACCTCAGCAAGTGCGGGCAAGGGACGGAGGTGGGGTGCGAGCCGGCACCTCCCGGGTGCTGCTGTCTCCTTAAATCCCACGGACACCACGAGGTGCAGGATGTGGAAAGTGAGGCCCAGGAGGTCGGGCTGAGTGCCCACAGTGCTGAGGGTCCCCTTCACACGGATCCAGGGGAAGTCCATGCTCCCTGGCCTTGCTCCTCCACTAGACAGAAGCCCCCTCGAGGGCAGGGGCTGCCTGGCTCTATCCCCGCCCCCAGCGCCGGGCACGGAGCAGGTACTCAATAAACACCGACCAGAGCAAGGCACGCTGAACCGACCTGGGGCCGACTTTTCTAAAAGCCCTGATAGTGCGTGATACCAGGTGGGTCAGGATCTCCCGAATCAAAGGAAGGGCTGAGGACGGCAGGAAGACGAAGACAAGGGAGACAGAGAGAGAGAAGCCACAAAGGGGGCAGCGGGGGCAACTGCACGGACCCCACGGTCCTCCACTGCCTGGCAGGGCCCTGGCGCCGGCCGGCAGAGCAGAAGGGCACAGACCTCGGGGAGGGGAAGAGCCCATGGGCCAGGGTGCCCTTCCTGAGGGGCCGCCGTGCACACCAGAGCCCCGAGGGGCAGCAGCACAGTCGTCCTGGAGCCCCGGGCCCCCCCAGCAGAAGGCAGACTGCTGGGTTCGGCGGGCTCAGATGGACTCCGCTGGGACTCTGGGAAGAGACCGCCCCCGCTCGCCTCTGCCTTGGTCCCCGGGCCCGAGCACCTTCCCCACAAGGGTGACTTGCACCTGCACCCCCCGCAACGCCCACCAACGAAACCAAGGTGGTCCCTGGGGGCGTGGAGCCTCTCGCAGGAGCAGGATTCTCACTCTAAGCTCAGCCTGCTTCTCCACCTGTCACGTAGAATGCTCACACTGCGCCAAGCTCCTTCCGAGTGTCTCGGAGTCCTCACAGCGAGGCAGGTGCTGTCCCAACACCCATTTCGCAGATGAGGAAACTGAGGCTTGGAAAAGGGAAACAGTTCACAGTGACTGTGTGAGGGCCAGCAGCACCATCAGGAGCCTTGAGAGCTCCAACGTATTACGATGCGCTCACAGTGAAGGCCGAGGAAGCCTGACGCTTAGGGTCTTGAAATAAAGACCAAGGGTTCCACCACCCAGGTCACCAGTCCGGCCCAATTCTGAGCTCTCTGGGGCGGGGCAGCTGGGCAGAGGGGTGGGTATGCCCAGGAGCCCCGCTCACTCCCCTTCCTGGACATGACAGAGGAAGAGGGCCCAGCTGCAGCCCAACTGTGGGTCTGGCCCAGGAAGAGGGCGGGGAGGAGGGCTTCTGGGCCACGTAGATCAGGCGCGGAGGGTTTGCTGAAAGCCGTTAACCACAACCAAGGTGTGCAGCCAAGCCTCCCGTGGGGACAGGCCTCAGAAGTGTGTCACACGGGTAAACCGAGGCCAGGTGAGCTCCCTGGTTCCATTTCCCCGGAGGCAAGTACCAAGGAGGCCGCCCGGGGCTCTCCCACACAGCTGCGGCTTGAGAGTGAGAAGCAAACAGTCGTCCCCCCGCCCCCGGGGTCCAGCTCTGCCCACGAAGGGGCCGTGGCGCGCCACCCCAGATGTGAGCGGAGCGCCCCTACCTGCCGCCTGCAGCAGCGGTGGAGTCCAAGGAGACCCTGCACCTCAGGTGCCCGGCACGGCAGCACGCTCACTGTGACACGTGAGGACCCCCTAGGACCACCCCCACCTTCCACCTACGGGAACTGAGCCTGCAGAAGAAAACGCTGTGCCCAGAGGGAGAAGGGCCAGGACAAATGGCCACGGACACTGAACACAGTCCTGCGGAGGCAAACCTGAAACCCCCAAAGAGGGGACCTGCCACGGAAGCCCGGCTTACAGAAACTCATCAGGAGCCGTGTCCCAGAAGCGGGCAGGAGTCCAGGGGAGAGGGCGCAAGGAGAAACAGCCCGACCCCCGGGAGCAGAGAGGAATCAATACAGTCAGTACAGTCGTCCTTTCGGCCCCCTTACGGAAAACGGTAACTAACACTCGCATGGGAACAGGGCTCCGGGGCAACCTTTCTGGAAAGCATGTCAGAAACACAAAGCAAGAGCCTTAAGAATGGAAATGTGCCTGCCCCCCGGCCTCTCTACTCCACTCCTGGGAACCACCCTAAGGAATAATCCGAAAGGCAGAGGAGATTCAGACACTGAGTCACCGTCAATCACGAGAGCAACAGAACAGTCCTACCCAACAACCGAGAAACGAGCTCCCTCCTTAGAAGACATTTTGAATCATCCTCACAAGGCAATATTATAGGCTCACTACAACGTATGGGATGGGCAATTTTCATGCTGCAGGGAAACGATGGGTCATTATTAGTATGCAAAAAAAAAAAAGCAAAAACAAAAGTTTCAATAAATAATTTTGTATAATCACATGTTCATCAAGGGCTTGGCTGTGTCAAAACTGCAAAGGACATACACTACACCAAGATACTGACAGTAGTTGTAACTGGGTCCTGGGGCTGTGAGAGATTGTTATTTTTGTACTTCACACCATGGTGCATTTTTCTGAATTAAAAAAAAAAAAAAAGAAATGAACGTGGTCACTTCAATGATCAGACACCAACTCACGGTGTCAGCTGCTGGAAATGACGTTCATAAACCACGCACCTGCGCCCGGCCTCTCACTCAGCCCCCGCAGCCCCTGCCCTGCTCCTGCGCCACTGAGACCAAGGCAGTTCCAGCACGGAGAAGACAGTCCCCACGGCCGCTCCTCGTGCCTGTGTCCAGAAAGGGCTTCGAGCGTCTCCCCCTGGAGGACTCGGGCCCTGGGGGAAGGCGCTCGAGGAGGACTGTTCACAGCCACCTGGTTACTCACCCATGATTCCACAAGAGAAAAGTGTCGGTCCTTGACTCATCTTCTTTGGCGTGTGCTGCAAACAACCAGAAAAGCTATCACTCTTCACGTCATGAGAAGCATGTCTGCATATGACTCTGCACTGATTCCCTTGCTAAAGTCACAATTGGGGGGGCGGGGAGTGGAGGGTGGCGGGGATGGGGGTGCGGTGGTGGGAAACGTCAGATCAGGGAAAGGAGGGGAAAAACAAAAAAGTACTAAAAGAGACATCTGCCCATAATTAGGTCTGGGCTCTTGTCTGGAGCCTCGGGTGAGTATGGAGTCCATCAAGTTAACGGGCTTTAAAAACACACAGGGAGCCTCGTGACTCCTGACGCTAGGGGACTCGTCCACGCAAGTGATGCGGAGTCAGGGCGCAGGAGGGGCTGGAGAGCGGCCTCCCCACAGCCCGGGGCGGGGAGGAGGGCAGGGGACCGCTTCCTGTCCCCGGGGACAGGACGAGCCTCCAGCAGCGGGCAGAGGCCCACCTGCCTACCCCCCTCCCCCAGCCCTCCCTCCCGGACGCAAGGAGAATGGCTCTCCCATCTCTGTGAAGAAGCTCGAGAGGGTGCCCCTGGCTCGGAAGCTGTTTTGCAGCCAGGAGGGCCCCCTCCCACCCCAGACACCCTTGAGAACTGAAACAGAAACTCGGGTTGGGTCTGGTCTCAACACACAGCACTGGCTTCTGAACTCCCTGGCGCCACATTTCCACAAGGGTTTCCCTGTCCCCTGTAAACACTGCACACCTCCCCTCTCACCCCATACCTCACCTCACTGTGGTCACAGGGTGAAAGGCCGGGGTGGGGGGCACCCAGAAGAACCCTGCATCCAGGCACTCACTCCACGGCGCCGTGGTAACCTGGGCCTGGAACGTTCCGGGGCTTCGTGCGCTAGCCGAGGCCCAGGTCGAGAGGCCGGTTCTGACCTCCAAGGAGGAGACCGTCCACGCCCGTCGGGGCCGCAGGAAGCAGGGTCTCACTCATCCCTCCCTTCACTCATTCATTCATCCACTCGCTCAACAAACATGTACCGGCGACGAGTCATGTGCAGGCTAGTGCTGGGGTGGAGCGCGCAAGGGTGAAAGCAGCTCTCAGCTCCGGAGGGGTCAGTGGTCACAGGGGGCTCTCACTTCTGAGTGGAGCCCCAAGCAACAGGGACGCGTGCCTGACTGTTGGTCCCAGGAGTTGGGGGGTGGGCAGGAAACGCAGGCCCTGGCTCTTTACACGCCTGGACAGGGAGGGTGCGGCCGCCAAGGAACACCTGGCCCCCCCAGATAAGAGGGGAGCGGGTGTCTGGCAGAGGCTCCCCACCCCTGTCCTCAGCTTGCCCGAGTCGGGGACCTTTGCCCTCGGTCAGCAATGTGTTTGCTGATCAGGTTCTTAAGGGTCCATCCGTCCTGACCAGCCTGGAACACAGAGGTGAAGAACGCGGCCTTGGCCCCAGGGAAGCTCACGTTTTTCTAGAGATCACACAACCAGTCCAGACAGAGAGCGGGACTGGAGGCAGCTGGGCCAGGCCACGGGCGCTGGGAGCTGGAGGTCAGGGCGGGCTTCCTGGGGGAAACAGAGAAGGTCCTGAAGGAACTTATGGGGGGGGGGGGCGGCGCAAAGGGAGGCTGGCTGTCCTCCTCCAGTCCCCCACCTTGGATTAAAGACAATCCTTATGTTTTCAGGATAGGTCTCCCTCCCCAGGGCCCACCCCATCGAGAGCCCTCCGGGGAAATACCTGGAAAAAGTTAAAGACGGGCTGCCTCTGCCTCCCGCCCGGCTCACCCCAGAGTCACTGAGCACAAAGTGGGTGACAGACGTTCAGAGCCCTGCCTCCGGGCAGCGTGACCTGTGGAAGCCAGGCAGGCCCTGCGCCCGGGGAAGGTTCGGGGGAGAGAGAAGCTGGCCCGGCTGAGGCCCCGACGCAGCAGGAGCCCTAAGAGCACGGTGCCAACGCCCACGGGGACCCACAGCCCCACCCACCCCAGCGCATCCCCATGCAGGGCAGGGATGGGGCCCTAACGCAGGCTGGAGGCCCACAGAAACCCGAAGCAGGGCGGGCCACGGAGAGCTGGGCGGCACGAGGAGGTGGGAGCCGCGTGTCACCACCCTGGCACACGCCGGGGCCACCAGGGGCCTGGGTTTGCAGATGTGGCGGGAGGCACCCTGACTGCAGATCGTCAGGGATGCCCTGCCCACTCACCGGCCTCTCGCTCAGAAGACGTGTTTCAGGCAGAGGGGCACCTGGGTCCCCTCCCCTGGGAATGTGGCCTGCGAGCGGGCACCAGAGAGGCGCCACTGGGTTAGCACACAGGCACCCCTGTCCCTCGAAATTCATTCATTCAGTCATTCATTCACTCACCCAGCGAGGACCTGCTCGCCGGGTTGGGGGGTGCACACACTAGCGATATGACTGCTTCTGGCTCCCCATGCCGCCGGGCTCAAGACCCACTGTCGTCCACCAAGGGAACCAGATGAGCCCCTGACCCAGTCCTGGGCTCGTCCTGCAGCATCCGTCCTCCACGCAGACCCAGGGAGCCCAGCCCATGTGGCCACCCCGCTCACAACAACCTGGATAAAATCCGGCTGTGTCCCCCTCCCCGCCGCCCACCAGATGCCCGTGAGCCAAGCCCGCGTCCACCCCGGCCTCACTCACGCCGCTCGGGGACAGTCCGGCTCGCTGCCGCCCCGGGCCTTTGGCTCTGCGGCTGGTTCCTGTCACGTGGCCTCCCTGGCGGCCTTCCCCGGCCAAAAGGCGCCCGGCCCACCCGCGCTCTTCTCCACGGGACCTTGCTGAAAACTGCCCCCCTCCACCCCGGGCGCATCGGCTGGCTTTGTTTCTGGGCTCAGACTCCACTCGCCCCTCAGATCGAGCCTCCCTGAGGCCGCGGTCTGGTCCACGGCATCCCCTGCCCAGAGTGGGCGCCCCGGGGCTTCTCTGCTGCCCCGCCACTGCGGCCCGCAGTCAGGCCGAGCCTGCCCTTGCTGCCACATGCCTGGCGAACGCAGGACCAACGGAAACAGACTCTCCCTGGATGCAACCCACTGCCCTCCCAAATCACTGGCCTCCTGCCAAGTTGCAACTTGGCGGGGGAGGGGGACAGCATCAGCTGGATAAAGTCGGGGGCAATCCTCCCCACCCTGGGCCGCCTGGCTCCCCCCCACACACAGCCTCTGACTCTGTGCCCGGGGTTCAGGGGGATCGGCCACCACTTGCACGGAGAGCTGACAAGAAGGGACACCTTCTCCGGGTCCCATCTGGGGACAACCACCACCGCCATTCCCCAGCATGCTGAATGTGAAACAGCATGGCAGGGGGTGCATGCCCTTCTTTCTGCTAACAGCACCCCAATTTTGCACTGGGGATCCTCCCCTCCCCACTGGGCAGTGACTTGGTGGGATGTCACCCCCACCCCACCCCCCTGCACCGCAGAGGGTGGGCCTGGCTGACCAGACATGCCTGCTCTGGGGCTCTGACCCCCGAACCGAAGGGGTGCTGGGCCAGTCCTCCAGGTGGGGAGCCCCCCGCCCGCCTCCACAATTCTCCCAGCTGGCCTGTCCTTGCCCTTTTCGGGGACTTCAGTCACCAGTTCTTCTCCCATGTTTCTCTCGATCGTGCCAGTGGATTCTCTTCTAGTGTGTGTATCAGTGGGAGGTGGCCCCAGCTGCTTATATCCGAGGAACCCGGGCCGATTTCATGGGGGTCTTCAAGAAGGCTAATGGGAGAAGTAGGCTCGGCCACTTGAAGGGATATCACGCAACCGCTCAAAACGGTGTTTGGGCAGAGGCTTCCAGTACCATGAGGAAGCATACTTTGTCAGTGAAACCTGCTTCACTAAAAAGATACAAGGAAACTGGCCAAAATACATAGAGGGCAATGGAGTTTCCCTGCCCTCCCATCCCACCTAAAATGCAGCTTTTCTCTCATTCTTTTCCTTCATCCTCTGAGCGATGTGCGTTTCAAACTGGTTTGTGTGTGGAGACAAACCCCATCAAAGTAGCAGTAGAGAAATGCTGACTAACAGGACGCTGGCAATTTTAAGGTCAGAAAAGAGCTGAAAGAGTCATGAGCTAACTACCTCCTCCCTGGGGCTTCTGCCTCCTGTCAGGGTAAACAAAAAAAGAAAGGAAAAAAAAAAAATCAAGGCCCCCAACTCGCTTTCTGAGCCCCGTCCGCAAGGCTGGGCGGGCAGGCCAGGACATCACATCACCCACCGCTTCCCAGGCCCTGTGCACACACCGACCACTGGCCACGCTCCCTGGCCCAGCACCGAGGTTCCCCCCTGGACTCCAGGTTGTCTATGCCCCACTGCTTCGTGCTGTTCTGCAGCAAGCCTCCCCGACCCCTCGAAGCCCTCTGCACCCGCTGTGCGAAGGCTCATGAGCCCATTGCTCTGTGGACAATGATGTGATGAGGCCCAACAGACCTCCAGGGCGGGGGGGGGGGGGGGAGTGCTCACCATCTGAGGTTTCACAAGACACCCAGGGTTCGCACACAAGTGCACGCCCGGGGCCCTGGCTGTGTCCACAGGAGGACGAGCGCTGCTCCCGGGGCTGTTCCTGCCACTCCGAGCCCTTTGTTCCTGAGCCCCCCCTGACCAGGGCACAGCCTGGGGTCTGGGAGATTCCTTGCATCAGCAGAGGAGGCTTGGAACTACATCTTCCAGAGGAAAGACAGAAGCTGGAGACCGAACGGAGGCTCCAGGGCACCTGTCTGACTGAGAAGCCCTAACTTAAATAAGACACAATTCAGGTCTTCTCTTAATGAGAAGCCAGCTCAGCAAGCGGCCGAGCTCCTCTCTGGCCATCACCACACGTCTCCGTGGCTTCCTTCTGCAGACTACCGACTAGGGCAATGACATCACTCTTCCTTCTGCTGATGCCGCCTTGGGGCGACGCGGACGGGCCACGCTCACGCGCCTGGGGCGGGGGGAAAAGGGCAGCGCTCCGGCCCCCAGAAGGAAACAGGGTGAGACCTTGGGTGGCGGAAAGCAGGAGGCCGAGCCAGGCCGGGGAGAAAAGAGAAGCTGAGACGGGAGAGGCACCCTGGGGTGGAGGTTGATGGACACAGGGTGGGCGCCCCGGCTTCCCAGGCTGCAGGTCAGCCATGGTGGGGTGGGGGTGGTCGCCGCTGCCCAGGACGGTGGGGGTGCAGATTGGGACCGCCTCGGGCTCCGCGCATTTCAGGATTCCGGCCTGGGATCCTGCCTGGGGCCCCGTCGGGGCCTGATGCCGACTCCAGGTGAGCAGGACGGGGGAAGAGCCTGGGTGCCCGAGGAAGCTGACGTGGCCCCTGAACTCTCCTGCTGGGCAAGGCCCTCGCCATCCTAATCTGACCAGCATGGAAGCAAGGACCTGCTCCGAAAACATCGAGTGTCTCTTGTGGCCGGAAATACCTCCAGGCTGAGGAAAGTGAGATGGCCTGGAGCCCCCCTCTAGCCTCTGTCCCCCCGCAACCCCACTGCTCCGCAGCCCCATCCTCCTGGGAGCAGGGCACCCCAAGTTCCCTCTGGTCTCCAGACTCGAGAAGGGGGCCGGGAGGCTTGCCCGGGGAGGAGGGAGCGTGGGCGGGCGGGAAGGAGCTCGGGGAACGTCGGCCCCGAGGTCAGATGTCTGGGCGGCCTTCCAGCGGCAGCAGCTAATGTTAGCACACTCGGAGGAAGGGCCACTCACGGGGGAAAGGAAGGCAACCGGGCGGAGTGGGGGAAAGGGGAACCTAGTCATTGCACCGCCCCCCAGCCCCGGGGGGTGGAGGATAGGCGAGACCGTGACTCTCAGTCCGTTCCTCTGTCTTCCCACCTCCCTGGGGAGTAGGGCGGTCACGTTGTTACCAGTATTTTAGTTTTTAGAAAAAAGGAGAACGGGGAAACCATGTCGGGGACCCTCTAAGCAAGCCGGCTGGGGCCTGGTTGTGGGGGTGGGGGGGGGCGCCCAAGCCTCTCCTCTCCCACTGTCTCCAAGCCCCCAGGCGACGTTCACCTGCAGCTATTTTTTTAGGCTCTGACCTCACTGCAGGGCCTCTCGCTTCCCTAATTCTGAAGCTGCCTGGGGGTGATTCACGATTCCTTTTTTTTTTTTTAATCTGAAACCCCAACTTCTGATATCTTCTTAGTCTGATTAGAAAACAAAAGAGGAAAGCTTTTCCCTCTTTCCTGTCCTTATCTTAATGGTATTTACCCAAGGATGATGAGACCTGTTTAGGAAGTCGAAGCTAAAACCCCCCATCTTCCTCTCGCCCTGGCAGGCTGAGCAGAGCGGATTCTAATCAGCTGATCTCACGTTCTGAGGCTGTCATCACTCGCTGGTCTTATCTGGGGGGATTCTTTCTTTGGTTGTTTATGGCCCGTGCTTCTTCCCAAGGAAGTCCAGACCAGCGGCAGCTCAGGGGTCGGGTAGAGGGGAGGCGTGCAGGCCTCATTGGTGGACGGGGCCTGCACCTGCTGGCCTGTTGCCCCTGGGCCCCCTGTTTCCCTGTCGGTCGGGGAGGTGGAGGCCAGACAAGCGCCCGCCCCGCAGCGGGGCACCTCGGCGGGCGCCCTGCACAGACCAGGCCCTGGTCCCCTCGCCTTCACTGTGCCTCCACCCCACCGTGAGGGCAGAAACCGGCAGGCCCGTGACGCACCCACGGGCTGACACACGAGAGGCCCCCTCTCCAAAAGCAACTGCCGGGCCCCCTTCAGTGGCCGTTTGCTCCCCTTGGCTTGCCGCTCCTTTTTCTTTTCCTGAGAAGAATTTTTTTTTTCCTTCCCCAGTCCGGGGCTGGGAGGCCGGCTTCCTCCTTGGCGGGGGCTCGGGCCCTGTCTCTTGGAAGAGCGGCCCAGCTGACCACAGGCCCATGGGCCCCGGAACCTGCTCCACAGCCAAGCCCAGGCTGGCCCACCTCCAGATGGAACCAAGTTCAGCGGCGACTGAAGCAACAGCACAGCTGGAACCAGAATGGGGGGGGCGGGGGGAGGAACGGGGGTCCCCTGGGACCTTGAGGAGGCCTGCACCCTGAGAGCCGTCTCATCTTGGTTACAGCTACTCCACATGCGGTGCTTTCATTTCACCAGGAAAACACGCACCCAGAGCAGAAAATGGGGCAATGCATACCTGCACCCCCGAGCTAGGAAGCTGAGTACCGGAGAAGGGACTCAACGAAGCCGAGTTGAGAGCCTGGCTGCATGAACCCACGCCCCCTCCCTCCGCCAAGGTCCCCGGAGCACTGACCACCGACCGTGCCCAGGTCCCGGCACTGGGGTGGTCGGCAAGGAGCCAAAGAGACACAAGTCCTTGCCTGGCGAAGCTCGCATTCTGGGGCAGGAGTCAACTCAGTGAACAGCATCAAAACGTGAAGATGCGTGGTGCCCGGGAAGGGAAAAGCCCCGGGAAAGGGGACATAGGCCACGTGGGAAGGCAGGGGAGCAGTGGCCCAAGAAAAGGCGGGAAGAAGGGAAGGAGCCCTGCTCGGGGAGGTGTTCCAGGCCACGGAAGAAGCGCACAGGCCCCAAGGCACGTAGGTCAGAGAGGCGTGTGCAGACTGAGGGGGGGCAGTGGTGGAGAGCGCCCAGGGGTCACGGGGGCCAGGGTACTCCAGCCCCCGTCCATCCAAGTGGGGGTCTGGTGTGTTGCTCGGCCTGAGAGGAGGGAAGCGGGTGGAAGGCTCTGTCTGGGTGGAGGAGGGCCGCTCTGACCTGCATCTCCTGCAGCTGCTGCTGCTAGAGAAGAGGCTGCAGGAGCCAGAAGCAGAGGCCAGCTCCCATGAGAGTCCGGGCAAGAGAGGACGCAGGCGGGACCAGAGGCAAAGCGGCGGGAATGATGGGAGTGAGCCTATGGAGAAACACGTTCAAATTAAACTGGAAAGGGCAGGGGTGACGGATGGACACCGGCTCATCCTGTGGAGTTCCTCCAGCCCGCGGTGCCCAGTGAAGCCCTGCGGGGTGGACGCGGGTCTTGGTGGCTTTCACAAGCTGCTACAAGGACCTGAGACCCACCTGCCCGCTCTCGAAGTGGGTGCTGGGGACGTAACGGGGGAGGATGGCCACGAGAGGCGTTAACGCGGAGTCTCACAGGGGGCTGTGAAGGCGCCAGGAGGGGTGCCCCCAAGCTCTGCCCACAGAAGCGGCAGAGAGGCCTGGGGATGGGCCACCTACAAAGCCCACCACTGCAAGAGTGTTCATGCCAGAGTGGGACTGCTTCCTGCTTCCTCTGCACGGTGCAGCCCACCCGCTTCTGAGGAAGCAGGGCTAGAAAGAGGCCCAGGAGGCCGTGCTGCTCCTGGTCTAAGAAGGCCGGGCTCCCTGCCTCTCCGCTCCAGCTCATCCACCCTCTTGGTCAGAGAAGAACCTTGTGCAGGGCGGCCAGCACTGGGCCCACCACCCGGGCCCCCAGGCCACACCCTCCTTCTCCACCAGCTCCCGCTCCTGACATCTCTGAGATGGCAGCTCTTACTCCGATCGCCCTTTGGAGGTCTGGCCTGATCCTGGTACCACCCCCCACCTGCTGGAAACCACCTACCTTAGCAGGTGGAGTCCAGGAGGGATGTGGGTCTTGGCCTGGCAGGGGCGGCAAAGCCCCGCTTGGTACTATTCACCGGGGGGTGGGGGGATGGCCTCCCCGCACCACTCGCCGGAGGACTCCACCTGGGCCAGATCAAAGCCGGGCTCTGGGTGACCCGACCTTGCCGCCCCGGTGGCCACATCTCCCAGGGCTCTGCTTGCGGGCCCTCTGGACTCAGTCTGCTAAGCCTGCTTGCTCAGTCCACAGCCCCACCGGGACGGCGGGCCTCCAAACGGGGCCACCAGGTCCTTACCGGCTCAGGGTTGAAGGTCCTGCAGGCCACGGGGTCGGCTCCCTGCTTGTCGAGGCTTTGACTCAGGATCATCACCATGGTAAGGACCTCAGGCTCTGGGCACCAGCCCAGGGTGGGCACGAGCCATCTTCAGGTGGGCAGACGGAGGGGGCAGAGGCGACCTCCTGGGGCGTATCCCGGGCAATGACGTCAGCAGAGGCTGCTCCCCATCGGGGTGGGGCTCCTCCAGGAAACAGCAGAGTGAGGTCAGCTCTCTGGGAAGATAAAAGAAAGGTAGAGAGACTCAGGACCACGCTAGACAGGGGGCCCAAGAAACACAGCCTCTCCCCTCCAGGTGGGGACCCTGCTGGGGAACAGAACCGCCTCACCACTGAACTGAGATGCTTTCTGGGGGGGTCGGTGGAGGGAGACAAAGGCCAGAATCAGCTTCCCGGGAGGCCCCACGCCAGCCCTGGAGCGTCCCTAAGGCCAACACCCTGGTGGGCACAGCAGTGACTCTCAGCTCAGCCGTGGCACCTTTTTAAGACAGATCTCGGGGTCTGGCTGGTCACAGGGCTGCACTCCCGAAGTGTGCCCAAGCCCAGTGACCTCCTAGGCGGAGCTGGCCCCACAGACAGCCCGAGGCTGGCTGATGTCAGATGCACACCCAGCCCCCAGTCAAAGCCCATGCCGCTGGCCCTTGGGCAGCCAGCAGTGACTCCTGTTTTCCACCCAGGTCTGGACAGAAGCTACTGGAAGAACTACGAGGGCACGTGCTTCCCGTCCTTGGAAGCATCACATTTCCACAGTGACACGTGGGCAGCACAGGCGCCTCCGTACCTGTCTCCTTCCACAGAACGAGCCAGAACACGCCACAGCCCTGGATGGGGGGCGGGGGAAGGTCTGCACACACCCCTCTGAGCTCTCAGCAGTGCGGGACCCTCTCTCATCACCATTCTACACAGCCCAGAATATCTCCCCGACTCAGCGTCATCTCCCACCAAGCCAACACCCAAAGGGTGCAGCCTGCAGCCACGTTGGGAGAATCACTCCTTACAAATTAATTCCTCTGATCCTGTCTCCATCCCACCCCTCTGAAGATTTCTCAGAGAAAGTCACAGAGATCCATGGAACCATCACCATCAAAGCAAAAAGAGATCACTGTCAAAAAGTAAAAAAAAAAAAAGATAAAAAACCCAATAAAAATCATAAAATAAATACATAAAAAGCAGCTCCTAATCTATAATTAAAAACAAACTGGTCAGCGCAGAAAAATGTTTTAGAATCTGCTGCTCTGTGTAAAAATTAATTGCACCCTGGTATTTACTTGCTGTCCAGATCGTAAATCATATTTTCCTGTTTACTTCGATTAGACTTTACAGTGGGTGTTATTGAAATTGCTCAATTACAGGCCAGCTGGCAAGCACGGGAAAATTACCTTCTACTGTTCTTCGAAAACAAGGTTCATCCACAGTGCAAAAGCAGGGAAGGGGAGGGGGGAAATCAATACATTTTCAAAGGGTTGACTGTTCGGGAGGGAGGCCCGGCGGGGTCCCCAGGTCACACCAGGAGACCTGTTTCAAAGCCACATCCATCTAGAAGTCACACACGTTCTGCCCAAGTATCATCTGGCCCAGCAAAGAATTTCAGATCACTCCTCCGAGTCTGGCCAGGAAGCCGAGCCAGGAATGCCCGCCAGCCCCCGGGACACTTGGCTTGGGAGCGGGGAGGGGGGGGGGACGGGGGGCGGGGCATGTGTGCAGGAGAGCGCCCGGAGGGTGCCCTGGACCCACCCCCCGTCAAAGGGACCCTTTGTGTAGCTCGGAGTCGGAGACCCGGCCTGATGGCGGCCGACTCCTCTCCGGGTGCAACCTCAGTTCAGCTCTGGGGCCGCCAACCATCGCCCCAGGCCCAGGGTGACCCGCCCTCCCCAGGCCCTTCTTCTAGCAAGGCAGGAGGGTTCACTGGTTATAAGCTCAAGTCCTGAGCCCAGCACACCTGAGCCCGGAATCCCACCTCTTAAAATGTGCTGAGTGCCCTTTGCCAAGTTACTTCCTTTCTGAACCTCGATTTCCTCTCGCCATAGAAGACTGCCACCAGAGCTTGCCACAGAAGACGGCTGCACCATGAGAAAATGCGAACTCAAGCCGTTTGCATGGTGAGAAGCCCTAGCTCGTTTGAAGAACTGCTCGATCCACAGTAGCCACAGCCACTAGTTTCATGGGGGAGCCCGTGAGTCCTGACCTCTTCTCAGCAATGGACACCCAACCATCTGTCCTCTCAAAACAATAACTTTTAAAGGCAGAATTTTACAGCTAAAACTTTTCAAAGCTAATGTCCCATCTAGAGGGGACTGGCTATATGACGGTCGATCCCTGTGGTGAAAACAGTAAGAAAGATGCTGTGGAAGTCTTATCACCATGGAAACAAGCAACCCCATCTGATGCCGCTACTATGTACCAAGCACAAAGCTGGACAGAGGTGGTGGTGCAGGGGCCTTGGCTCTCGTGTCTCTGCTCCCAGCAGAGCCCCTACAGAAGGCCAGAGCACACAGAGGCAGCAAGATCGGTGAGTACCAGAGGACCGTGTATTCCTGGAAACTAGGGCAGTCAGTAAACACAGCAGGCGCTGGAAGGCTGAAAAAGGTCCTGCACAAGCCCTGTCCTCAGAGGAGTCGTGGAAAGACAGTACTGGGGACACAGGCACCACAGCTATACCAGAGGCAGACAGGAGGAAGCGGGGAGCGGAGGGGGCAGGGCTGAGTCATAAACAGACCCCTCTGCACAGGGGCCAGTGATACACAGCACAGCTGGAAGAGCCCGGGAGTGGGGACAAGCCAGACGGCCACCAGCAGGCGGCCGGTAAGAGAAATCACAGGGCCGCTATGTAAACGAATACCACCACGTCACCAGCACCGCAGTTTTAATGAGGTGATTCTAGTGGTGCCGACTTGACACTCTCTCCAAGATTCACTGTAAACGAAAACAGCAAGGAGAGGAGAACAGCGTGGTCCCATAACCACGTGGTCCTGGAGGGGGAGAAGGCACTCTGTGAGTGCATAGCCTCACACACGCACACGCATGTGCTGTTTGTGTATTTCATCCAGTGCATGTAAGCATATTAACACCTTTTTGATTAAAAAGAAAATAGGTAAGACTTCAAGAGGAAGGGAGGAGGCAACTGGGAAGAGGGAAGCAGGACGGAAGCCTGGCAGCCTGGCCTGCATGTGGTGGGGGCGGGGGCCAGGAGCCCACTGGTGGTGGACACATAGGGTACGTGGAGAAGGGCAGCAGTGGGACAAGGGGCTGGAAAGACAAGAGTTACACCAGGCCAAAGGCGCTGATGCCAGGCTCCATCTTGCAGCCAGGGGAGGGTCCCCAAGGAGTTGGGAGTTGACGTGGTTGATCTGTTGAAACAGTCATTTTGTTTGCTTTCTTGAATCCTTTGCAACACCTAGCAGGGTGTCTTGACTACACCAAGAGCTTCACACGTTTCTGGAACCAGGCTGAATCGTAGCAACTTTTGAAATAATCTGGGCACATTCTCAGACCCTGTGAGGCAAATCCAAACCGGCAGAGCCTGGCACCATGTGGAATTCCCTGGGATTCCTTTGATCCGTGGCATGGGCCTGGCCAAGCTCACTGGGGAATGCCAATGCCCGTCCAGAGACTCAGAGCCCAGTCTGAGAACGGGGCCAGGAACTTGACCTTTGAGGGACACAAGGGTGCACCGCTCCACCCGAAGTAAGGAGGAGGTGCCCCGGAGTCCAGCGACAAGGGAAAGACCTGCTGAGCTCATCTGTGGGGCACAGATCCTACCCTGGCCTGCTCGGTCTTCTCGGAGCCCGTATCAAGAACAGCTTCTATCTACTGAGCACTGACTGTGTACCAGGTGCTTTATATTCACCAGTTACACCACAGATGTAACTGATAACAGTTTACAGACAGATGAAGTAACCCACCCAGGGTCTCAGGGGTGAGCTCCCGAGCCTGTGCGTCCCACTGGAGCCCGCCTGCAGCAAAGCCCCACCCGACCTGCCTCTCCATCCCAAATGCATCCTTCAAAGCCCCGTCGAGTAACGCCCATACAACCTAGCGAGCGCACTCCTTGGCACGTAACCCAGAGAATGCAAGCTTATGTTCACACAAAGCCCTGCACATGAGTGCCTATAACAGCTTTATTCATAACAGCCAAAACCAGGAAACAACCCAGATGTCCTTCAACGGGTGACTGGCTAAACAGACTGCGGAACAGACATGCCCCTCTCCACTGGAATGGGAGGAACTATTGATACCTACTTGGATGAATCTCCAGGGAATTATGCTGCCTGAACAATCCCAATCCCCACAGGTTAATTACCGCCCGACTCTATTTATATAACAGTCTTGAAATGACAAAGGGACAGAATGGAAGGCTAGCTTTAGTTGCTCCTGGTGGTCTGGATGGGTGCTTGGGAAGGCGGGTGGGAGAGGGAGGAGGATGTGCTTATGAAAAGGGTGGGGACCCTCGAGGTGATGAAAATGTTCTGCATCTCAACTGCATCCGTGTCGACTTCCTGTTTTCGACTTGCACTGCAGTTTTGCAACATGTTAACTGCTGGGGGAAACTGAGTGAATGATACACAGCATTTTCTACCATTTCTTACAGCTACATGTGAATTTACAATGATCTCAAATTTTAAAAAGAAACGTTTCCTTCCAGGTTTATTGATATAAATTGATACACGGCACAGTGTATGTTTCAGATGTACAGCATTATGGTCTGACCTACATACATCATGAAATGATGACCACAAGTTCAGTGAAGACATCCATCATCTCGTAGAGATACAAAAGAAGCAAGAAAAAGAAATGCTTTCTTGTGTCAAAATTTTATTTCTTTAAAGGCTTTTTTTTAATGTGGACCATTTTTTTAAAGTTTTTATTGAATCTGTTATTGCTTCTGTTTTGGTTTTTTGGCCATGAAGCACGTGGGACCTTTGTTCCCCGATCAGGCATCAAATCCTCAACCCCTGCATTGGAAGGCGAAGCCTCAACCACAGGCCAGCCAGGGAAGTCCCTTCCTGGTGTCACACTTTCAAATGTAAAAAGCCCACCCCATCGACACATTTATCAAAACTCATAAAACCAAACACCAAAAGTGAGTTACACTGCACAGGCATATTAAAAAAAAACCTTTTTTAAGGGGCCCACGTGGCTGCTGCTGCCTGCACAGGACGTGTGCAGGGCGGGGCCAGGACGCGTGCTGAGGGACTGGGCACGCCTCGCCATCACCCTGCAAGTCACCTGACTCCAGTTTCCTCATCTTTAAAACCAAAGTGAGAACACCTTTGCTCTGCGGGCTGCCGGGAGAACTAGGTTAAGCAAAGGCGCATAACAGAGGCGGCACAGAGAAGGCCCCAGACACCGGTGCCCACCTCCCAGGGTACCCACGGGTGGTCAGTGGGCGCCAAGTGATCCTGCCCGGGGTCCACAAGAGGCCTCAACCCAGCCCCGTGGAACCCTGGCTCCAGATCCTCCTCCACCTACCCCTTCACCGCTGTGCTTCCCGCCTCCAGCTCCCACAGCACCAATGACAGGCTGGGCGCTTCTCATTTCATCTAATTGCCACGAACAGCTGTTGCTGCTAACAGGATTCCCATTTCCCAGATGAGAAGACCAAAGCTCCGGGAAAATAAATCAGGCAGTTGCCCAAGATCCTGCAGCCTCAAAGGGGTGATGTCGAGATGTGAATCCAGGTCTGCCTCCTCAGGACGCTTCATGGACAGGGGATGAGTTGGCTTTGTCACACGAAACTTTCCTAACAAGCTATTCTCTTGGTTTTGTTCTGCAACCTGCGATGTGCCTTTGTACGTCCGCAAGCCCCTGAACCCAGCTGTCTGATGTCACTGTGGTTGGAGACGCTCAGCTTCTGGGGAGTGGGAGCCCTGCCCGTTGCACACCAAATTCCTTTCTACACGCACAAAGTTCTGTAAACTCTCAAATTCTATATAACTCTTCAGAAGATTATAGGAGTTTACCAAACGCTTCTGTAATGCGTTTTGAAGAGCTACCCTTTGAAAAGAAACTGACCACACTGGAACTCACCCAATTAAATGTTTCCTTCTTTTAACATCCTTATCCTGTGTTTACTACTTGTACAAGTTAGTTTTATAGCAGGAGAATATCTCACCACCCCAAACACAGGACTCGGAGCAAAACCTAAACATAACCTTGGCCGCTGACAGTGATTTTCCTGACGGCCTGAGCGGGTCGTTCCTCTCACAGCTCCATGTCCCTCCCCCTCCCGTTAACCAAAGGAAATCGGAGAGAAACAGCAATTGTGCAAGGTCCTGGAGAAAGCTGCGTGCACTTCTCAACTCTGGGGACTTCTCAGCTGCTGGTATGACAGAAGCAATCTGTGGGCAGGCTCTGGAAGCAAATTTGTGAACGTTTGAGGAAGTGCATCTTTCAGGGGGCCATGCGGCCTTTTGCCAGATCCCATGACAAACTCCTGGAAGGGTGGAAAGGAGAGCCTGAATCCTGTGGTCGCAGTCACGGTCCACCTCTGCCAAGAGAAGGGAATTAAATCTGCCCAGGGAGGCCTTTCGCTTGAGGCTTGTGTAGCAAAGGCATCTGAGTTTAAGGATAAAAAGTTAAAAGCTGCCTAGGAGCTTTTATCAAGAGCCTATACTTTCCCAGACCGAGCTGATACTGGAAAGAGTCTGCAGTTTCAATAAGAGGACATGCCCAGAGAATGTGTTTCCCAGACGCTGGTGGAACACTTAAACTAACTCCCTTGGCCTAGGTTCCCAAGTCTTCAGGTCCTACTGAAAAATCACCGATCAAAGAGCGAGGCCTTCACCACCTGCAACGCGCTGACAGAAAAACAGAGACAGATGAAACCTCTTACGTCAATACTTGAACACCAAGGACATGCTCGGCACCAAACATCACAGATTTAAGGCAACTCCACAGCAGAGGGAACAGACAGCAAAAAAATAACCTCTTATCCACCATCTTCCCAGTGGCTTCCTGGTCTGTGTTTGTGGAAATTAACAGGTGACGTGGGGTCTACCTTTAACAGAGCATGAATAAAATGTTAATCGCTCAGTCGTGTCTGATTCTTTACGACGCCATGGACTGTAGCCCACCAGGCTCCTCTGTCCATGGGATTCTCCAGGCAAGAATGCTGAAGTGGGTTGCCATGCCCGCATCCAGGGGATCTTCCCGACCCAGGAAAGACCCACATCTCCTGCACTGCAGGTGGAGTCTTTTATCGTCTGAACCTCCAGAGCAGTCAGGCCCCCGGGCTTACTGCGTCCTCAGAGCAGCCCTTCGAGTGGGCACTGCTGTTTTCCCATTTTACAGAGGGACAAGCTGAGGCCCAGGGTCACCCAGCTGTGAAGGGTGAAACAAGGACTCAAGCACGTCTAATGGGTTCCAAAATCTCTGTCTTAACCACCGAGGCTTCTACTCCAGGATCTGTTAACATTTATCATGATTATCCCCACAAATATTTGATTTCTCAAACGGACCAGATACTGACGCACAGATGCTGGATTGGCAACACATCCCTTCTCCATAAGCTCTTCCCGAGGTGCCCCAGGCCACACCTCAACCTTCTGGACTTAACGCTGGAACTGGCACTGGGGGTCCCACTGAGGCAGGAAGTGGGGAGGCGGGAAGGTGGGGGTGAAAGCATACGGGCACTGCTTCCCTGCCCTAAACGCATGGAGGTGCAGCCGTGCTGGGTGCCAGGCAGAGGTGAAGAGCCTTTGAGGAAAGCCAGGGTGCCCCCAGGCCTGGGGGAGTGGTGCCAGCTCCTTGCTACATCAGATTCTGAGTCCATTGACCCCCGTCTCCCTGGGCTCCCACGGCCCACCCTGCCCTTCTCTCCAAGTCCATTTTGCTCCAGGGAGCCCTCCCCTCCAGGCGCGTCGTTCAGGTGTGGACCTGCCTGTGGCCTCCTGTGGTGTCAGCAGAGCACCTCCGACAGCAGGAACCTGATCGGTGTTCTCGGAGTCAGCAACACGCTGGGGGACGAGCACTGGACGCAAGGTCCAGAATCACTCCCGGCTTCCACTCCCGGCTCAGTCCCAGGCAGGCCGTGGCGCCCGGGACGCATATGACTTTGCTAAGCTGTGCGATCTGTAAGAAGCTGGCCCCCTCGAGTGGGGGATTAAGGAAGGAAGGGTCTGCACGGTGGGGCCCCTGAAGAGGGGCCCCGGGACCAAGGTTCCCAGGTGAGTGCAGTTCATGCACAGAGGGGGTCCTCCTCCGGCGCGTGGAAACTGGCTACCAGGTCACAGAACAGGCTCACCTCGCTGGGAGGTGCAGTGGCCGGATACTCGAATCCATGACTGAGTCTCACGGTCCCTCGGGCTCCCATCCACCTGTGGCAGGTGAGGAAACTCGGCTCAGAGAGGCAGCACGGCCTGGCTACACACCACACAGCTGACTCACGGCTGCCCGGGACTCTTGGGGGCTGAGCTGTGAGAATAAAGCACCTCCTGTCCTTACAGACAGCATGCTCGCCCCATCTCTGATCCCTCCTCCCAGAGTAAGGCGTGTCCTTGGGGGTGTTTTCTGCAGTAACTAGGGTGATCAACATTCCCGGAACTAGACCTCCAGGTAGTCAAAAGCCGCCAAAGGCCCAGTCTTGGGGGAAGGATGGGCAACCATGCCACCCAGCAGGAGAGGGACCCACCCCGTGCCCTGCGCTGAGCAAAGCAGCCCAGGCCCCCTCGTGAGGCTGTCCTCATGGAGGGCAAGCAAAACCTTTGCTTCGGTTGAATGAGCTGGTGAACCAAACTGGGACTCCGTTCCCTGGGACTTCATACAGTTACTCTCACTGCGCTGGAGGGATCTGCTGTTTTTTTTGTTTTGTTTTGTTTTAAGCAAATAGCATTTCAAGAGGAGGGGGAGGAAGAACATTATTCAGGGACATGAAAGTGTTGAGACCCGGAGCCAAAACAAATCTGAACATGGGAACGAGACAGCCTGAGTTGCTTCTTGAAACTGAAGCCAGCTGCATGCGTGACCTGTCAAGAGCTCATTCATCATGAGAAATAACTGACAGGCCAGTCTCCTATAAGCACTCGCTGGAGTCATTCTAACCCGCCAAACCTGAGAGAGAGAGAGAGAGAGAGAGAGAGAGAAGAGAGCGTCCTATGGACTAGAGTCCAAGGAGCGAACTCAAAAGGAAGAAAAGGAAGGCTGGGCGGGGCGGGGGAGGGGGTGGAGGACCAGCACTTACTGAGGGAGCACAGACTAGACACCGCCTTCTCCTCCAGACCAGGGTGAGGCAGAGAACAGAGGATGGGGAGACAGAGCCGGAGCCCCCGAGATAAGCTACTGCATGTTAAGCCACTTAGCCTAAGACGACCATGACCTGTTCTTTGCTCAGACCTATTTACAAGTACAGTGAATGTAATCAAACCATGGTTAAGGAAACAAAAGAGAGGAGGGGGTAAAAAAAAAAAGGAAAGAAAGAAAAAAAAAAAAGAAACAAGAACAGAGTGGCCCAAACAGTGTGGCCTCTTCCTGAAGGTGGCGGGGCTCGGGAGCCATGGGCTCCGGCCTGGCCTCTAGCCCAGCCCGTCTGCCAACTCACTTCCCCCGCGTGGCCTTGGTCCCCTCGCCTGGAAGCCTGGGCCACGCGGGCTCCATGTCTGCCCAGTGAGCCCCAGCTGTGTGGTTCAGCCAGGTCCTGCGGCCTCTCTGAGCCTCAGTTTCCTCCCCCGCATCATGAAAACAGGAGCCCGGGGGAGTGCGTGACTCGATCAGGGAAGCTGAAGGTGCGTTGTGAGCTGGGGGCAGGCGGGAAGGGCTGACGCCTGCCCTGCAGTCACGCTCTGGCAGCGGGGCCTTGGCCGGCCTTTCCGATCCTGCTCAGACCGGACTTCCAGCGTTCAAGATCCCGGGAAACCCGCACAACAGCAAAGGCCGAATTCTCACTCACTGCTGTCGCAAGCCTGAGCCGTGACCTTCTGCATGGCTGAGTGGGGAGCAGGAAGCCACCCCGATACTCCCTGAGGGGCCAGTGACGCCTGGGTTCTGGGGCTGGGGGGGGTTGGCCCCACCCTTCCGGATCTATGGGTACAAACCAGGGTGTTTGTACAAGCGCATTTTCCAAGCTCCATCCTTAAGCACAGTGGGCGCACCTGGTGTTTTTCAGTGACGTTAACAATGTTCGGGGATGAAGGCAGTTTCTTGGCAGGCCAGGAAGTTAAGTCACTCACCAGTTTTCACACCTTGGTCTCTTACCTTCTGCAAAGGAACAGTCTCCCCCTCAGCAAAATATTTGTGGATTTTGGGGGGGCCGGAGGACCCGCCCCAGCCAGGCTGTATGCACACCTCCAAGCTGGCGCCGCCCAGGAGTGGCTCAGGCAGGGAGAAGCGGTCCTGACCCGCTCCAGCCACACCAGCTCTGCCCTCACAGAATCGCCGGCTGCCGAGCAGAGCACACGGAGTCCCCCATCCCCCGCCAGCAGCCGGCACTGGGGCCACAGCTGGGAGGCAGCCCCTCTCGATCTCAGGGGCCCCTCGCGGTATCACAAGTGTCACCCCGGAACACGGGAGGTGACGCAATGGTAAGGACTGCTAGGGACGTGAGAACCAGGTCTCCCATCTGCCGCCCGCTCGAGAGGTCACACCCTGACCTCATCTCGCGGACCAGGGGCCTCACCCTCCTGAACCCACCGGTGATACAGGGTCTGGTGCAGAAATGAATCAGCCCAGCTAACCGATCTACCCCGAGGCTTCCGCCCTCCCCTCTGCCCCTCGTGCTGCAAGGCGCCACCGCACGTTCGAGAACACCAGCGGCAGCCAAGACAAAACTCTTCCGGGTCCATCGTAGCGACAGGTACCCTTGAACTTCGGGGCACCTCGCAGTCGCTTCTTCAAGCCGTGCCTCTGGTGCCTCCCGGGGGCTTTCGAAGGGCGGGCCCAACTCCACCAAGATGAAGCTGACATCAGCACGAGGCGGAGAGAGCCACTGTCTGTGAACAACAGCCACTGGTCGGCACAGGCAGCACCAGACTCTCGAGGAGGTGGGAGAAGGGCTGAGGTCAGAATTCACAGCAGAACCCAGAGATTCGGTTCTGAGCAATCTAGAATGGCTCAGGGACCAAAGGCAAGGAGCCTTGGTCTCGGCTCCTGCTTCACCTTCCGGCAGGGCAGGGCGTGGGGCAGGGGAAGGGAGGGGCGCCTCATTTGCAAACCCATCTCCACTTCCTCTAAGCGCCTGGGTGGATGTGACAACCGGCCTCCTGAGCACAGCCCTCGAGGGGGTTAAAGAGGAAGCGGCAGGGCCAACCCAATTCGAGAAGCCCTGCTGAACTCTTGCAGGGCCTCCGGGGTATCCTGACAGCTCTAAGGGCGACTCCAACAGCCCTGAGAGACCTAACCCAACCTCCAGAGGTGAGGAGACCACTCCTTCGTCAGAAATGGCTCGGGCCCGGGAAGAAACGCAGGTTTGGTCCACGTTTGTCCACAACATACCCTTAAGAGTACCTGAAAACCCCCAGACAAGCCAGCGGCTGCTGTCATTGTCACATTACTGTCATCGTCCCCTATCGGGGCCAGCGGATCAAGACTTTGGTGCAGGCTTGTCTGACCCTCAGGAAGCGCATTTCACTAAGTCAGCAGCTAAACTCCACAGCCAGGCCTCGGAGCACCTCCCACACCCATCAGCGGGCGGGCTGGCCTTCGCCCCACATAGAAGGGGCCTGGCCCTGCTCAGGAGCCTCCTCTGGAGGAGATGCCAGGCAGGCAAGAGCAGGAAGGGGCAATGCCCACCTCCTAGGCCAGGAGGAAGCCCCGGGGAGGTGAGTGTAAATCATCAATGTGCTCAGTTATAAATAACAATAATAAAGCTTTTGGTTTTTTTTAAAAAAAAAGTTGTCAGACCAACAAGAGGACAGGATGAGACTGGATGAAATTTAACAGGTCCTTGGTCAGAGGTCAGCGTTGGGACACCAAAACCACGTTTCCGGTGTGCTGGGTGCATGGCTAGCAGCAGGCAGTCCTCCCGGGAAAGCCGGCTGGGACAGGGTTGTGCTCACTCACTCCACAAGCCCTTGTCCAGTGATTGCTTGGTGTCCGCAGGCGTTGAAGACAAAAACATATGTAAGCCACAGGCCCTCTGTCCAGAGAAGTAAATATTATTAACTGACGCATGAGTGAAATAGAAAGTAAAATGCACTAAGAGGCAGAGTACACTTTAAAAGACAAATGACATGATAACATACCTGGGTACGTTCAAAACTGGGCATCACAACTTTTATGGGGTGCATGCAAAGCTATGCTGGGGTCTCCCCCCTCTCACCCCTAAGACAAGATAACATAACTGGGCCTTCCAGAGTTCAAAACTGGGCATCACAACTTGTATGGGGTGCATGCAAAGCCGTGCTGGCGTCTCCCCCCTCTCACCCCTGGGCGGGGGGAGGTTTTCTTCCTGAGCAGATTCTTGTTTACATCAGTTATTAATAAATCAACAGAACATTCGCTAGAGCAATGATGCTCATGAAGCACAAAGCCCATCGCATGCCCAGAGTGGCATTCACACCCCCCAGGCCCCAGTAGCCAGGGCTGGCAGAGCCGCTCTGCGGGCCCCTGGTGTGGCCTCACCCGGGGGGTCAGTGGCATTCACACAGACACAGTGGGTCCCGCTTCTCAGAGGGGTCAGATACGGGAGGCACCAACAGAATAAAAGTATCTCCCCCAAACTTTCAGCACAACCCAATTTAAAAGTCACCTGCCTTCCACAAAGCGGAACAAGAGCAAAAACATAACTTGGGCAAACGTCTGTGCCATGCTACTGTCAACAAGGCGGCCTTCCCCTTGAGCCTCAGACGCCAAATTAATCTGCCTACAGATTAGTCCTGCTCAGGTGCAAAAAACATGCATCTTCAGCATAGACAGGACAGAAAGCAACTTAACTGCCTAACAGTAACGACAGGATAAACTGCTGCCCAGACATCCATGCAAGGAACAATACGCAGCTTTTCAAAAGACTTGATAGGTACCAAGAGGAAACCATCTTCCAGTCTAGTGCTAAGTGAAAAAGCAAAGACAGTGGACACAGCCAGCTCCTATCTGGGCAAAACTAAATGTAATCGTAAGATATAAGGATTCAAAAGAAACAATATCAGGGACCTTCAGGGAGAGGAAGAGGGTGGCTGAGAACAGAGTGGGGAGGAGGCTCTTCAATGAATACCATTTTGCACGTTTTGAACTTTGAAGGTGTGTCCTATGCAAAAAAAATAATAATGTTTAAAATCAAAATTCTGTATATATTTACATAAGGTTGCACATCAATGGAATATCTCTGGGAGAATAAACAAGAAGGCAACAGAAGCTCTTCCAGAGAGAGGAGGAGAGGCAGACCAGGGAGACAGGGATGGAGGAGGGGAGAGTTCCTTTTCACAGCAGAGTTTGTACTAAGTGTATATATTGTCTGTTCCTAAAAATTACACGCGCACACACACACAGCTGACAGTAGTTACCCAAATAACCCCCATGCTTCCACGTGTTCCAAGCTTTGCTCACGCTGGGCTCTCTGGTTGCTCGCCTCTTAGCCTCGTCCACCTCCAGCTGAGCGCACACCCCTCGGCTCTTAAAACTCAGCTCAGGTGTCTCCTCCTCCAGGAAGGCCTCGCCCACCCCACAGACGGAGAATCAAAGGAGCATGAAATGAACAGGCAGCGTGTCTGTCTCCCCCGCGGACTGTGAGCTTCGGGAGGGCGAGAACCCACCATGGTCCCGAGTCATAGGACCTCGCACAGACAGCTGCTCAGGGAAACGTTTGCTAAACCAAAAACACACATTTGCTCCGTCAAGTCGGGTCTGCGACTTTCCTGATGCCAAAAGCTATTGACACCTCTTGCTTGTGGGGTCTCCCTGCAGCTATCAAAATTGGGCTGTTGGCACTAATTCGAAGCATTGCACCAATGTTCTCCTGGTCCACGGAGAGGCCGGGCTCAAAGCTGTCTGGGTTCCACGGCAGTGGAGCAGGAGCTGAGCATGTGGTCGGAACAAAATCACTCTCTCTGATACCGTAACTCACCTCCTGGAAACTTGCAAATACCCATTTAGGAGGCTCCCTGGGCAGGCCAGCAGGTTGGCAGGCGGCCCTTCACACACCCAATCCCAGGAAAACCTCAGCCCAGGGTCCTTCCCTGTGGTTTTTTTTTTTTTTCCCCAAGTTCAGCTTTTAGGAGAAAGCACCTGACTGCACTCAGGGTTGGTGGGGAGGCAGCACCCCCAAATGCCGGCGGCCCCTGAGAAGTTGGAGGCCTGAGGCCCGGCAGCCTGCACAGTGAGAAAGGAGGGCCAAGGGGCAGGAGCACCAGGGAGAAGTCAGACGTGCATGTGACGCTGTGCCCCTGAACAAAGGGCAGCTTCTGAGGGGCTGATTCAACAGGCAGGTCCTACGCACACCCTGCGCTGTGCCTCCGCCTCCTGGAACAGGAGCCGCATCCCCCGTCCCACGCTGCCCAGGCTGGTCGTGCCTGGGGCCGAGAGAGGGAGGCGGAGGGACCCAGCCAAGCCCTCACACACCACCCAGTACTCACAGAGGTATACCGCAAGGCACACCTTGGAAGAAAAGCTATGACAATACACAGTGCCTAGGACTGTGTATTGAAAAGCAGAGACATCCCTTTGTTGGCAAAGATCCGTCTCGTCAAAGCTACAGCAGTCATGTACGGTTGTGAGAGCTGGACCATAAAGAAGGCTAAGCGCTGAAGAACTGATGCTTTCCAACTGTGGTGCTAGAGAAGACTTCTGACAGTCCCCTGGACTGCAAGATCAAACCAGTCAATCCTAAAGGAAATAAACCCTGAATATTCATTGGAAGAACTGATGATGAAGCTGAAGCTCCGATACTCTGACCACCTGATGCCAAGAGCCAACTCATTGGAAAAGACCCTGATGCTGGGAAAGACTGAAGGCAGGAGAAGGGGATGACAGAGGATGAGATGGTTGGATGGCATTACTGACATGAGTTTGAGCAAGCTCCGGGAGATGGTGATAAGACAAGGAAGCTTGGCGTGCTGCAGCCCACAGGTTCGCAAAGAGTCGGACACAACTAAGCGACTGGACAACAGCAACAACGCCGAGTGCCGGGGCAGACGCACGCTGCAGGACATGAGTGAGCTGTGGCCCCAGAGAGGGAGGTCCAGGTCTGGGCAGGTGTCCTAGAGGCGGTGGCGGGAGTTGGCCTTCATGGAGACAGGGTGAGGGCATCCTCAGAAGCAGCCAACTGGTGACACATCCAATACGCCAGGGCGCTGGGGGCAGGTGAGGCCCTTCCCCGCTTCAGCAGCAGGAGCCCCATGCTGCCCAAATGGGCACGGCTGATGCCTGCAGCCCTCTCAAACCCCTGGAGGGTGGGGGCTCCGCCAACCAGGGGCGGCCTCAGCCGCACTGGCCTCCCCACCCCGGCCCGGTCCCACCCCTCCAGCTCTCAGCAGGTGGGAACACCAGGCCAGCAGCTGAGCCACGAGGGGCACCCGCCGTACAGGGCGTCCCATGCCACCCCCTTCCATAAAACGGCAGCAGGAAGGTACACAGGGCAAAACAGCTACTCCGCTCTCCCAGCGCGCTGGCAGCCCGGCTCTGACCCACGCGGCTAGCCCGCCGCCCACAGACAATACGGCGATTGTGCTTGCTCCCGGGGGAGGGGGAGCGGCCACGGCCTGCCCCACGTGAGAATGTCACGACCGTCCCGGACTCCCGAGTCACAACTGTGTGATCAGGGCACGTGCCGAGCACGCGCTCACCACGTGTTTGCGTGCCTGTGAAAGAACAAAAGCGGAAGGGCCCGTGTGCTTCCGCTGCGGGGGGACTGGGTCCGGGACGGCAGAGGACGGGGCACAAGAAGCGAGCCCCAGACACAGCGCAGAAATGCTGCATTCAAAACCATGACTGCCTTATTGTCCCCCCGGCCTTCGAGGGGTGGAGGCGGAGGCGGGGGGAGTGGACACTCCTTTGCAGAACAAAACTGCATGGAAAACCGCAAAGTGGGGCAAGACTGGTGACTGCCATCACTTCCAGCTACTCCATCTGCGGCTAAAGACGGGAGACAGGCAGTGATTTCAGATTTCACTCGGGACAACTGCAAACCAAAAATGAGATGAAATCCGTCTTCACAGGCAGGCAGTTGCCACTGACAACAAGACTGATTTCAGGACACCTGAGTCAAAGGGCGCCTCCGACTCAAGACTGATACCTGCAAAGTCATGGGAAGCAGGTGCCGACCACACGCACGGTGAAGGGAAGAGCCCGCCAGGAGACAGGTTACCCCACATCTCCGTGCAGACGTGAGCCCAACCCAAGCGTGGCCTTTCCTTGATGAGAGAGGGTAAAATAAACCCACCTGGGGAACCAAAACTCAAAAGATCCCATGTGCCACAACTAGCTAAGACCTAGCCGCCAAATAAATCAATAAATATATTTTTTTAAAGATGCAAAGCTTTGCATGTACCTCTGCAGGGCAAGAAAAGTAAAAAGGGGATCTGAATCGCAAGCAGGGCAGGCATTGGAGTCGCTGGCTGGGAACCACACCCTTGCTGGGGTGGACGTTGGAGCCTCCTTCAACAACGTGGTTACCAATGCCGTGGTTCTCAAAGTCGTGGTCCCGGAACCAGCAGCAAGTTGCTCCACCTGGGAACTTGTTAGAAATGCTAAGTCTCACTCCCCACCCCAAGTAAAACAGAGGCACTCTGAGCAGAGGCCAGCAATCAGGGCTTTAACAAGCCCTCCAGGTGAGTCTGATGCTCCTTGAAAGTTTGAAAACCAACGTTCTACTTGATTTGGTCCTTAGAACCCTGATACTTAGAAGGGGAGGACAATTCTGTAGATGAAAAAAAATGGGGTGCATCAAAGTTGTCGTTCAGTCCCTAAGTCATGTGACTCTGTGACTCCAAGGACTGCAGCATGCCAGGCTTCCCTATCCTTCACTATCTCCTAGCGTGCATGCTAGCTCATTTCAGTCGAGTCAGACTCTTGGCAACCCTATGGTCAGTATCCTGCCAGGCTCCTCTGTCCATCGGATTCTCCAGGCAAGAATACTGGAGTGGGTTGCCACACCCTTTGCCAGGGGATCGCCCTTCGCAAAGGGATCTTCCTGACCCAGGGATCAAACCCGCGTCTCTTATGTCTCCTGCACTGGCAGGGAGGTTTTTTACCACTAGTGTCACCTGAGAAGCCCACTATCTCTCAGAGTTTGCTCAAATTCATGTCCATTGATTGGGTCAATGATACCATCCAACCATCTCATCCTCTGCTGCCCTCTTCTTTTCTCTTCAATCTTCCCCAGCATCAGGGTCTTTTCCAATGAGGCAGCTCATCAAGAAGCCAAGTATTGGAGCTTCAGCTTCAGTATCAGTCCTTGCAATGAATATTCAGGGTTGATTTCCTTTAGGATGGACTGGTTTTGAGTCTCATGCAAATGTCCATGAGGTCAGAAAGGGGTAGAAGGTCTAAGTCCCACCCCCAGCACTTCATCTGGGACAGAACCTGGGGTCTGAGATAAAGATGACCCAGTGCTTGTCCTTGATGAGTTCCTAGCAGCCCCTAGAATGCTCCCAAGAACTCCAGTGCGGGCAGGGCCTTCGGGGTCCTTCTCAGGAGTCTTGGCCCTGGGGGGTCGGGGGTTGGACAAAGCCCACAGGCATGCAATGGACTGGCTGGGAGGGGAGGAGGAGGCAGATGGGGAGGCAGAATATTTGCCACAACAGGAAGAAAAAAATGGGGTTGAAGAAAAAAGAGTAAATGAAAGGAGTGACTGATACTAAATACCTGGAGGAATACGAGAAGAAAAACTCAATTCCTGGGGAAAAAAAGAATATAAATTGCCGTTTGGAGGCTCTCTGCTTCCACTTGGTTCATTGAGTCTCTGTCGAAAAGAATAAGCTGAGAGACTGTGAGAAGCGTGTTCTCATTTACCCTGAGAAATTTTTTCTTTCGACCACCAGCAGAAGTTATCTACTTAATACATGGCAGCTAGACTGCCTGTCAAGATAATTTAGAGATTAAATCTTTGTTTAAAAAAAGAAAATCCTACATCATCTGTTAAAATCATGGGAGCACTTTTGAACTAAGAAGATTAAACTGGGTGAAGCAACTGAGTGTGACTGTAGGGGGTTTGTGGGGGACAGAAACGATCTGCAGGGCAACCAGAGGGAACCCCAGGGTGGAGACTGGCTTCCAAGAGTCAGGGGTCATTTTTCACGGAGCTGATTGGGGGTTGAGCGAGCAGTTTCAGCGGGAGCAGCCAGAGGGAAGCCCCACGGGGATGAACAAAGCACTTCCCTGGCTCATCTCTGTCGGCTTCCTTGCAGGTGGCACAAGCAGCCAGTTAATGGAGGGAATGACTGCGTGCTTGGCATTTCCACCACTGCGCACCTTGAACCATACAACCCGGGGGATCAGAAACCCTAAATCTGTCTTCTGCACGGCATGTCCGCTCCAGCAATCTCAAACATCTTCCAGAGCTAAGCAGGGAACAGAAGCAAGTGAAGCCCGATGGGCAGGAACTGTGATGCAGAGCAGGGAGCCCCAGGGGGGCTGGATGACTGGCTACCCTTGCCTGGCTGTGGAGGGGAGAGGTGGGGAGAGGACCCAGGGTAATACTAAAGATCTTCTGATGTGCCAGAAAAAGCTGACAATCTAGACCTCTTTGTACAATCCCAGGTTTTAAATGTTGTCAAGAAATGCAGAAGTGCCTAGAGCTCCCTGGGGGCCAAACAAACTTTGCCAGGGGACCACATCTGGCCCCCAGACTGTGGGCGCACAGCCTCTGCCCTAAAGGATGCTGACTACACAAGCTCCGAAGTCACCCAGACAACTATACTTCACCTCGGTTTGAAGAGCCCGGTGGCTTCGCCCTGAGCACCCCACAGTCACGCATATCCATCTGTATCCCTCTTGGCTGGTTCTGAGTTAGAGGAAGTCCTAAAAAGGACTAGAACGCGCAGACTGAAATCCTGAGCACTCCAGGGTAGCACTGTGACGCTCGCAATCCCTATCGGCAGAGGCCTGCCTTCCCACCTGCGTGCGCGGAGAGGTGGGCAAGCTGCGGCCTTACTGGGAGCAGAGGATGGCCCGGGTCTACTCCACCCTCACCGGGAGGGCTCCCTTCCAGCCTCTCCCACAGTGGGGCATCAGGGAAGGGGAGCTTCCACGCCAAGTTCTTTAAACAAATCCAAGTAAAGCCAGCAGAAGGAAGAGACGATTCTGGAGCCCTGACACCTACACATGGCTGGCTTCCTCGATCACGACTCCCGCACAGAACACAGGATTCTGTTTTGATGACATCTGTGCAAGATACAGAAATGAGACGGGGGTTTCCTGCCTCTGATTTCAAAACAGCCTGGGACAAACGAAGCCTTCTTGTACCACAACCACACATTCAGAGGGACAGCTCCATCAAGTAGGCTTTCTTAAATGTCAGCCCACAGAGCAACCTACTTCTCTGCCCGCAGGCCGTGATAAGACCATGGTGGGGGGAGGGGGGGGCTGTCCAGAGAAGGAAGAGACTCCTCTTGCAAATGGTGGCACGGTCCACGATGGGGGATGACATGGGGTGTGGAGGAGAGATGGGCTTTAGAACAGGAGAACTGGGGTCCAGCCTGTGAGGATGGGCCTGCACTCAGAGATATTCCCAGCGCTCAGTTCCCTCCTGTGGAGTGGGGCTCATTAGCCAACAGCCAATTGCCTGGGTGACCATCAGACAAAATACAGGCACAGGGCCGGCACACAGCAGGTGGTCACCCAATGCCATCTCCCCAAGTAATGAGCCACTTCCACTGTGAACGTGCTGTGCCAGGGTTCTTTGGGGGCACATACACTGCCCCTTGCTGGGTGGTGAGACCAGCACCGAGCAATCCTGGGCACAGCCCAATCTGCCAATGCTCTCGGGCCCCCACAGGCTACAGAGGTCCGGCACCGGAGACCATCCTGAGTGGCTGGCTGGAGGCAAGCAGGGCGTCAGAGGCGGGCACGCAATCAAGCCTGGGCTTCCAGGGCTCTTGCTGCGTGTCCTCTTAACCCCAACTTCCTCCTCACCAAGCACGTCTTTCATGGCTAAATTCACCAGGCTTCTCTGGTTTTCTCCCTTTTGCACTCTTGCCCAGAGTCCGGGAAGCTTCTCCTGGTATCTCAGGCTTGCATCTTGGAGATGTTTTCATCCTGACGCAACGGGAGTAAGCACCAAGCTGGGTGTCTCGAGCACACTGGACTCACGGAAACCCAATGTGGGCAGGCCCAGCCGCTCCCAAGGGTACACGTGGCCCGCCCTCCCGACAAAATGCAGCATCTCGTGAAGGCTGTGAGCCCCCGCCGGGACAGCTCAGCAGTGAACAACCCCACGGCGTTTCTCCACCTTCAGACTCCACCAGCGTCCAGCAATGCGGGGAAACGGCTCCAGCAGCGATGCATTTACAGTTGGGCCCACGCACAGAACTCACATCCACGTGCTCCACATTTGCTGTCCCACCTCGGAAGGACTCTACCCCTAACTAGCTTCCAAAGGGGCTGGGAGTCAGCGAATGTGGGGGCCAAGCGAGACAAGAGCTACAGTTCTGCCCAGCTCCCAGCCAGTCAACAGACTGCCCCAGCGCTGCAGCTGACGGCATCTTAAGGAGAAAGTCACGTGATGCTGGCTAGTGGCGGGGCCTGGAACGTCTCTTCCTTCCTCATGCTACATAGAAGCCACCATTCTGAATGAATAAAGTAGTTCCTTATCTGTTGCCCATGCAAAACATGGCCATTCCATCAAGACGAAAATGTGCCCAGCCCAGCCCAGGAGGAACAGCGGTACGACCCATCGGGTCTAGATGCTCTGGAGCAGTGTGATCAGAACACAGGCAAGGCAGGATTTCTGTGGACTTCCACACAGCTCAGCAACTGTGTGTGCACCCGCGTGTGTACACACACCCACGCACATGTGCATACACACACCCAAGCAGGGGAAAGTGCTGGGCACTGCAGAGCTGATGTGGCCACCGGCCCAGGTGAGCCAGGGGCCAGGGGTAGAGGGGCTGGGGTCACAGGCTGGAGCAGCAGGACTGACGGGGACCCTTGCGCAGCCACTGCCCACTTGGGGTTGGGCACCGTGGCTCGCGGGGTGAGGGGCTTGCCCACAGTCACGCAGAAGGAAGGTCTGGGGGCAGCTTCTCCATTTCAGGCCGAGGCCCCCTCTGTCCCATCACACATGTCTCCATCACCTCCAAGTCAATGAACTCACTTTGCACCCTGTGTTTTAGAGTCAGGGAAGTCTGTGTCCTTTCTTTCCCTGGAGTGCCTCCTCTATACTTCCAGTTCCCTCACATACTGGGAGACGGTATGGGCTTTCCGGGTGGCTCAGGCGTAAAGAATCCACCTCCCAATACAGGAGACGCAGAAGACTCAGGTTCAATCCCCAGGTCGGGAAGATCCGCTGGAGAAGGAAATGGCAACCCACTCCAGTATTCTTGCCTGGAAAATCCCATGGACAGAGGATCCTGGTGGGCTACAGTCCACGGGGTTGCAAGCGTCAGACACAATTTAACACATGCACAAGGTCTAGCGCACTTCTGCCCCCAGAATGTTCTGTGCAGCTGGGCCATTTTATATCTGTGCCTTCCAATGTGACCGTGAACAGCCACACATGGCTACTGAGCACGTGATCAGTGGTTAGTGCAGGTGAAGAACTGAATTCTTAGTTCCACTCTGTTTTAATTTTAAACCATCAAAACTGTCAATTATCCCTCAATAAAGTTGGAAAAAACTTTTAAGTGGCTACCGGTGGCTAGCAGCTACCACGCTGAACGGCACAGGTTTGGTATACAGACCCATCCTTACAGGGAGTGGGTCAGCTTGTTATTTCTCTGTAAAAAGCTGGACAATAAACATCTTGAGCTCTGCAGACCATACGGTCTACACCCACCGCCTCCCGTGACCTCACCTGGTCTCCCACAGATCCACCCAGAACCTGTGCAGAAGCAGCCAGCCTGCTCTTTCTCTAGCAGGTGCAGGCGAAGGGCTGGCCGGGCATCCGCACACAGGTTCAAAGCCGAGGAGGGCACAAGCAGGCCAGGGGCCGTCGGGCCGACCCAGAACCCGTGCCAGGCTGGCCCTGATCCTCCAAGGCTGAGTCGAGGACTCTGGGCCACAAACTAGAGCAGAAACATCCCGAGGTCTTTTCTGCAGCCCTCAAGGACATGCCTGAATTTACAAAAGGTTTAAAAATCGGACACTTTCCATTTAAGCAAGTTAGAACCCAATCACCTGCAGACAGGCCATCCCCTACACGCCTCAACCGGCAGCCCAGGTGCCTGACACGCGTGGCTCTTCCCCTCTGCTCTACAGCTCACCTTTGGGGCCTTTTGGCCTCTGCCAGACCTAACCGCTCTCTTACTTTTCTTTCTAAAAAAAGTGAGGGCGTTTGCTAACTGGCCTGGGAATCAGATGAACAGCAGCAGCCAGCTTACTTAACTTCTCTCCTCGAGGCTAAATGTTGATGTACAAAACCCCCCACAGGGCTTGGAAAACACACCCCGAAAGCCGCGATGAGCTGCTGAAGGGCCCAGCCTCGGAGGTTCACTCTTTTACTTCATTATCGTCCTCTGGGCCTGAGTCACGTGCCACGCAGCCACTGGGGCCTGGAATCCTGGCTGGCATCTGAGGGTGTGGAGTTCACAGGAGTGCCAGGCGCCAGGTGACCCATGCAGAACATTCTCGCGAGTTTGTGTCAGCAACTCCCCACCCTTTGAGATCACCAGCGAGAACACGCTAAGGCAGAGCCCAAAGGGCACCCAGACTCTTTTTTCCATCACACAAACGTGGTTACTTTCTTTTCCTTTAAGGGGAAAAGAAAAAAAAAAAGCAGGTTTACACTGAATCAGACTTTTCCAGCTCATGCAATGCCAAAAGGCTTTGTTCATTTTGATTCCTTTAGTTCCACTGCAGGTGCAGGCAAGGAACTCTGGAAGGTCTTGGGAATCCCAAGTGCCCCCACTGAAAGTAAGAGCTGCAACTAAAATCAACACAAACCACATGCCTCTGGGCAAGGAGATGCCACTTGGTGACAATTCCCAGTGTAGGGGGCTAGTCTTGGGCTCTCCTAGGAGGTCACTCAGAGGTCAAACAGATGGGCCCCCTGAGCAGTCTTCCCAGAAGGGGGCCCCTGGTAAAGAGCAGGCCGTTCCCATCGCCTCCTCCCAGCTGCCTCCTCGCCAGCTTCCAGCGAGTGTCCGACTAACCAATCGCTATCTCTTTTGGCCCTGACCCCTGCCTTCTCTCCTGAGTCACTCTGTGGTCTCCCAGGTGTCTGCTCCAAGCCCACTCCGCAGTGCCGCTCCCCAAGCACCAAGCCTCCCAGGGAGAGAAGCATCAGCAAGTGCCTCCAGCTCCCAGTCCACTGGGATAAAGTCTGGACACCTACATCGGGCACCCACGCCATCCTGACTCACAGCTGAGCTGCGGGCCCAGGGGTGCGCTTCCCACCCTCGAGCCAAGGTCGTCGTCCACCACGTGGGGTGGTCTCTGGACGCCTCCATGCGTCCTACCCCCCACAGTCTGCATCTGTCCAAACCCCTGCTCCTTCCTCAAGCCTCCTGCTCAGCCCTGCTCCCTTGGGCTCGGTTTAAATGACCAACCCCCGTGACTCCCCCGGGACTGGGGGCTCACCAGCGCCCTGTGGACCCACACAGCGTCCACTATACCGACTGCCCAGGCACGTGGTGGGAAGTGCGTGAACCCAAGTGCAGTCTGACCGTCTGCGGCTCAAGTCCACAAGTTCCTCAAAGGCAGGAATTCGGTTCACTCATCTCGGGATTCTTCAGAGATGCTGACTTGCACCGTAGGCGCTTCCTAGCCACTGACTGAACGGCGCTGCAGCAGGGTGGAGCGGGGCAGAGGAACCTGCCTGACCCAAGAGGACACAGGCAGTTATGAAAGGCAGCTCGGCAAGTTGGAGGGAGGGGCAAATTAAAGACATCAGCGGTGGAGAGTCTGCAGAGAACCTTAAAGACAGTGAAGGACCAGCCGCCTTCAGTCCTGAGAGGGGTGGGGCCAGGAGGTGGCCACAGAATTCCTTCCCAGGCGGTGGTAAGGGCGGAGCCAAGATGCCGCGGCCACACCAAGACACGCATCCAATGTTCTATGCTCAGGACCAAATTAAATCACCTTTGGTAAACAAGAGATTTTGTTTCCCAAGCAAAAAAGCTTAAAAGATTTTGCCCATCTTAACTCTTAGAGAGACACACTGCAAACTAAATCAATACATGGGCTTTCAACCCTTCTTCCCCCTAAATCACGAGACATCTGCCACGGGAGCCTGTGGGTGAAGAAAGGCTCTCTACCTGACCTAGTCTCATCTGGCCAGCCGGATCCAGCTCCAAGCTAAGTCCCCACTGCTCTGTCCCTCGTCCAGTCGCCCACTGGCCACAGGGACAGTGGCCCCGGTCCTTCCCCTCATCTGTCCCCTCAACAGCACGTGCCTGCCAGCAACCCGACGTCCACAGGGCTCTGAGTGTCCCAAATGTGGTTTCCCTCGGTTTCCCCCCAACCCAGGGGCTGGGTGCCGTTGGCCTGGCCACACTCCAGACAAGAGAACCCAGGCAGCAGTTGTGCCTAAGAGCAGTCGGTCAGCAGAGGGCACATCTGGGATTCAACCCCCGGGCACTGATGCCAGAGCTGAAAACTGCCCTCGGGTTTCCCCTCCTCCCTGCCCAAGTTCCTCTGTAGTTCTCTGGCTGGCAGAACTTCTGCCCACCCAGTCCAGCTTACATCTCACGGGCAGCACCACACCCTTCACTGGGGAGGGGGCTTCCTGGACAGGCCCCCAACCCAACCCTGAAAGCGCTGGGAGGCAGGGCGGGCGAGAGGAGAGCGGGGCCACAGGGGTCTCACAGCAAACCGGGTCCCGCAAGTGAGCCATCTCGGGCCCGCCATCCTCCTCCGGGGAATCCCATCATCTGACTGCCCCTGCGCCTTCGGGGTAGGGGGGCCCCTGCATCCCAGACCCCGCCTGGAGTCTCAGAACCACAGACACCCCCCCCCGCGCCCCCCCCCCCCCCCCATCCTGAGTGCAGAGGCAGCTGGCCGTGGAGACCTGTGTCCTTCCACCTCCAAACCAGCAGAGAGGCGGCTGGCAGGTGGCACCCGGGACCTCCCTGCCTCCCAGGCCCCGGGCCAGCCTGAAGGCCAGAGCAAGGGGAATTCCAGGCGCGGCGCAGGCCTCTCCCGGCCGGGCCATCAGGACACTTGAGCCAGAGGGCAGCGGGAAGGAGGGTGGGCTCTCCGGGCAAGCCACCCCCTCCCCCGGGGGAACTGCTCCAACTGCGGGAACACAGAGGCCCGGACAGACTCTGCTCCCAGGGCCCCGCGGCAGGCCCTGGCGCGTGGCCACCGGGGCCCCTCCTAGAGGTGGCAGCTCGGTGCCCAGTCTCTAATCACCAGGGACCACCCCCCCTGACGACGCCCCCTGCTTATGGCAGGAAGCGCATCTCTGCTGCCCCGGGGGCAGCCGCTGGGCCAAGAGGGAGACTGGTGGCGGGGACAGGATGGAGGCCACCACGAAGAGCTGGGAGGTCACTGTCCCTCGAACCCGAGGCCAAGTCATTTCTCTAAGCAGCGGCGTTCTCAGCAAGCGACGGAGCGAGTCCCTCAGCCACAGGCTGTGCTGAGAACTCAGTGAATGAATGAAGTAAAGTGGCCAGCCCCTCGAGGGATGCCCGGCAGGTGTCCAATCAGTGTCTGCTAAATGAAGGCAGGAAGAACAGCTCGCACCCCGCCCCCGCCCGACCAACTCATTAGGCCTGAACCCAACTCCTAGTGGAGGAGAAAGAGCCCTTATTTATGCGCCACCACCAGCGCCCAGAAGAGCAGATGGACAAACCTTTGCCAAGGCGACCAAAGGCCTTTTGATCAAGCCCAAGGTTTCAGCACTTCCCCTTGGGTCTCAGTTTCCCCGGTGGGCAGCAGTGGACTTCATGACCCGATACAACCTCAATGACGGAAGGCAGGCCTGCTGCCCCCACGTCGGGGAGGAAGTAAAAACTGGGATGGATGGTCTAAGCGGACCCAGGGTGTCGGAGGGCGTGTTTCACCAGGCTCAAGAGCACTGGACGAGGACCACGCTGCCTGCGGGTCTGGGCAGCACAGCACGCTGCCCCGCGAACAAGACGGTGTCCCGAAGTCTCACGGAGAGGAGGCAGCACTCGAGTAGGGGACCCGGGGGCGGGGGAGGGGGGCGCAGGTTCTGGTCTTTCTGTGCACCGGCCCACGTGACCAGGCAAAAAGTCACCCCATCTCTGGCGGTGGGATTCACCTTCTGTAAGAGTCCATCAGCGGGCCACGGCAGCTCCTGCTCTCCCAGCCCCTGGTCACCCGAAACGGAGCTCTACGAAAAACGTGATCCCAAGTATGTGGAAGGACAGGTTCCGGGGTCAGGATCCCTTAGGTGGCTGTCACTGTGACACTCAATGCAAACCAAGATGGAAAGGACCAGCGGCTCTCTGAGAATCACCAATGGACAAAACTGCTCCCTCCCGCCCAAGGCCCACACAGACACCATGTGCCCAACCTCCAGAAGGAACGCGGGGCCTAGGTGACAACAGACTCAATAAAACCTGGCCTCTTCCCTCCAGAAAGGAGGTGGCTCAGAGGGGCTGGACCAAATCCTGAGAGGGGCAGCGCATCGAACACCGAACACCGGGCTGGGCTGAAACAGGAACTACCTGGATGATGCCTGCGGCAGGCACGGGGCCCAGGGGCGGGTACCTCTCAGATTCTCCTTCGCTGACACATGGCGGCAGCAGTGGAAAATTCCAATAGGTTTATTCCACTCCTGAACAGGAAGGCCCTTAATCCCCTACGAAGGAGAGGGAGGTATATGCGGGGTCTATTCCAGTCCTCATGCCTGTCTTAGATGCACAACGGAATCAACTCAGAAGCTTTAAAAATCCCAACACTGAGTCCCACCCCTTCTCTCCAAGATCCTGATGTAACTGGTCCGAGATGCTGTCTGGGCATCCAGACTTTTTTTTTTTTTAAAACCTCCCCAGGTGATTCTAACATGTAGCCAAGGTTGAGGACCATCTCTGTGGATGCTAAAAACTCAGTCAATGGAAGTCCCAGGCCTCTCCCACAAACCCCTGAGGAGCAGAAAGGCCAGAAGACCCAGCCAGGCAGCCCTTGCTGGAGATGGGTGTCCTCACCCTGCCCCCTCCCCGCCTCCACCCCCACACACAAACCAGGATCAACCTGCAAAGAGCCATCTGTCTGAGACAGAACGCAGGGCCTCTGTCCAGCCCCGCCTGGGGCATACCAAGTGCCCACACACTGGAGGATGGACAATTGTGTTCAGTTATTCGATTACTTTGGGCATGTAAACAGAACGTGATATTGTGCAAACCTGGGGTAGCAAGTACCACAAAATGATTTATTCTGAAACATCTCACTCAGCTACAAAAAAAAAAAAAGAGAGATAAATGCTGGAAATCCTTTTAACAATCTCTTTGAGTGGAAAATGGGATCTGCATACATGGTGATGCTTCTAATGGGCTGCCAGATTTATTTCCCATTTCCCCCAGAAGGTCACTGGGAATAATCATATTTTCCTGTGAATCTGTCTTTTGTAAAGACAAAGCAAAACATTTCAGTCTCCCCAACTGAGGCACTGCCTTTGGTCCTATGGCAGATACAGCAATAGAATTCAATCACTCCTTTAAAGGGGGAAGAAATAAAAAAAGACCGCAGAAAACAGAGGGGCAAGGGAAAGAGCCAGTTAAAATTTCTAAGTTTCCCTGTGGTGTTAACAAGACTAAACAAAATTTATGCTTTGAGATAAAACAGAACTCGGTGCCTCTGCATCTTATGATCAAACTGACAGACGGCACGGTGTATAGAGCGCGGGCAGGCTTGTGGAGCCAGAGAGAAAGGAACAGAGCGCCCACACGCTTGGTCTTCCAGCTGTGTGTCCCGGGGCCTCCCTGAGCCTCAGTTTCTTCAGCCGTAACTGCAGGACTGCTTTGAGAGTTGAGAGACAGTGGATGCAAAGCCCCTGGGCAAGGGTGAGCCTCCACAACCAGTGGGCACTGCTATTATTTCTGAAATAGCCCACACCCATTTCAGCTAAATCCCGCTGCACCCAACTTTTGTACGGGCCTGCATCTTGGGAACCCCATGATATCACCGCAGGAGGAGAATCTGTTTCTTTGTTTCGTGGGAGAGTCAGAACAGCCAGGAGTTGGCCTGCTCCTGCGTTCCGGGGTCAAATGGGCTTTTTACCAACATGATTTGCTTTCACCTCCTGAGCGGGGAGCCGGGTGGAAAAAGTCCCTCCAGAGACTACAGCTGCTTATGGGGGGGGCAGGGTGGTGGGGCTGTGAGATATTCCTGCACAGTCTGGCCAGGCTGCCCCCCTTCCCCCTGCAAAAAGCAGCGTCCCGTGCAGCAGCCCCCCCACCCCACCCCGCAGCAGGAGAGGAGAACCATAAAGAAGCCGGGTGCCTGTCACACTTCTCCCTGACGTGATGTGAAATTCTACAAGGTAGACGCTTTGAAATGCAAAATCTTCCAGAGTCCTTCAAACGTGTTTTTATTTTCTTGGGTTCCTAAGGCTGCTTTCAGACCCACCCATCAGCATTTCCCCTCTCAATCAACCCACACTTAACAACAAAAAAAAAAAAAAAAAAAAGGAAGAAGATGAGGAAAAAGCAGCAGGAAGAGGAGCAGGAGGCAGCTGCAGCAAAGAGGTCTCTGTTTTTTGAAAACGCTCAAGTATCTTCCATCGCTGCAAAGGGGAAAAGAAAAAGAAAAAGAAAAAAAGCTTGTCCTCCGCTCCAGCCTCCTGTATCCCTCCTCCAAGACACCCCGAAGCCAAGTTTCCTCTGGAAGGTTTCCTCCCCTCTCTGCTGATGCTCCGGATCTCAGAGAACGTTCCCGAGACAAGAACCGGGGCGCCTCCCGACCAGAGTTCGGGAGGGTTAAGACCGGCACCACCAAAACCACAACCCGCAATTTTCGAAGCCCAAACCTTGATCCAAAACTGTGTGCACAGGAGGTTTGGATTAAACATCAAAGAAGAAGTTACCTTACAACAAAGTTGTTTGGCCAAGAAAATTACTTCGCCGTAAGAAGAACCCTCGGGAACGGTAAAATTGCTTTTGAATATAGACTTTTCAGTGGCTGGGGTCATTAATCATGTTAATGTAAACTGAGCTAAAACAAAAATTTTCTAAGCAAGTCTCCGGGCACATCAGCGTATCTAAGCCTCTGGGTTTGTTTCCAAAGTTCACATCCCCGGCACGCAATGAAACTGCTGTTAATGGGGTCAGCTATTACAGTGCAGTCCCCGACCTTGGGCCATAATAAAGGTGACTCAGTCGGGTAGAAAGAACCCTCATAAAGTTAGGCAGGAAACAAACACAGAAATTAATCAGAGGAGAGTCGATGATTTTGGAAAGTTTGTTCGTTGGGCAAGTTTAAACAGCAACTCTCCCTGGATGATCAGACACTGCAGAGAAGAGCTGGGGGAAAGCAGTCAGCATTCCTCACAGCACCCAAGTCCCTCGGCCAGGCTCTGCTGTGGAGGGTGGAGGGCAGGCCGGCAGCTGGACCAGGCTAGGAGGAGAGTGGAGCCCAGCAGTTAGGCCAAGCTGAGCCCTGCCAGACCCGGCCATGTGCTTCATGCTGGCAACAAACCGGTTCTTTCAAGAGAGGAAGAGTCTGACAAAAAGGACAGCTACAGCAAGATGAGAAGCTGAGAGGCAAAAACCTCGGAAAAGTCCCGTGTTTGGGATTCTCCTCTCAAGTCCAAAAAAAAAAAAAAAAAAAAAATCACCTCTGGGGTTTACAAGGGCTAGTGAATCTATTAAAGTGTCCCCCTTGCTGGATCAATTAAAGAGAGACCCTCCACATCTGGTTTCCATCGAAAACCGACACTTGTATTATCAGCGTATTACATAACAAATTATGCCCGCAAGTTTCTTTTATTACACATCAGAGAGGTGTGTGGAGTGGTGGTAATGATGGGAGTTGTGCTGATCTGAGTATTTGCTTATTGCAGTCCTTTTTTTTTTTAAGGCCAAGAACAAAGTTTTCCACACACTTTATGCAATCCAAAAAAAAAAAAGTCACACTGCCTGGGTAAAACATCAACGCGACAATCCAACAGTGGGTCCGAGGCACAGTCTTGAGCGCCCACTGCATCCAGCAGTGGCTAAAGAAGGGTGTGCTTTCTCAAAGAGCAATGCAAAGGTGCACCAAGTTGCTCCGCAGCGTCCTCTGCTGTCAGCTGCCAGAGTTTGCGCAAGGCTCTTCTCTCCAGCCTCCCCCAGAGGGAAGAAAGCTGGCTGGCCTTTACTGAGCTTCCATCACGGGTCAGGCGCCTGCTCCCTGGACCCATTTAAAGGACACCCAACCCACTAGTCTCCCAGAGAACAGGGGAGATGGAGGGGCTGGGCGATAGTGAAGGAATCAACAGGGGAATAAAGGCTAAAAGGCGTGGTGGGAAAGAGCCTAGGAGGTAACCACAGGGCTTTCTCCCATAAAATGCCAATTAAGTGCAGCAGCCATGATTACAATACGGTATCTTAAAGCCCTGTTTCCTCCAAGAATTTTACGAACTTCCAAAGACACTACTGCTACATGCGACTTAGCCCGAGCTGAAAACAGGACGGAGAAACGGACTAAAAACATCATCATCAATCAAAAGAGTGGAATGCTCTATTCGTCCTGCGAGCCTGAGGACATACAAGCCCACTTCTGCAGCAGCGATGCTGCGAGCTTTTATTTAAAACTTGCTTTCCACTTTAAAATGATTGCATTGCAATAATCACGTCTCAGGGGAAAAGAAGTCCTTGGGTAGAATTATTGGAACTGGTCTTCAGACTGCCTTGTTCTCTGGAGGGGGGCATTTGGGAGAAAGCAGCAGACCTACCCCAAGCCTCTCTTTCATTTTCTGGACTGCAGCAACACCCTGGGAGCTGGCTCCTCGGTCTGGACCATGGCTGGCAGCATCCTGGCCCTTGCCAAGCACAGACACTGGGTCAAGGGTTACCAAGCCTGAACTTAAGACCCAAACCTTCTCCCACTAACATGGGCCTATCAACTGGGACAAGTAGCTATTTGCAGTTTATCTAGCTGTCCCTAGCTGAGGAAAATGGGAGGGGGGAAGGGGAAAAAAAAAAAAAAAAGAACTACAGATCGGCAATTCAGTATCAAAACTGTAACTGAGACAAGTTACTGTTAAGTGAATAAATTAAAATGAAACCAAAACCTGGCCAACTGCAGAATCACTGAGTTTCACCCAGTCTACTAACTCCATTCCTTTCCAAGTCCTCAAACCTGGTAGCGTCTTACTGTAATAACCCAGAGCCCAGGATTCTGGATCAAGGAAGGATCCCCCTCCAGCCGGTGGGAACTGCTGGGAACACATATGCTAGTATGTCATTTGGAAGTCTGCTAATATGTTGTAAGCTGCACAAGACGCTTGCCTGGCTTCCCAGGCCAATAAACAATGCCATTCCAACTCCTGCAGCAGTCAACAGAAAACAGTCCCTTGTCTCCACCATCCAACAATTCAACAAACATTTGTTCCTGTTGAACAACCGTCAGCCTGGCTCCATCTGCACCCGCTCCGGCAAGGCGAGCTGGCGGAGGCGGCGGCACAAACGCCCGGCCCAGATCCCCGAGCCCCGGGCGCAGCCCAGCGCGGGGGGCCACTCGCCCAACACCCCCCCCCGCCCCCCGAGTCCGGAGGCTGTAACGTATGGAAGACTCGGAGTGTGGCCTATAGGAGGCAGAATCCCATTCATCAAATGCTGCAAAGAGCTGTTCTTTGTTCACCGTCGTACGAAGTACAGTACGTGTGAATGAACCCCGGCGTTCGGATTTAGGGAGCCTGGCTTCAGGGGGCGTCCGGGAGCGAGGGACCCGGCTCTCGACAGTCGACAGGGCTCCGCCACCCGGTACTGAGCCACGAGCATTGTTCCTCAAGTCTGCGGGCGGGGGTGGTGAGCTGGGGTGGGGGGGTGGCCGAGAAGGCACTTGGGGCAATGCAAACCCAGGGCCCTCCCCGGACTCTGGGAGTCCTCCCCTTCCTCGTGCCCGCCCCACCAAGAGAAAGCCCGAGCGGGGAAGCCGACTCCCACGGGCTTGCAAATCAAGGACTGGCAAAGATGGGACTCGGCCAGGGTGCCCAGTGCCGGACGGCCCTTCTCGCCATGTGCAAAAGCCACGCCGGCACGGCCCTCCACCCCCACCCCATTCCGCAAGTCCCCGCGGCCGCGGCCTCCGCGGGGGCTTTCCCCCGCCGCGGTCAGGACACTCTCCCACCCCCAGCGTGACCTCTCCGGCCGGCCCCGCCGCCGCGGAGCCCGCCGCTGCGCGCCCGCATCCCGGGGGTGGCGGACGCAAACTTCCGCGAACAAAAGAGTTGTCTGCAAAACGATGCGTGAACTTCGAGGTGCGCGGGGACGCCCGGGTCCCTGGCGCCTTCGTCGGGGCTCAAGTTGAGACGTGGAGAGGGGGGGACACCCCAGCGCGCAGCAGTGCCGGCGCCCGCCCCGGGGAAGCGCAGACTTTTCCGCAGGGGCCGTGCTGGCTCGCTCCCCTGGCTGCGCTCTGACAAGTCTCACGCATGCACCAGCGGCGGCACTCAGCGCCCCGAGAAACCGCCCGGCCCCACACGAAACCAGGCAGGCGGACCAAAAGGAAATCAGCCACACAAATATTGTTTTAAAAAAACGGGGGGGAGGGCGGGCTAAGGCCAGTGCACCCCGCGAGCCGGGCTCCCTACCGCCGGCGGCCGGGGCGCACTCGCCAGGGACCTCCAATCGGGACTGGCCCCCCGGTCGCCGCCGCCCGGCCCGGGATCGCTTACTGTGCGCGGCGGGACGCTCCGGCCGCGGGCCCCCGCGCAGTCGCCGCCGGCGCTCGCCGAGTCGTCCGGACTGCCCGCCGCGCGGCCGCCGCGCGCACGCTCTCCTGCCGGCGCCGAGCGCTTTGTACGGAGCTGCTCCCGGGGAGGAGGAAATCGACTTGTCACTTCCTGAACTGTTTGCAACTCGTCCCTTTAACCGGCCCCGGCCAGGCCGCCCGCGCCCGCCCGCGCCCGCCGCCGCCGCGGGGCCGCCCGACCGCGGCAGCTCGTCGCTGGGTCCGGCGCTCTGCCGGCGGCGTCGCGGGCCCGGGCGCTCGGCGCGGCGGCGGCGGCGTGCAGGAGCCGGGCGGCGTGCGGCGGCGGCGGCGGCGGCGGCGGCTGCAGCGGGCGAGGGTGCAGTGCGCGCAGCCGCCGGTGGGCGGGGAGTGGGGCGGGGGGGTCGCGGCGCGCCGCCGGCGGGGCTAGAGGGCGTCCTGCGAGCCGAGCCGCGCGCCGCTCGCCGCGCTCGCGCCTGGGAGGCCCCGGAACGCGGGAAGTGGCCCCGGGCCCCGGCCGCACCGCCGCTGCCCGGGCCCCGAGCCAGAGACCCCGGGGCCGCCCCCCGCACAAGCCGGGATGAAAACCCCGGGCCGCGTGGACTTCAGACGTCCAGCTTCCGGGTTGTTGGGGTGGTTTTTTTTGGTTTTTTTTTTTTTTTTTGAGGTTTTAAAGAAACCATCGCTTCAGTGGCGTGCTGGGCGGCAGGGGACAGGGGGAGCCGTGTGTTGCCTGTCGCGCTTTTGGAAAATAAAGCGCTCCTTTCCTAACTCGGGGCGCTGATCGAAATAAAGGAATGTGTACTTCGGAAGCCACATCCAAAATATATGCAACTGGTGAAGGAAGGATTTGTGGTTGCTAAGCAGAAGCAGAGCATGTTTAGTTCTGTAACTTAGGATGTTGACTTAAGTTCAGGAATGTAACCCTGATAGAATAAGCAGAGTATTTTCATTGTGCCGCTCACCTGGGGGAGGGGGATTGTTTTCCTTGTGAAGTGAAGCCCTAGATTTCCCATTAGGCCTTCCTACTGGTGTATGTTATTTTATTGACCTTGTATCCAAAAAGAGATGTTTTTAAAGAGGTTTTTTAAAAGAACTCCCTATGCCTGTTTTGTGTTCTCCTTTGCCAAAAAAACAAAACACCTCATTACTTTACATGGATTGTGTCTGCGCCATTTCAATGGTTCTATTCATAAATCAGGAAACTTTTTCTGTTGCTTCTAGGAACATTTAATTGGTTTTAATCCAATGTTTCAATCCCAGTATCAAACATAAATGAACAATTAACTTCTTGAGCTTGTGTGCACTTGGGAAACTATTATATCTCATGGCTATTGCTAACATATTTCAGTTTCCCATCACACTGGACCCATTCTTTTGCAGAAAACCACGAGTTAACATCTCCTTTCACACTAACTACAGTTCACGCCAGTGACTTCTGCTGCAAGACAGAGGCACAACCAGGAGAAGGATGGGAGTATTCATTCAAGTAGATGATGTGGGATACAATCAATTCATCCAAGAAAGCCAAACCGAACTAATATGTAGAATATGGTACCAATATCCTTACCTATAAACTTTGCTTTAAGAAATTTATCAAGGGCCAATTTTGAAAGAAGCAAAAACCAAGTCTTCCTAGATGGAACCAAGAAAGGCACAGGGATACTGTGAGAATGCTGCGACACTGCCCTCACGCCATCGTATGCATGCAGTGTCACCTCAGCCTTCGAGAGCTTTACGGATATAGTTTAATTTACTTTTTATTAGGAGGCCTAGAGTGACTCCTGCTGGCAAACATTCAGTTTATTCCTGCAATTACTAGTTCATGGGGTCAACTTAAAAAACAAAATTCAGGGGTCCCAAGCCCGGAAACAATTACTGCAACCATTATTCTTGTTGCTTTCAGGATGATTTTAGTCTCACAAAACTCCAAGGATTGTGGTTATGGCAAGCTCCTTTGCTGTAACGCCTCCTTTCCAACCTAAAGCAGCCTGTTTTTCTGGTTTTGAGGCTTTCTTAAAAGTGTAGAGAACTAAAAACTATCTGCTTCAGGGGTTGTGCTACTAACCAATGAACAGCTATTTCTTATTTACTTAATTTGAATGTCTAAGGACAAAAAATATATACATTAAGGCCTGTGTCACTAGTCTTCCGTACTATGGACCTTCCCACATCATGTAATAAAGTCCTATAAATAGGACTATGGAATAGAAGGATGTCCCAATTTTTAGGGCCACACTACACAGTCCTTTATTATAAAAAGTCCTACCCAGAAGTTTGTATATTAGAGTTTCTTAATTCAAAGGAGTAAATATAAACTCAGTCAAACTGGATTTAAAACAATGTAAGCTGCAGTCAGGGGAAGGGGGTAGGAGGGCTAAGCTGTCTACCTCTGTTCAGTCCTTAAAGGTCAGAACCAAATCAAAACCAGATTTAGAATACAACCAGAAACCTAAATGCAAATTCATGGGCCAATTTAGGCATAAATCCATAAAATAATCCAAAAATGATCACTTGTAACTTTCCCAACCAACACTAACCTGGTTAAGGCACAGAACACCCTGGGAAATGTAAACTGTAGGGATTACATGCAGTCTCACTCCAAGACCAACTTATGAAGCCCAGGGAAAAAGCACAGTCAATACTGGCTCTCCTGGCTCCCCTCAAAGCAGAACTTGCAAATGAAGGAATGCCTGTGTGTGGTATGCATGACATGTCCACTCAGCACTGCTGGGGAGATAGAAACTGAGTGGCTTTCTATACTAGACGGTTCTCCCATTCCAAGTTTAAAGCTCTTAAGCAACAGGAGACAATAAGGGTGTATTTTACTAAGAAAGGGTGTGACCAACTATAACTTGTATCAACAAGCTAATAAAACTATTCACCTAAGCCATTTGTGCAGAGCAGGGTAAAGATTGGGTTCTGATTAAGTACTAAGAAATGTCCTTGATAGCTAGTGGGTGTTCTATGTTTGTGTCTTTAGAACCAGATAAATACGACGTTCAAACAACAGGGAGCTAAGCTTTTGCTATTTCAGCAAGTAGCAGTCGATCCTGTTCAGTTTTTCCCGTTAAATTTATCCGTACCTATGACTGTGAAAAGAGTGGTGACCACTGAAAGATGGTAAACTGGTTTGTCTCTGAGAATAACATTCTTTTTAGACTAATAATGGGAGTGAAACAAACATCAGACGTGTTATACGTTGGAACCAACAGCAGTATGCAGATGCATGTGTATTAACCCCTTTATTCAGCTTCCCAAAGCCACTGCTTCTTTGTCACAAGTGCTGTATTAAATGCCAGTCATTCACATTTCACACTGTCTTTTCTACACTTGAAAAGATCTTTATAAAAGTAGAACCTTTTAAAATCGCTTTTAATAGATGATGGGAAGATAGACATCACCAAGTCCACCTGAAACATTTTCAGAGACTGGCTACTGAAAGCAAGTTATTAGCAAAATACACTGCTCTGAAAATGATGGAAAGTTTTTGCTTATCAGTGGAAGCCAAATTCTGAGGCTACGATGAGGGCAATTTTCTTATTCAGAGCTTATTCAGAAAAATAAGTTCTATAATCGTCCCCATACCTATGATCCAGCTTCAACTAACAGCCCTACCTACATAAGCATGTTACAACACACTAATCTTTCTGTTCTTTCCTTTCTATTCTTTTTATCTTTTGTTCTGAAACCTTTCCACTGATGACAATGAGTTATAGCCAGGGCTGGAGTCTCATATAGATATATAAATCTATCCCCCGTATCTATAGACATCCACCTTTTTTTTTAAGAGGAACTTTGGTTCTCGAAGACAGTCATTTTTTGATTCAGGAGCTAAAGAAAATGAATTTATTTTCATTGAAAAATAAGCACAGCAGAGAATTTAATGATACCAATCTAACTCTTTTGATACAAAATAAGAGTTGAAAGCAGCTTGAAGGGGACAGCCTATTGAAATCAGCGCATGTGAATCTGCACAGCTTTGTAACTGAACGTCTAGCACCATTGAGGTACGAAGCATGCCAGCTGGGACGGCATTGTGCACCACAAAGTGTGGGTTGTAAGCCTAAGTCCTGAGCACAAACCCTGGTTTCCAAGTTGGCAGGTGCTGAAAACACAGCAAATGTCACGCTTGCAACTCACTGCATGGAAGGGCTCTGAGTAAAGGAAGCTAAAAAGAACAGAGCAACTGTTAAAACTTATTTCAATTTTATATTACTTTTTCTTTGCAAAATTAATAGTACCTGTAAGTATTATGTGCTAAAAGAAAACTCAAGCATGAAAAAACAGACACTGCAAAGTTTATGCATGGTAAATAAGTAAAAATATGGCAAAGTAAATCTACATTCAACGTTACTGACATATGTAAACCTTACCAAACCTACTAAGATTCAAAAGCATAATCAATTCCTGGCCTTTCCCTGATCTATATATGATCTCAGCTGAAACAGACACTAACTAGTATCACCATACCATGGTTAGTCACCTATAACCTAGTCTACCTCAGTACATGCTACCAAAATCATAGCTAAAAACAAGTTACAGTATTTTCATATTGCTACACACTCAATTTAACCTAGAAAACATCTCAACAGCACACTCAATGTTTATGTCATCTTCAAATGAAAATCATTTCAACTTTTTGCTTCAAATATTCTGTAGTGGAATTCAGATTTAGTATGATATTCAGCCCAAAATTTAACTTAATTTTTCTATCAACTATCCGTCATATAAGTCACTGCCTCAAGAAAAATCTATTTTTAACTCATCCCTAGTGATATGCTCAAAGCTACCACTATCTGCCTGTTACCCATGAAAATGAAATGAGCGAATTTCATTTTCATTAGGTATACAGGAAACTGAAAGATACAGCTTATGATTTCATAGAGTTTAAATACCCAATCTTAAGACTGAATCCTTTGGATTTAAAATATCAAGAAAAAAGCCTGGTCTCTGGCTCCAATGGAAGAACACCCCTGGGCGCCGTATCAAAGGAACACTTGCCCCACGCATTCTACCAGCCTGTGAATGTCCTCACTCAGCGCTCTGTCTTCTCTATTAACCAAAAGCAGAGACATTTCGTTTTACCCTACCCACTACTGTTGTCAGAGGGCCGGCCAGCCTTGCCTATTTTGTCCTAGCATGCCCTGCAGCCGACCTGAAACAGAACTGATATGAATGAGAAGTTGGCTTGCAATTTTAAATACTACTTTACATCTCCTTTTAATTTTCACATAGAAACAAAACAAAAAACACCTTGATCAAACCAAGTTATTCAACCACTGTAATGTTTACCTAATTGAAAGTAGTGAAACTCTGATTATGTTCTATCCTAATGACATACATCATACTGTGTTCACCTCATCTCTGTAGAGCTTCTTCTAAAATGGTTCAGACTTAAACTCTTGGAGGTTACTTACCTAGAGAAAGTGACACTCCTCTGGCCAGCATTTCTATAGTAATATTAAGCACTCTAAGCATTACTCACTTAACCACTAATAAAAAGGTTAAATAAGTAAACAAATCTGCAAACCAAGCGTTTTCTACACTAGCGTAAACAACTGATTCACTCTACTTTACTAACTATACTGTTAGTTCTAATATAAACCAAGGTCAAATCATATAAACTGCTTAAAGTACTGCCCAACATCAAACTTTAAAATGCCATTGTGAATAGCTGCTAACTTACAGCAAAGAAAATAAACATGATTCACTGATTAAAGAAATCAAACCTAGATAATGAAAGGTGGAAATCAATGATAAAAATCTCAGTCCAGTTTTCCAGGTGGCCTAGTTGGGTTGGAAAGATCTCCTCCTACAGAGGCAAATGGCAACCCACTCCAGTATTCTTGCCTGGGAGAAATTCCATGGACAGAGGAGCCTGGCAGGCTACAGTCCGTGGGGTCTCCACGAAGAGTCGGACGCAGAGGAGAGACTGACACACACACACAAGGTCACATGGGGGACCCTGGTCCGGTCCCTCGTTAGTGGTCACTGGAAACAAAGCCTTGGAGTTCAAACCTGAGGAAAATGTACCATATCCGTGGCCATTTGTTTTCAATTCAGAAGCATCCACAGTAACCTTTTCCCCACAACACCTACACTTATTACTACCTATTGACCTCTGAAACAGATAACGATCAGAAACCTGAGGGGGATTCCTGCTGAAACACATTATAAAGGGCATTTCGTGAAAATCCAGCATTACGATATCCAGTCTCCATTTCTTACTAAATAAAAACGTGCTTTTAGCACCAACCCCATCTAGAGACTGAAGGGGGAGCCATGCAGTACGATCTAAGATATTTGGAAAGGCCCCCATCTATCCCAGTCTTTCCTTCTTACATGTCTACCCATCATCCTCCTCTCCTCACTCATCTCATCCCTCCTGGAACACAAATGCCTTAGGATGGAGCCAAATATATTAACTCTGTGGCACTGAGGGTTAAAATCCTGAACCATTCAATATATTAGCTCCAATGGGAAGAAGGTTTCCTTGGAGAAAAGAATACTTATTTGGCATTGGTGTGTGCTAGGAATCATGCTAAGATGATTTACATTTATTTTTCTCACTTAATATTCACTACCCTATCATGTATAGTCTACACAACTGCTTCTCTCTCCACTGTATCAAACTGTTTCAAAGAAATGTATTGAAGGGTAACCAACTCGAAATAAGTATCTACTATACACTAGGCACTTTGCCAGTACCTTAAAATAGTTCGATTTCACTGACGGGGATAAGCAGTTACAGAACAGACTGACAGTGCCTCAAAAAGGTACAAGGTGTAGAAGGGCAGACCCATCAACTACACTCTGTATGGCATGAGAATGTAAAAATCTCAAAAACCCAGGGCTTTCAAGTGGTAAACACAGTCATCTCTGAGTGTGCAGTGTGTGTGTTTGAAATAGGGAAGAATCAAATTAGGGAGATTCTTGAGGTTATCATAATTTTATCAAATTATTTATTGCCTTATCAAAATTAAGGTGGGGAAATCCCCTCTGTGGTCTAGTTGTTAGGAGTCTGCCTGCCAATGTAGGGGTTGAATCCCTGGTCTGGGAAGATTCTACATGCCACTGGGCAACTAAGCCCTCATATCACAACTATTATATACTGAGCCTTCGAGCTCTAGCGGCTTCCCTGGTGGCTCAGAAGGTAAAGAATCTGCCTGCAATGCGGGAGACCCAGGCTCGATCCCTGGGCTGGGAAGACCGGTGGAGGAGGGCGTGGCCACCCACTCCAGTCCTCTTGCCTGGAGAATCCCCATGGACAGAGGAGCCTGGTGGGCTGCAGTCCAGGGGTCACAGACAGCCTGACATGACTGGGCGGCTACGCACAGCGCAGCGAGCTCTGGACGCTGAGGGCGGCCACCGCCGAGCCCAGGGGCCACAGCTACCGAAGCCCTTGGCTGAGAGGCCACGCTCGGTGACAAGAGAAGCCGTCTGTAACGAGAAGCCCTTTCACCACAACCAGAGAGAGCCCACTCGAAGCAACAAAGACCCAGCACAGCCCAAAAGTTTTAAAAATTAAAGAAGTTTAAAAGATAATAAAATTAAGGTAGGAGTAAAAAAATTAGATGTAAATTTCTGAGCTTCTCATATAAAACATCTGTGTCGAGTGAATACAAACTGAATATCAGGGGCAATCAATACTCAGATCTAAAGTTTACCCATGAATGAACAGACATTTTGAGACTGAAAATCATGTGACGGCTTCAGCTGTTTTATTATATGTACACATATTTTTTCAGATACATGAATAGCTATTTCTGTTTAAAAGAATCATAATGTGACCTAACAACTGATATTTAGCTAATGGAGTATTTAAATTCCCCATATATAGTGGAAATCTATTTTGTTAACTTTTCTCTAAACCTCAGATCAATTTCAGAAGTTCTTATGGACTGAATGTGTGTCCCCCAGAAATTTATGTTGAAGTTCTTACACCCAAAGAAACAGTATGCGGAGGTAGGGCCTTTGAGAAGTAATTAGGGTTAGATGAAGTTATGAGGGTGGGGCTCTCACATTGGGATTAGTGCACTTATAAGAAGAAACACTCAAGAACTTCTTAAGAACCAGCAAGGAGTTGGTTCACTGCACACATTCTCTCCCCACAAGCACGCACAAAGAGAACACGTGAACGTAACAGGGAGATGGCAGCTGCCAAGCCAAGAGAAGAGACCTCAGAACGAAACCTACCTTGTCGGCACCTTGATGTTGGAATTTCCAGTCTTCAGACTATGAAAAATAAAGTCCTGTTGTTTGAGCCACCCAGTCCATGGCAATCCCAGCTATTACAGAGGTAGAGAGGTAGAGAGCTATTACAGAGGTAGAGAGGAACGTACTGAACACCCCTCTTTCACAAAAAGAAAAACTGAAGCCCAGAAAAGGAAAGTGACTTGCCTAGGTTCCAGTCATTTTTCCCCAAAATTTAGTATTTAAAAAAAATCATTTCTGATATTTATTCTACTAGTTAATAGATTTTAAAGACAAATTATATGGTATTGTAAAATGAAAACAAAAACAAATTTCAAGTTCAAAGAACAATGTGATTACTGCATTTTTTGCAAATTAAGTCATTAATCAAATGGACTTAACAAAATGATCTCTCAATTCTGGCTATGTGGCGTCCTTATCATACAAAGATTTCACAAGGAAACCTTAGCTCACTAAATGAGCAAACTTTTGGAAAGGTCAGGCTTATTCCAATGTGAGTTTCAATATATGGAATCCACTGTGGAATATAATCCAGAGGGAATAAACTCTGACTTGCTTATGACTGATTCTCAAAAATCAACAAATATTATTCCCATTCGAAAAACAGCATACAAGCAGTTTCACTGAATCACGAAGGTTCTATTTATAAATCACACAACATGTAGTTTTCACTCACAATTTCAGGCCTGTCTCCCAAAATTTGCAAAAAGCTCTTTAATTCAGCCCAGTATGTTGTATTAAATACCATATTAGGATTTTCCCCATTCAGACTCCAGTGAGACTTCTTGTTGAGGACATGGAAGGAAAACCCAATTAGTGCTGCTCCAGTGCATGTAAATTTATTTCATCATGAAAATCCACAGAGTAGGGGCGAGATGCTGTCACAGAACGGCAGAAGGATGTGGAATGTAAACGGCTCTTTCCTCCACTCTGCCCCTCTCCCACCCCGCCCCTCCAAGTTCCATGGTTGGAAATCATCCTAACATTTTTTTTAGCCAGGATGTACTAAAATTAGATGGGAACAAAGGACTGACATTTTCATATTAGAGGAGGGGTTAGGAGAAAAATGTGAACTTGCAGCACCCACTCTCTTCTACATTTAGCCTCTTCGTCCTGACTATTCCCTCGACTCTGAAGCAGCAAAGAATGAAAGAGCAGGGGAGCCACCAGCCACCCCAACAGTGCTTCCATTACGCTACAATCACATCACGATACACTGCTTCATCTCTGTTAATGAGGAGTGATAAATACACTTCCTGGCCCTCTTATTCAACCAGAGTATTTCATATTTCTAAGCTCCTCAGATAATATCCAGAGTATGCTAATTGCTGGCTCATGTGAAAATTTTTAGGTATTTGGGAAAACAAATATATTGTCAGATTCACTTTTCTTAAAAAGCTTCTGGATAACATGCACAATAAAGCTCACTCGCTAACATACCATTTCTTGATACAGTAAAATACATATTTAAAATATAAATATATTTAAAATACATATTTAAAAACATAAATATAAGAATTTATCACTTCTTTGGGAAGGATAACTTAAAAACGAAAAAAGTAAACAAAAAAATGAAAAAAGTAAGTTCGTTTTTTTATATCGTCCTCCAATAAACTAGGCAAGTAACTGGCAAATACTTTAAGGCACAATTGATCTCTTGGTCTTTCTTACAATGGTATCAGCATGACAAAAGTACATTCTGCCCGCCTCTACGCCCCAGTTTTTGAAGTTCTACTCCATAAAAGCTGGTCAGAGATACATTCAAGTCTTGAGAATTATTCCTGTCTTTTTAATTTGGTTTCCCTGGGCCTAAACCACAGGTCCATACAGTGACAGCTTAAAATGCAGTTAGAGAAGTCCTTTTAATGATTAGTCTAATGCACTGTGTTGTAAAGATTTTTAAAACTCAGTAAGTACCGACTCAAGCTCTCTTTTTTTTTCTGGTTACTGGAGCCCATCTTGACATCTAAGCTGGAAATGAATGATCTTTCAACAACACTCCAGGGATTTTGCTAAGGTCATATTCAATCATTCATTAGGCTTCTTACCCCTCGCTTTTCAGAGTTCCATTGTAAAGGTCGTTTTATTCAGCATTTATGTAGCCTGTGGGCTTGGGTATTTGTCTGCTTAATGTTGAGTTTCATTTCTATGCCCCTAACATAGGAATCTATCAATTGACCAAAGAATTTCAAACTATTCTTTTACTTTTCTAACAAATTGCATGGTCTGTATGAAGAATAAATTAGCATTAATTTTCTTCTATTAACTGTTAATAAAACATGCTCATGTGCTCCTCCCTTCTTTAAGGACATCTCTGTTTTCTGCCTAGCCAAGAGAAATGACAGGGTTTTCCAATTTTTTCCCCACGATTCAATTGTCCTTCAACCTACCACGCTCCTCACCTCCCACAATCAGACTCCAGGTCCCAGGCAGCCTCCTTCCTGTGAAGTGGACTAGACAAGACTCCTTTCAGACCCCAGCGACACCCCTCGGCACCCCTCCCCTCCACACACACACACAATGAGCTAAGGAGGTTACTACAGTGGAACACAAGACACTTGGCCTCTTGCTCTCGGCGCGGAAGGCTGTCTCTGGGGCACATGCCTTCTATCTAGCTCACAGCGCTAACAACAGGGACTCAAACCCAAGTGCCCCACAGGGGTAGAATGCTGATCCAGAGAGCAGCTAATTTTTCACTTTCATACACCTTTTCATTGTAGGCGTCCAGACACACACACACAAATAAATAAATAAAATTATTTAAGAGAACATAAATCAAAGTCTATTCACATTGGCTGGGATACTCTATTTCTTTGCATATCAGTTTAAGAAAAATTATCTCAAAGCCACATAAAACCTAATTACTCATCTGGGTTCTTTAAAATTAAGGTTTCTATTTATACTCTGGATGAATGTGAATGAAAGTCAACATATAGGTAATGTGTTACAGTATAAAGAAAATTTAAAAATAAATGAATTGTAATACACTATTCATATAAAGACTAAAAAAGTCTTTCATGTATGTTTACCTCCCTCCTTCCCCCAAAATAAACAGAAAATTGCACACATATCACAGATGAAGAAAAGGCAAACACATTGCCACTATAAAGGGAAAAAAAAATCATTCAAGGACAGTTTGTACTTATTTTAAAATGGCTTTAGTCTAGCTGCCAAGAGTAGTGTCAGGTTTGATTCTCAGATACATAAACGCTAGGCCCAAAAAGCAACTCTAACTTGTGCACCTGGCTTAAAACAAAATGTTCTGAAAACTTTCCCTCTGTTAATTGGTGTAACTCACCCATTCAGGCCTCCAATCCCTTTGGACTTGCACACGCACTTCCTACACACAGAAGTGGACTGTTATGCAGCAATAACATCATCATGAAAAGCAACAATTCTGTGCAGGCTCCACAGAGAAATCTCGTTTGCATTTCAAACAAGTTTTCTCAAAATAAGGGTGTCTTTTGATGAAATAAAATTACAATTCCAACTTCTTGTCCAGATAAAACAGCATTCACTACATAACCTACTGCTCCCTTTTAGAACTGCATGATTTCCTTTGCAATTACCCACATATCCGTATGACATATCAAAACTAAGTTTGATAATAATGTGTTTATGACTTGTTTCAATAACTTGGGGGCATTTACTGGCCTGATTTTGAAAGTGTGGTATTATCTGAAAATATTAATAATTTATTGTTAGCATCTTTGGACCTTCCATTTGTCCTGATTTCAATCTCCGAGAGGCTGGCTTCCAGCAGGATTAAACTTCTAAGAAGAGATGACAACTCCCCTTTCCTAACCTTATCAACAGTTCCATGATTCTCCTGCCAAAAATCCTACATCTCTGCAAACAGAACACACATACCCCCACAATAGTGACTCAAGGAGCTTTTCAACAAAGGCACTCTCCAACTATCAGTGAATCAAACTCAATGTCTTAGTCTGGTTTTCACAGAAAGCCTGTTTTGCTCCACTGATGCTTCACCATAGCATAAACTTAACAACTCAGAATTCTAAGAGAGTACCTACATATTAATACATTATTTAAAATCAAGAAATAGTAACATGGAAAACAACAAAGACAAGATCACCTCAGTAAATTATATAACACTGTTGCTATGGTTTAAGATCCCGAGTCTAGTTTATAACATCAACACAATTAATTTTACATGTTTAAATCACATATATTTTAATTTTTCTAATTAAAAATTTTTAATTTTAATTTTCACATATATTCTTAAAATTAAAACTTAATTTTTAATAATAAAATTTTATTTTATTTCTCACTTTTTCATGTTAAAAATTAAACCTTTTCCAAAAGGGTTATTTGTGTTGAAAGTTTATGGAAATGTCTTCAGTTATCCTGTGCAAGGCAGATAGTTATCGTAATGATTGATTAATGTTGATCTAAACCAAACTACTCTTCTCTTCCCCCTGTCTCCCTCCGGACAAAAATGAAAAGAGAAAGGGTGTAATGCTAGACTTGCTCAGTACTGGAAAAGCATTTGCTAAACAAAAATTCTGTTTGTTTTATAACCCAACAGGACCCAAAAGCTGCAAATCATAAAAACTACTATCACTTTTTAAAAACCTGTATTATGATGCCAACATTAAAACATCAGCCCAAAGACAAAATGGCAGTGAGGATTAATAAAACTTATTTTTTCAAAAACGATCATAAATAAACTGTTTCTCTTGCTGATCAGTGCCTAACTAGAACATCTTTGTCCCCAGAGCCCTGAGGATGTATATATATAAAACTTACACTACCTTTGACAGAAGAATGACACAATTCAGTTCTTGATTAGGCAAGTCTTGTAAGACAAGTAGGGAGACAGTGAAAATAAATGATGGATGACTCACTATTCTCACAGTCCACCAACCAACAGTCGCTAACAAGGAGCTGCAGAGCCACTAAAAATAACTGCCCAACTTCTCTGACAGAATTTTCGGTGTACCAGTCCTAGTACCCCTAATGAACTGTAAATGCCATAATGGCAGAGACTTAGACCTGGGAAGCAAACTACTAGAGACAAGGTTTTAGAGGCAGACCCAGAGAGGAGCCCTGGCTCCATCCTGCACTAGATGTCTGATGTGTAGAAACAGGAATAAGTGATACATGCCTGGAGAAGATACTGAGGGAATTCAATGACTCAGTAAGATAATACAACTAAACACAGTGCCAGCATATAACAGTGTTTCTTAGATGTCTTTCCTCATACTATTTGTCCACCATGGTGTACAGAAAACCTTCAGTCAAAAAAAAAAGTTCAGTAAATGTTTCTTGATCAACTGATACATTTATCTGATTTTAATTACACACGTAAGGGCTGAAACATTTTCTGATATTAAATCAATTTAAAAAAAAAAAAAACACCATTCAACCCAAAAGATCACACTTATTGTATTTTATAATAGTCTAATAAAAAATTAAGAAAATCATTTGACTTATTATTCTGACCCTGGAATAGCTTGATCAAATCTTCATAAATAGCTATATTCAATTCACCTTTACCGAGGCGCAAAAATCAAGGATGCAAGCTTTCTGTAAATTCATTTACTGCTTTAAAGTTTTAACTGCTCAGCAGTTACAGGAATTATTTTTTTTAATCTGAAAGAGAAATATTTACATCTCAAATACAAAAGAAAATTTTAAAATTATTCTTGGTTGATCTCTAAAACCCACCCACTTACATGCTCATGATTTTTTTTAACAAACCCATTATTTCTACTCCAAATGTGCCTCCCGTGTACTTACTAAACATTTACTTGCAGTTGCATTTTCTGTGTCAGATGCACTTTGATGTAGACCTTCTTAAAGACACTAACTGAATCTGTCCAGTGAAAAGTCTCATGTTTTTTGGAAAACCAACGCTGCTACACTGGTTCCAGATCGGCCTCCAAAGCTGAACTTGGGTGTGGGCAGCTCTTCAAAAAGTTCAAATCCTGCCAAAGTTAAAACACTGTCATTAGGGACTGACTCCCACAGTGAAGGGATGTTTGTATTAACAAAATGTGTTTGAACCTTTCATAAACTACGTGATTCCAAACTGAATTGTGACTAAACTTCACTTTATGATTTTCAATTCTACTGTATGTGTATATGTATATACACTCCAAAACACTGAAATCAACAAGCAACAGACAAAATCAAACTGGAGAAAAGAAGCTTTCCATCCATCCCTCATTTCCTCCACTTCCTTTTCATCATCCCTTCAACTACGCATCGCGCTTCCTCAATGGCTCAGCAGGTAAAGAATCTGCTTGCAATACAGGAGATACAGGAGACGCAAGTTCAATCCCTGGATTGGGAAGATCCCCTGAAGAAGGAAATGGCAACCCGCTCCAGTGTTCTTGGCTGGGAAATCCCACAGACAGAGAAGCCTGGTGGGTACAGCCCATGGGGTCACAAAGATTTTAAGAGGACCGAGTGACTAAGCATACATGCACCGCTATCATTAAGAACGCAAACCCTGCACCTCCACCAGCCTCCTTTACCATCCAGCTGTAGGCAGCTCCCCATGTGCTGAGGTCTTAGCATGCATCAGGTACTGTTCTGAGTGCTTTCTACATATAATTCAGTTAATCCATGACAGATATATAAAAGCACTTTAATATAGAAAAGTTAAATAATGAAATAAAAATGACAAAGTTCTGAAGATGGATGGGGGTGACGGGGGTGCACAACAATGACCATGTACTTAAGGCCACAGAACTGTAAACTTAAGGATGGCTAAATGGTAAGTTTTATGTCATATATATTTTACAACAGTCAAAAAAAACAGTTTGGAACCCAAGATCCAGACCCAAACTGAACTCAACTTGGGAAGACAAGGAAGTGCTAACTGCCAAAGTAGTGGAGGGTGATTCTTTTTTTTCCCCCACTTAATGTGGATTCAAACATCCTGGTTCAAGTCCCACCTCCACCACTTACTAGATGGCAGGTTATTAGGTAAAGGTCAGTTTACCTCACCCAGAATCCTCAATTTCTACACAAGGAGGTTATAGGTATCACTACCTTACCTAACTCCCAGTGATTTTGTGAAGATCAAAATAAGACAATGTGGTGTTCTCCTAAACTATAAAACAAAACAGAAATTTAATGTGTTATTATTCTGCTTTTAAAAAATAAGACAAATAAGGGTGGGTGGCACTTTACCATGGTTTCCTCTCAAGATGGGACTAGAAGTTTGGGAGAACTTTTTTTTTCTTTTGGGGAAGGAGATGCCTATATTTTCTAAGTTTCCATGCCTGAGCTAAAGCTCAAATAACTCTTGTAAACAGAAAAAAATGTTTAAAAGGATATATACTATTGTATTAATTGGTTTTTTATACTTTTCTTCATAGTTCATATTCTTAACCAAAAGTCACCAAATCTTAATAAGTAACTAGATATTAAAATGCTAATAAATAACTAACTATAAAAAAAAAAACTAACCATAAGAAAACTTTCCCAAAGAAGGTCAGGCCTTTTAAATAATATATTTTAATGCTAAAAAATGGAGCCACTGTGGTGGGTACATGTGGACACGCCCCTATCTGTTTTCTGAAATTTTGTAAGTGTTTCAAATACTTCATAAAAAAAATTTTCAAAAGAAAATGGAGCTGTCTGTTTCAATTTTCTAAAACTAATCTTTTAACTCCCTGGACTAACACTACAGAATTTAAGCTGCTATATTTCAGTAGATAATACATCAAAGTGTTAAAAGTGGCTGAATACCAGTGAGAATGAATTGTAATTGTTTTAATCTATATACTTATGTGTTGGGGTTACTGATACTTTCAAATGTTTTTCATAATGAATCTGGGTTACTTTTGTTGTAAGATAGGCTTCCGAGTTTTAATTCCCTAGTTGTAAGAAAGTCAAGTTCCTTGGACATCAAATTAAAATATCCTAGTGTCTGGCAAATGATTAAGCAATCTTAACCAAAACAAATACCACCACCAAATATTTATATAATAGGGCTATAAAGGAAAATTTCATTTCAACAGATTTATGAACATTTACATTTCAAATTAGGAAAGAAGCAAAGAACCTGAAAAAATTAGTGAAACAAGCTTTATTCTGTGCAAAAGGGACCACAGAAGCCAATCTTAAACCCCAGTGAGAAGCCCGTCGGCAGCGATGCATGGCAGTGTCCTGTGTCTAACTCCAAAAGCCATTTTCTAAGAGAAGAAAAATGTTTTCAGTGTATGTAATTATTTCTTTAACATTTCCTGGGGCACCATTTCGCTTATTTAAATTCTGCATTAAGTTCTGAAACTGAACATAAGCTAAAGAATTTACTTAGTGGTTCTCAGAGACAGATTTTTAAGCACTCTTTACCAGGCTAAAGTCTGTTCCTCATTATCAGAGACAGACAAATATGTTTTTGTCTGGTGGTTTCAAGGGTAAAAGAGAACACCTGTATTTAAAAACCAGGAAAGTAACTTGCCCTACACAGTGTAATGCTGAGCATTTATTAAACCTGTCAAGCTTCAGGAAAAAAGAGTATTGGTACAGGGCCTCAACAGTTCTAAAGGAAACAAATCTAACATAGAAGATAATAAAATTAATGACATGAAATAAAAGACAATAAATCACATCATTCTTGTTTTCCAGAGGCAGCAGTAATGAAGCCTCAAGCTCACATTTCAAGCCTCAAACACTTCAAGTTTTACATTATATAACCTGCCAAAGCCATCGAATGCACACAGAAGGACATGTGTTAAGTGTTCTCCCTCCTACTGCCTATTCCCTCACTACCAAAAAGAAAACAAACTCTGAGATGAAGCACATGCAATATAGTTATAAATCCATTTCCCGTTAGCTTGTGATAACTGAAGTTCAAATTTTAACCACAAATTTAGTACCATGTCACTTATTCATACTCCATCCTGAAAAGTCTTCCCATTCCTTAAAAAAAAAAAACCCTTAATACTAACCTGAAATGGAGTGTAAGGAAAAAACAAGCAAACATCTAGCTATAAAGTCTCAAGGTACTTTCCAGAAAGGCCTGTGTACTGCATGAGTAAGTGACAGGTGAAATAATCCTTCAACCATGCAAGGAACAGTCTGCCAAAGCTCAAAGTATTTGCGTATGGATTAAAGATTCTCACAAGATTCCCATTTAGTAGACACAGTACTAATTATACTTTGCTAATCGGGGGGGGAAAAAAGTTCCTATCTTGGCACCAAAATCTTGCAAAAAAGTAGAGATTTCCTCAAGAATTAATATGCAGTAATTCTTCTAAATGCCTATGTTTTGCTTCCATGCAATGTCAAAAAAATATATATATACACTGAAAACAAGAAGAAAACTCCTATACACCTAAATGACCACTAGCATCCACAGAATTGAAACTCTCACCATATAAGACTTTAAAAACCACTAATACCACCTGCATTATTACTATTATTACTAATTACTGGTATATCAGTGCACTGAATTCAGAAGCACAATATATGAGCTTTCTTTGTTTTGATTCTCTAAATAAGAGATTATACAGCTTAAATAAATAATTTTTACAGACTCATAAATTTTAGTACTTAACTGCCAGATTTTCTTGGAAAATTTTACAAAGGACTCTGGATCTCAACCAATATTATTTCTTTGTTCTTTGAATATACAGTTAAAAGTACTGCCATGGTTATTAACAAAGAAGAAAAGCAGGCAACTCCCACAAACAGAAAAGTAAAGCAATGTAACACCAAGAAAAAAACCTATTTGAGTGCATTCAACATGAGGTAAGAACACATTTAAACAACATACAGCCATTTACCTTCACTGAATTCATCTAGCAACTCTTCCTTGGTCCAATTACATGAGGTTATTAGAAAAAAGCCTTTCACTTTCAATACTCTGGAGAGAGATTTCACATACTGTTTCCTCTTCTCAATTGCATTGTCAGGATTAAGGCTTATGGCATCAAAAGTCCCTTTGTCAATACAAATATGAAATCCAGACAACTTTGTGGAAGGGTTCAAAAAGTCTTCTACCTATATTAAAAATCAATGTCTATGTGAAACAATCCACACACAATCTTTACTGAATTTAAGTAACAATCTGTAAAAAGTGATAGATAAAAGGAGCAATTAATTACAATGGCATTTTACATATAATAAACATATTTTCAACTTTACAGCTAACTTTTATGTGCTTCATTCCAATATCATTAAAGCTAAGATTAGTAAGCAAGACTGACAGTGTTTCCTGGACATTCCAAATCTCTACAAATTTGGAAACAAATCAAAGCCAGATGTACTGCCTAATAATACCAGCACATAATGGAGGTCACAAGCCTGGTTTATGAAAAAGTTATTTTGTTGAAAAGCAGAATATTTGACATATTTTTTAAAATGACAAAAAAAATCTCGAACTCAAATAGGTCACTGGAAATATGATGTTTTTTAGCTGATATTACTAGTTGTCTGACCTGAAGTAAACATGGTAAATCAAAAGATGTATTGCCTTGACTCAGCAGCTTACAAAACAGCTACAACAAATAGTACAAAGCTTAAGAAATTAAAGGACTGTTTAAACTGCAATTACCTAACTTTTCAAATATCACACATTTCAGATTTTGAAAGTCATGTATCATTCATCTCATTCATTTTCAATAACTTACTGATACTTCAGAAGCATCTGGAATAGTGATCTGCCTCAATTTCATAAAATATTCAAAATAATTTGCCAACAAAGTTCTGAAAAGCTACTTTGAAAAATTAAGCAGTTAGTTTGTGATTATTCATATAAACTTAACAAAATAATTATAAATGATGTATTATCTAAAACTTCGTTATTGTTTGATTTTAAAATGTGTATTGTATGTTTTCATACACTCAAACATAGGTTTTCCCACTCCCACCCCACATCATTACACCTGAGGCAAAATAATGACTACCACTCATAAGAGTCAAGTCTGGACAAGCTTCTATCCTAAATGCCTGTATAAAATTATTCATGTATACAACAAATAGTTCATAGACACCTATGACATATAGGAACATTTCAGGTCCTGGGACTATAACTGCAAACAAATCAAAAGATCTCTGTATGAGAATATATCTCATATTCTCTAAAAGACGAGACAAACAATAAATAAGTTAACCAAATTATTTCAGATAAAGTGCTATGAAGAGAAAAAATAAAGACAGTGAGTGATTAGGAAGAAAAATGTTTTGAAAAAGTAGCTGGCAAGACCTCTTTAAGAAGGTGATATTTGAGAAGAGATCAGAATGATGAGAATGAGCCAAACAAACTAACATCTGGGGCAAGAACATTCTAGGCAGAGAGCAGCAGGAATAAAGACTGGAGGCAAAAGAGGCTGAAACATATCAGGGGCAGAAAGAAAGTCAGAGTGACTAGAGTACTGGTGATAAAGAAGGAGAGGGGTAAAACCAAGGGGCTCTGTAAGGCTGGGTGGGGTTCAGATTCCATTCTAAATGCAATGGGGAACTGCTTGGAGGCTGATTTACATTTAATAAAAATAACTCAGAACTGGGGCTCTGTAACAACCTAGAGTGGTGGGATGGGGAGGGAGGTGGGAGGGAGGCTCAAGAGGGAAGGAACATTGTATACCTAGGGTTGATTCATGCTGATGTCTGGCAGAAACCAACACAATATTGTAAAGCAATTATCCTTCAATTAAAAATAAAATAAATTTAATTATATATATATACATAAAATAACTCTGGATGCCCTGTGGTAACGGACAGCAGAGTGGCAAGAGTGGAAATGGGAAGGCTAAGTAAGAGGTTGCTGATGGTGGCTTGGATCTAGGAAGCAGCAGTGGAAATATCAAGGAATGACACATTTTCTCAACTATTCTAAAGATAAAACCAACAAAATTGGTCCTAGGATTATTTTTTCAGCAGCACCTCACAGCTTTTGAGATCTTAGTTTCCCAATCAGGGACTGAACCCAGGAGAGCACTAAGTCCTAACCACTGGACCCCCAGGGAATTCCTGGCTATTAAATAAAAAGGAAAGAATGGGATGGGGATCGGAATGAGTGGGAAGGCTAAGGGAGAAACCAAGAGTTTCATTGTGGACTAATTAATAGGCTATTAGCTATCTAAGTGGAACTATAGAATATGCAGCATTTCTATAATTCTAGAGTTCAGAGGGGAAACCTGTGATAAAAATGTAAATCCAAGTGGCATCATCTCCTCACAGATCAGAAGGCAAAATAAGTAATCTTTGGGGCATTATACCACTTTATGCATTTACAAATTTTTTATCTGGTTAATCCAAAGTTAGCTATTATTCGTGTGTATTTGCAAAAAAAGAGAGACAGAAAGGCAAAATAAACTACCTGAACACAAGAGGAAGAGAAGAAAATAACTTCCCCAAACTGGCTAGACTGAAAATTTTAATACTGTTACTTAAAAAGTTATCATTTTGGATTATTTATGATTGATCCTTAATTTATGAGTTTAAGGATATCAGAAAATTAATACACATCAGAAACATTTAAACTTTGTAACTTTTTATAAATAAAAATAACAATGACAGCAATATAAATAATAGTTACCTTCAACTTAATGTTAGATAAACCTTCTTTTTCTAAAATACTTCCAGAAAGCTGTATTGCAGACGGAGAGTAATCAATTCCAGTAATATCAGAGAAACCAAATTTTGCCTGGAGACAGATAATTTTATACTTTAGTTTTCTAAAATTTTAAAAATTTTAAATTTCTAAAATATACTTTAGTTTTCTAAAATTTTCAAAATTTCTAAAAGTTTTACCTATGAGTTAAAATATTCTGTTAGGACCCAGACTGTTTTCTTCTATTAATATATCAAATGACATATGCCCTCTAATAGTATAACATGTTTAAATTTTATTAGAGAATCTAAATAGAAACTAAAAGTTTAAATTCATATAATGTGACAATTTATTTGCTTTTACCATATTTGATTTCTTTTTCAAAAGAAATTCATTTTCTCAAAGACAATGAGAATATATGTATATTTCTGTCCTAAAGCAGAAAAAGGTAGTATTAATTTCCAATGCTGATATGCTCCAATTCACACATAAATCTGTCATAAATTTTTCTTAACACAATTAAGTTACATGAATAAATTAAATGCATATGTAATAAGTCTTTGCTTTTAAAATTTTTCCTTGAGTGCAATTATAAATCACGTAATTCTCCACCAACCATGTGATTATTAACCACCTTCCATTTGTACACTATTTTTCATTTTTAAAATAGTTCACACATTCCAGTACTTTTACAAAAAACCTGTGGTATACCGGGCAGGTATTAATACCCCCAAAGAGTTAAAGAAAGCTCAGTGAACTAAAGAGTTTTGAAACTGAACCTGCAATCCAGCTGTTTACTAACTACATTAAACCATGTAAGGGTGCGAGTTGTGAGAAGCCTAAGGCAGAAAAAGCATGATGGCCTCTGGTCTTCAGCTCTAACTATGCTGAACATTGTCAGACCATTCAGGCCAAAGGCAATTTCAAAGGATATCTGAAGAAGAAAAGAAGTTGCAAAGTAAAGTGTAGCCTGAAATTATCTTCCTGCTCTTTACCAGTCATTTAAGACTTACCTAGACTTTTCAACCCTAAGTGACTGATTCCTAGTCTGAACTCAATCCAACAATTATTTTCCACAGAGCACTTTTTTTCTCTTTGATCACTTTTATTTTCAGTCTTAAGATATAATATCAAAAAAAAAGAACCTAATATCCCTTCTTTGATGCCAACCTATTTTTTTAGTGATCTCAATCCATATCGTTTAACAGCTTCGTTTTCTCCCAGTTTCCCTCATTTCCTTCTCTATCAGACCTAGGATGCAGGATGATTCCATCAACTGACTCTAACCAGCTCCTTCTTCTCCACACTTGTTTACTCTTCCTTTAGACTTTATAAGAATCATACACAGACATTTTAAGTTTCTAGGACATTCACTCTCAAACTATTGCCAACATTTTTCACATTCAGTTTCTGGCACTCAGTGAGAAATAAGCAGACATTCAAGGAAATAATAAATGACCAAAAACTAAGAGGGAAAAACTTATATTAGGAAAAGGCCCAAAGGAGATTCAAATAAAAGAATGATCAGAAACAGATACTTAATGCAACTTCCCTATCAGTACAGTGGTTAGACTCTGCACATTCACTGCAGGGGGAAGCCCTGCTAGGGGAACTAAGAGCCTGCATGCCACAGCCAGGAGCAAAGAACAAAAAGAATGAAACAAATCCTTAAAACACTGAAATAAATGACCATCTGGGGGACTGTAACAGAACTGAAACCTATAACAAAGAACCATACAAGTAAGAGAAATTTAAAATGAAATAATTAAGAAATTCAAGGGTGGGCTTGATGGCAGACTGGACACAAACACAAAAAATACTGAAGTGGAAGAAAGGTCAGAAGAAAATACCACTGTTAGGCATAGAATGACAGAAGGATGGAAAATTAAAAATAGAGAAGAACATAAAAGATATAATATGTCACAGAGTATTAAGATCTAAATATATATGATAGGAGTCTTAGAAAAGGAGGAAATAAAAATAGGGCAGAAGAGAAATGACATATGACTGAGAATTTCCTAATTCTGACAAAGTATCTGAAACCACAGATTCAAGAAGCACTATAAACTCAAGGCATGATAAAAACAAAGATAATACAGTATAATATATATGACACAATATATAATTTATATTATATACAAATAGTATAATATATCTGATATATAAAACATTAAAATCTCACAATCATTCAGGGAGTGGGGTGGGGGATACAGTACGACAGATTACCTTCTAAAGACTAACAATAAGACTGATAAGCTAACAGTAAGTCAAAGAATGGAAGCCAGAAAACAGTGAAAGGAAAATGCCAATCCAAAATAACATACCCAGCAAAAAAAATGTATGTGTGTATACACACACACACACACACACACGTACATATCTCCATCAGAAAGCTGGGTGATCACTGCAAAGAGCACTAAATATGAGCAATGATTATTAGCATCACAAAAATACAGGAAACCAAACATTACATACCACCTATTAAATTTATTTATTTAAAAACTGAATTTGATAAACATCTGTTGATCAGAGGTAAGCAAACCTCTTTAAAGGAACAGAGCATAAATATTTTAGGCTTGGCCTCTCACACAGTCCGTCACACCTGCTCAGCTCTACTACTGTAGCACAGAAACAACTATAGACAAGATGTAAATAAATGAATATAGCTGTATCCCCTGTTATAAAGACAGGGGAATCCTAGATTTGACTCATAAACTATACAGTTTGCTGAGTCTTATTCTGGATCTAACTTCCAAACTACAGAAAACAGAGGGGACAAAAAATATGTTTAAATGGTACTATAAAGATGCAATTAGAGGAGCCCTCCTGCAAGGCCATGAAGATGAGCCTGCTCTGCCTCTCCGCAGCCCGTCTGGTCCTCCTGGGCACCCTGGTGGCCGGCACCCCAGAGGGTGACGACAGCAACAAGGACAGCCTGCGTCCTGCCTTCTGTCTGCAGCCTCCATGCACCGGTCCCTGCGGGGCCATGTTCACCAGGTACTTCTACAACACCGTATCCGGGCTCTGCCAGACCTTTACTTACGGCGGATGCAGAAGGAAGCAGAACAACTTCCTGAGGGAGGAGTGTATCAGCACCTGTGGTGGCTGCAACTGGGCCCAGGAGAGTCCGGCAACTGTGCTCCCTGAGATGCTGAAGTCCTAGGAGGCCCCACACCGGGCTCGGCTGCGGCTGCTTCCGAGCGATCTGAGTCTCCTCTGCTTCCTTCTCAAGCCTACCCTCCTCAGCAGAACCCTGCCTCTCTCTTCACTGCAACCTCACCCTCACCCCGCTCCCCAACGTCACTGCTCTCCTTGGAGGGGGCAGCGGGGAAATTTGTGGTCCAGCCCTGAGCATTAGTGGTGGCAGAAGTCTTTTCAGTAAAGAAGCCCCCTTGCCCCACAGTGATGTTGCATATTTGTTTGTGGCTTCAACCTCTGGCCTTATATCTAACAAATTCATTTTCTAATTAAAAAAAAAAAAAATGCAATTAGAAAGTCCACACCATGGAAAATCATTGGAATTAATCAACTACCTTCTACAACAAATAAATCACCAAGTTAAATAAACAAACGATATACAGAGAATTTAAAAGAGCCTTAGGAGACTATCAACCAACTGCAAAATATGGACTCAACAGCAGAATGGAAATGACAGAAGAAAAGTCAATGAACTTGAAGACACATCATGCTAGTTATCAAATCTGATCCACAGAGAGAAAAATAATTGGAAAGAAATGAACAGCGCTTCAGGAACCTGTGGGACAATAAATACAGAGGCCTAACTGATAGTTACAGACTCTCAAAAGGAAAGAATGTTATTGAGGGGGAAGAAGATTTTAACACATAGAGCCTGAAAGCATCCCAAATTTGACAAAAGACGTAAGTTCTTAGATTCAAAAAGATCAGTGAACTCCAAATAGGAAAAGCAGAAAGAAATCTAAGCCACAGTACATCATAATTAAACTGCTAAAAACAAAAAGAAAATGGAAAAAATCTTGAAAGCATCCAGAAAAATGATGCATTACTTACAGGAACACAACAATTCAGACAACTGCATATTTTTCACAAAAAACTATGGAGATTCGGGGACCTCCCTGGTGGTCCAGTGGCTAGCACTACCTGCTCCCAATGCGGGAGGCCTGGGTTTCATCTCCCTGGTCAGGGAACTAGATCCCACACACCGCAACTAAAGATCTTGCACGCCACAAGGAAGATCAAAGATCCCATGGGCCACAACGAACAGCCGGCACAGCCAAAAAAACAAGCTATGGAGGTCAGAAAGAAGTGACACAACATTTTTAAAGTGCTGAAAGAACAATTAATTCAGAATTCTATATTAAGCAAAAACATCCCTCAGGAATGAAGGTGAAATGAAGACATTTTCAGATGAAGGAACATTTAAGAAAGTTTCTAGCCAGCAAAGCTACTCTAAAAATCATCCCTGAAGGAAGTCCTTTAGACAGAAAGTAAACAATATTAACACCAGAACAAACACACACACTCAGAAGATCAGGAAGGAAGAAAAACTGCAAAAGTGTCCTTACTTACTTAACTACTACTAACTACTGTTCTCCTTTGAAAGGAGAATACAAAGGATAATTACAGCATTATCCAACAGGATTTTCAACATATATAACGATAATATTTAACACAACTACAATATAAAGGAGGGAAGATTAAAAAACTCAAATGCTGTAAGATTTTCCACCTTCCACTTGAAACAGTAAAACACTGATTCTAAGAAGATTGTGTAAATAATGTATATTATAATCTGTACTAAAAAAGCTCCAAACACGTTAAATATTGTTTAGTCACTAAGTCGTGACTGGTTCTTTTGCAATCTCATGGACTGTAACGTGCTAGGCTTCTTTATCCATGGGATTTCTCAGGCAAGAATACTAGCATGGGTTGCCATTTCCTTCCCCAGGGGATCTTCCCAACCCACAGCAACCACTAAAAAAACCAGAGATACAGTCAAATCCTTAGAGCAACCACTAAAGAAACTATACAGAGACATTTACATATATATATCTAATTAAAATGGAATACTAAAAACTGGTCAAATTAACCAAAATAAGCAGGGAAGCAGAAAGGAAGAACGAAAAACAGAGGTAACAAAGAGAAAAAAATAATAAAAATGGCAGACCTAAAGGCAAATTAGAAGTGGTCAAACAGGAGATGGCAAGAGTAAACATTGACATTCTAGAAATCAGCGAACTAAGATGGACTGGAATGGGTGAATTTAACTCAGATGGCCATGATATCTACTACTGTGCGCAGGAATCCCTTAGAAGAAATGGAGTAGCCCTCATAGTCAACAAGAGAGTCCAAAATGCAGTACTTGGATGCAATCTCAAAAACGACAGAATGATCTCTGTTCCTTTCCAAAGCAAACCACTCAATATCCCGGTAATCAAGTCTATGCCCCAACCAGTGACGCTGAAGAAGCTGAAGTTGAACGGTTCTGTGAAGACCTAAAAGACCTTCTAGAACTAATACCCAAAAATGATGTCCTTTTCATTATAGGGGACTGGAATGCAAAAGTAGGAAGTCAAGAAACACCTGGAGATGATGCTGTGAAAGTGCTGTACTCAATATGTCAGCAAATTTGGAAAACTCAGCAGCGGCCACAGGACTGGAAAAGGTCAGTTTTTATTCCAATCCCGAAGAATGCTCAAACTACCACACAATTGCACTCATCTCACACGCTAGTAAAGCAATGCTCAAAATTCTCCAAGCCAGGCTTCAGCAATACATGAACTGTGAACTGCCAAATGTTCAAGCTGGTTTTAGAAAAGGCAGAGGAACCAGAGATCAAATTGCCAATATCCACTGGATCATCAAAAAAGCAAGAGAGTTCCAGAAAAACATCTATTTCTGCTTTATTGACTACGCCAAAGCCTTTGACTGTGTGGATCACAATAAATTGTGGAAAATTCTGAAGGAGATGGGAATACCAGACCACCTGACCTGCCTCTTGAGAAACCTGTATGCAGGTGAGGAAGCAACAGTTAGAACTGCACATGGAACAACAGACTGGTTCCAAATAGGAAAAGGAGTACGTCAAGGCTGTATATTGTCACCCTGCTTATTTAACTTATATGCAGAGTACATTATGAGAAATGTTGGGCTGGAAGCACAAGCTGGAATCAAGACAGCCGGGAGAAATATCAATAACCTCAGATATGCAGATGACATCACCCTTATGGCACAAAGTGAAGAGGAACTAAACAGTCTCTTGATGAAAGTGAAAGAGGAGAGTGAAAAAGTTGGCTTAAAGCTCAACATTCAGAAAACTAATATCATGGCATCCAGTCCCATCACTTCATGGCAAATAGATGGGGAAACAGCGAGAGACTTTATTTTTGGGGTCTCCAAAACCACTGTATTTGGTGATTGGAGCCATGAAATTAAAAGACGTTTACTCCTTGGAAGTAAAGTTATGACCAACCTAGAAGCATATTAAAAAGCAGAGACATTACTTTGTCAACAAAGGTCTATCTAGTCAAGGCTGTTTTTCCAGTAGTCATTTATGGATGTGAGAGTTGGACTATAAAGAAAGCTGAGTGCTGAAGAATTGATGCTTTTGAACTGTGGTGTTGGAGAAGACTCTTGAGAGTCCCTTGGACTGCAAGGAGATCCAACCAGTCCATCCTAAAGGAGATCAGACCTGGGTGTTCATTAGAAGGACTGATGTTGAAGCTGAAACGCTAATACTTTGGCCACCTGATGCCAAGAGCTGACTCATTGGAAAAGACCCTGATGCTGGGAAAGATTGAGGGCGGGAGGAGAAGGGGACGACAGAGGATGAGATGGTTGGATGGCATCACTGACTCAATGGACATGAGTTTGGGTAAACTCCGTGAGTTGGTGATGGACAGGGAGGCCTGGCGTGCTATGGTTCATGTGGTCACAAAGAGTCGGACATGCCTGAGTGACTGAATTGATCATATTTAACAGTGAAATATTAGATGCTTTCCTCTTACAACAAGCAGTGTTAGAGGGCTATCTGCCTTCATGATTTCTATTCAACGATGACCTGAAGAATACACAGCACTTTAACAAATAAAATATTAAGAATGGAACAGAAGAAATACCACTATTATTTACACATGACATTACAGTCTTTATGGAAAATCTAAAAGAATCTATAGGACCTACTGTATCCCTATGGGAACTCTACTCAATATTATGTAACAACCTAAATGGGAAAAGAACACATACAGGTACAGACATAACTGAATCACTCTGCTGTACACCTGAAACTTTACTCCAATATAAAATAAAAAGTTTAAATTTTTTTTAATTTTAAAAAAGAATCTATAAACCAACTATTGGAATGTACGTATGAATCACTGGATACAAGATCAATATAAGAATCTGTTGTACTTAAACGTAATAGCAATAAACTATTAGAAAATGAAATTTTAAAAGCGTAACAATAGCAATTACAACGACAAAAAATCTAGGAATCAATCAAGGAAAAATATACAAGATCTATACAGAGAAAACAATAAAATACTACTGAGAGAAAATTAAGGACTAAATAAATGGACGAATTCATCATGTTCATGGATTCAGAGACTCAACATAAAGATGTAAATCCTTCTCAAACTGATCTATTATATAACAGTTGGATTTATTCCCTAAATGCATTTAAACTGAACAGAATAAAGGAAAAAATTCACATGATTATCTCAATAGATACAGGAAAAACATTTAAACAATAACAACACACACACATACTTAGCAAAGGAGAAATAGGAGGAAGCTTTGGTCTGATAACAGAGTTATCTACAAAACTAACTTATAAGATACATCATACCTAACAGTGAAACACCAAATGTATTCTCTGAAAGGGGCAAAAAAAGACAAGCATGTCTTCTGTCACACTAATTTTTTATATTCTCCCAAAGATCCCAACCAGTGTAACAAGGGGGAAAAATGACAAAGGATTGGAAAGGAAAGATTAAAACTACCATTATTTAAAGTTTGCACAATTATATATGTGTGTGTGTGTTAAGTCTTTCAGTCTATAAAAGAACCTATAGTTAAATTATCAGTCTCGAAGGATAAATCATTAGCCTCTACATGTAAGCTACTAAAATCCAAAGAATCCACAGGTAAACAACAGAATGAATAAGTAAAACTGTGATATAATCATACAAATAATCATACACAGCAACAAGAATCAGAGAACTACTACAAGCAACAAGTTGAGTGACTCTCACAGACTGCTGAGCGAAAGGCACTGGAGAGAACACCCTGAAGACTCGCCTTTATATATCCCAAATAGGCCAATTAGTCTATGCGGTGATAACTTTGAGAGAGGAGGAGGAACAACTCTGAGAGGTTTAGTAGGGAATTCAAGGGGGGTTTCTAGAGTCTGTAATACTCTACATCTTGATTAGCGTGATGGATCTATTCACTGTGACAATGCACTGGGTCATACTCGTTTGGTTTGCACACTTTAATGTACATATGCGACACCCCAACGTTTCAAGAAAATTATTACAAATTTTTCTAATCATATTTCATGGCTTCAAACATTTGAATGGCTCCCCATAGCCTAAAAGCAAAATCCAAGCTCTTATGCATGAAATATGATATGGTTCCTACTTTTAATCTAATCCTCTGTTCTGTCTATCCCACAATACACTTTATAATCTAATTTACCAAATTATTTAGAGGGCCAGAACATGTTATGCTGTTTCAAACCTTCATGCCTTTAGATACTGTTTTCACTTCTTGAAATTCTCTCCCTCTTTACACTCTACTCACACTCAACACACAATTTTCACCAATCTTGGATATTAGCTCCTCTAAGACCCTTTCTCTTCCCTCTTCCCCAAATGACTCCCTTTAATCACTCTCTCCTATACTCAGCATATATATTATTGCACAGACCAAGCTATAGCATTAGTTATTTATATCTATGTCAGTCTATCCTCTACTGTACTGTGAACAACTCAAGCACCAAGGTCTAAATTTTCATGTTTCCAGTGCTGAGCACAAGGCTTGGCAGGTAGTAGTCACTTAGCAGTCGTTTGACTGCTATGTATATATCTTTACAAACTAAGACAGTAAAACTGTCAAAGATGAAGCCTGTCTTACACTTTCTCCACAGCACTTGGCACTATAGGCATGTAACAGCGACAGTTTAGCTAGGAGCAGACCCTGTACCAAAACTTAGTTCCATGGACAAAATGCTCTTTTCAAACCATATGCAAAACACCCTTCAAACCATGTGCTCACCTGAGAAGAGGGATACATGTTCTACTGGAAGTGCAAAATATCATCTTCCTTTTATATTGCAATACATACAGATTTCCAGAGTTTTGAGCTAGAAGAAACCCACAGAGATCCCCTAGGTAAAATCTTTAAGAAAGAACTAAAGCTGAGAAAAGAAAAAAAGAGCGTGTTCAAGGTCGAGACTATAGCAAGGACCAAGACTAGAACTCGGATCCCCCGGATCCTCATTTAGTGCTCTCTCACAACCCATTCAGTCTTGTTTCATACTATGTGACTCTCAGACTACGTGGCACGACAGCTTTACTACTTTAGAGTTAGACTGCTAGTATCCCTAGCTGCAAGATTTTTTTTCCTAATTTCATTGTTAAATTTGGCTCTAACACATGAATATTAATAGTACCAACAAGTTCAACCAGGAGAACACCATTTCCAGTTCCAATATCAAGCACTGAAGCATCCAATGGAATCTTGTGTTTCTGCATCCACCTGATTAGTCGAGTCATACTCTCTTCTCCAAACCTATTAGAAAGAGAGAATCAGTCAGTCAAACTACCAAGGGCTAGAGAACAAAGGTTACAGCTATATCCCACCTACACAGTTTATTCAATATGCTCAATTAAGGTTTTTTTTGAAAGAATTACTATCTGTAAACTTAATCTTCATCTCTACTATTAAGCAGAAAACACCCCCAAGAATAGAACAGAATGGATAAGGTCGATATGTTACTTATCAACATTTCTCTACATCAGCATTAACATTTGTACATGTTGTTGGTTCAAAACTGCATTGTTATTGAAAGCAGACAATTATAGAATCAGGGTCATTTCCTTAGACTGCCATCAAATTTATACTTAGGCCATTAAAAAAGAAAAGAGAGTGATTCTTTAAATCTACCCATTTAAGCCAGACTCAGTCCAAGATTCCCAAGATTTTTACTTTCTCTGGGATAAGCACTTAAAAGATACACGCACACACCGACATAACCTTCTGGATCATAATCCCAGTAGTTTTTCTGACTCACCAGATTTCTCCTGTATCTCCATATTCTTGGAAAGTTTGCAGTTCTCTCTTATAGACAGCATCCCAACTATATAAATAATCAAATGCAATGCAAACTATTGAATTAAACTGTATTATGAATTCAATGTATATTTCTCATACATTACTGGGATAGTTATGATAGAAATTTAAAACATTATTAGTGTTGACATGTGCACATCGCTCAATCTCTTAACATCCTCCTGTTTAAATGTATATATGCAAAGCACTTACAACAATGCCTAACATTAAAAACGGTGATTTAGCTTAAAAAATACAAAAGAGTATCCGTCCAAGGATCCGTAAGTCCCAAACACAAGTCCAAAACTGTACAGGTAGTGTCATTACAGTACATTTCAGTCTCAAGTGTAGAGATACGAGAATTTTCTACTAGTGAGGTGATTACTCACAATGGAATGCATCAAAGATAAGCTCCGCTTAAAAGTTAGCTTTAAGTTTAAAACTTACTCTTACTCCTTAAAAGGACTCCTCCCCCATAGATGGCCGCCTCTTCCTACTTCCTGTCTCTGGAATCCCTGGGGTCCCTCCCAGTTACCTCTCATCTTTACCTTTCCCCAGGGTCATTCATTCATCCATCTACTAACCCACTAAATGATTACTGAGCGTCCGCTTGGGTCAGACCGCTTTTTCCTACCCCAAGATGCCCACTGTCTCCTCGCTTCCCCCTTAGACCATCCTCGATTCCAACCTTCCCAGCTTCCACATCCCTGCCCTCCTCCACTGAACCTTCTCAGGTCCCTAACCGGGCAGTTGTCGCCCAGCCTCCTACCCTTGCCCACCAGACCTACTTGTCAGACCCACGCTCTTTGCCTTTCCTCAGTTCAGTCGCTCAGTCGTGTCCAACTCTTTGCGACCCCATGAACCGCAGCACACCAGGCGTCCCTGTCCATCACCAATTCCCGGAGGAGGCTCAAACTCATGTCCATTGAGTCGGTGATGCCATCCAGCCATCTCATCCTCTATCGTCCCCTTCTCCTCCTGCCCTCAATCTTTCCCAGCATCAGGGTCTTTTCCAGTTAGTCAGTTATTAGCAACAGGTGGCCAAAGTATTGGAGTTTCAGCCTCAGTCCTTCCAATGAATATTCAGGACTGATTTCCTTTAGGATGGACTGGTTGGATCTCCTTGCTGTCCAAGGGACTCTCAAGAGTCTTCTCCACCACCACCCTTTCCTCGAGCCTACCCCCAAAAGCTTAAGACCTCCTAAAAAAGCCCACCCAGGAGCTTTAAGGCCCGCCCCGCACCCCACGGGCCCCTTAGACGTCAAAGTCTTTGAAAGGTCTGTTCACAGTGTGGCCCTCCGGACTGCATCCCTAAGGTCCCCCTGATTCTCTCCCAAGGCGGCCCTTGCGGCTTCCACCCATCACGCCGCCCTCAGGCTCTCCCCATCTTCCGGGACCCCGTCCCGGGGCCCGGGCCAGACAGCCACGCTCATCCTCCCCTGCCCCGCGCCACACTCACTGCTCTCGGGTTCCCAGCGCAGACGGGACAAAGCCATCCCCTCCGCGGCCGCACCCTGGGGACCGCACCACGCCTTCCGCACCGCCGCCGCCGCCGCCGTCGTCCGCGCCCTCGTTCATCGCGCTCCGCGCCCCGGACGGCCGTTGGGACCGCCATAGAGATGCGGCGCGGGCAGAGCGGACGGGCGGGCTGGCGCCTCTAGGAGGCGGGAGGCCGCCCTCTCTACTGCTCCCGGCCCCCGCGGGGTCGGCTGTCTTGCGCTCCTCCTGACGCCGCCTCGGACCCTAGCCCAGGAGTGCATGGGGCTAGGCCTCGCCTCCGTCCCCCCCTCGCTCCAGCCAGCGTCAGACTCACCCACAGCTTCTGGGTGCCCAGCGTTATGCGCACGTTAGATATGGGGACGGCTGTTTGTGAGGGACTATTCAAGCGATTGCAATTTGGAAAAAGCCCGGCGGTGGGGAAGCCACACCAGATAACTAAGCTGACGCTGTTCAACAACCCACATGTACAGATCACCTCATCTCTCCACGTCGTGGGCATATCTGAGAAATGGGTGGGACGGACCATCGCAGTATTTGGCATCCCTGCCCAAGGCTAATTCCATTTGTGGCTGGCATCCTGCCTTGAAAATTAGCATTCTGGCCTCTTCTGACTTGACGTCATTGGTGGAGAAAGGACTTTATGCCAGGTGAAATGAATGCCCTAGGGTCCCCCACCCCCACCCTTTCCCTCCCGCCCAAGTAGGCCAACCACGGATATCAGGAGAGCTGAGTGAGAAGAAAGCTCTAAGTGAAGTCAAAATGCTGTCTCTGCTCTGCTGCTAAACAGACACCTGGCCCTTTCCAAGACCCCTAACCTCCGTGTGCTTCAGCTTCCGCAGGAGCATCTCACTGGGGAAAGACTGCTCCTAACCCGTGAATCTGAGATTCAGCCACCTCCTGGTGGGACGGATGCTGGGATTTTGCAGCATAATGCCAGAGATCTGGTGGGCCAAAGGTCTAGGGGCACACCTGTAGCAGCCACGAAATACTGCTAATCTGATATCCTAAGCAAGAATCTCAAAGGCTCCTTTGGGATTTTGCAACATAATGCCAGAGATCCTGTGGGCCAAAGGTCTCGGGGCACACCTGTAGCAGCCATGAAATACTGCTAGTCCTATATCCTAAGCAAGAATCTCAAAGGCTCCTAGCAAGGCTGCCTTCCAAGCAAAATGCCTGTTTCCTAGGCCACGTCTCTGTTGACTTGGCAGACAGAAGCCCGTTAACAAGTCCCTGGAGGTGAGCGACATCAACAGTTGCCTTTCCAGCTCACAGAAATCCCAGTTAGGACCGCATGTGCATACCCTGTGACTCAAGACATCCCAAGATCTCCAGGCAAGTGCTGGTGGTAGAATACAGTAAAGGACAGATGGGAATCTATGTGTATAGTGATTAAAGAACTCAAGAAAGTGCATAAGTAACCTTATTACAGAGTAATAAAACCACCAGATGCCACAGTCAATTAGGGCTGCCCTGAGTGAATGGTTGTTTTGATCTTTTCTAAACTTGATGCTCAATGCTGGAGAGAGTGAGCTTGAATGTGACTGAGTGGGTCTTAAAAGGTTTTAGGTTCTAATTAAGAAGCGCCCATGAAAGATAAGGCTCTCTTCAATCTGATGTCTTGCCAACACTTAAGATGTTTTTGCTCTGTGTGATGAATGCTGTAAACAGTTGTTGGTATGAAGCCCTGGGAAAAAAACACGATTTATACAGAGTTCCTTCTGTGGCTCCAGGATTACTGTGATTGTTTAGTCCTGAGTGGGGCACCACCTCTGATCTCCCAGGACAATGTTCCTGGTGGGGGGATGGAGAAGCTGGATCAGAGCAGAGCTGCCCATCACCAGGGAGAAACTGGAATGTGCCAAGGAACACAGTTCCTTCTGCCAGGTGCAAGTTACACGAGACAGGAGGGAGGCCCTGAGTGTACTTTGGGTTGCCTGTGTCCCTCTCACTCTGCCAGTCCCTGCAGCTGGACCCCTGCTTACCTACAGCTTCTCTGAAACTGTGCTTTCAGGCATTCTCAAATGCTGCCCAACTGGCAAAACAACAGTCAGATTCCAGGTGATCCTGGTTAGGGTCAGAAGGGATGGATTCTCTGAGAGGGTATCACTGAGCGAAAAGCTAAAAGAGTTTGCCACAGGCTGTGTCCCCAGGGAAGCAAACTGAAGCAAACAGAAGACTGAGATGAACATGGAAGAAATTAGGGACTGCTCTCAAGATCACCACCTATTGGGGAAAAGAGAGAAGCAGGGTTGGACAGAGGAAGTAGTCAGGCTGGGGTACCATCACAATGGAGCCTTGGCTAACACCCTCTCCCCTGACAGGACACTGTGAAGCTGGGATGATCCTTTGGAATTTTCAGGTTGGATTGAAGGATGTGGGCCTTTATTCATCTGTGGATACACTGACCAGACCTCGAATGCTTTTTTGCCCAGAAAAAGAGGACTGACCTTGGACGATGAGAATTCCACGAAGGATAAATCCAAGAAAGAGCTGTCAGCACCTGGAAGAATATTTCAATCAGTCTCACACGGGGACGTTTGGGTCACACATCACCACATCTAGAGCAGAGACTATGGAGTAAACTTGCAGCTTTCTGGGAGAAGAGCATCCCAGGTGAACGAAACAGTGAGTGCAAAGCCCCTGATTATCCAGGAAGCAGAAAGAAGTCGAGTGTAGCTGTACCAGAGTCAACAAAGGAGACGGCAGCAAGAAATGAAGGAGTCAGATCATTGTAAGGTTTGGGATTTAAACAAGAAGCAACAGAACTTAAATTTAAGCTTTGGTGTGACAGTTTTGACTGATACGCTGAGAACAGATTTGGTCTGGAGAGGGTTAAAGGCAGAAGTGGGAGCACACTGCCTTTTTCATCCTCATTCAGTGGACACTGGGGTACGATAATCCTCTGTTATGAGGGTCTGTCCTATGCGTTGTAGGATATTTAGCGGCCTCCTTGACCTCTCACCACTAAATGCGGGTGGCACCCCACGCCCCCTCCCCAACCCACCCCCATCAGTTGTAACATCCAAAAATGTCTCATTTTTGTCAGCTGTCCTGTGGAGCAAAACTGCCTCCAGTTCAGACCCCTTGAATTAGGGGCTGTTACATTGATCCGGGGGAGAAGGCAATGGCAACCCACTCCAGTACTCTTGCCTGGAAAATCCCATGGACGGAGGAGCCTGGTAGGCTACAATCCATGGGGTCGCTAAGAGTCAGACACCACTGATCGACTTCACTTTCACTTTTCACTTTCATGCATTGGAGAAGGCAATGGCAACCCACTCCAGTGTTCTTGCCTGGAGAATCCCAGGGATGGGGAGCCTGGTGGACTGCTGTCTATGGGGTCGCACAGAGTCGGACACAACTGAAGCGACTTAGCAGCAGCAGCAGCACAGTGATCTGGGATAGCTTGGACCACTGTGATGGGTATGCTGGTGGCAAGTCGTAGGATTCTCAATATGTTTTTGAAAACTGTTGACTGATCAAAGGGGAGCATCAGGAATGTTCCAAGGTTGCTGGCCTGTGCAACTGTCAGAAAACAGCTCAGTTTGCTGAGTTTGAAAGAAGTGTGCTAGGAGGAGCTCTGTGAGAGATTACAATCTCGGTTTTGAACCCACAAGACTGAACAAACTGAAGAATAATGATTACAAAGTTTACTTTCTTCCCCGAGGTTAGTTGTAGTTCATTTTCACTGTTATTTATTATTTATGCTGATTTTATCTTATTCCCATGGATTTTTCATTATATTTGTCTTCTTTCGTACCCAGAATCCAATTGCTTCTTAACACCTCCAGTGCCACCAGCATCTCACTTCTAACCACCCCCAAACCACTGGCATCCAGCCTCTGGACTACTGTGACGGCGCCCTTCCCCGGCCACTATGTCCTGGACATTGCAGCCGGAGGGGTCACGTGGAAACTGAAGTCACATCATGTTACTTCTGCGTCAACCCCAAGCCGTACAAGTGCCTAAATCAACTCCCTCCTTTACCCTGGAGCATGGCAAATGCTGGCTTTCAATACTAAAAAGTTTCGCGTGCAAAGAGAAAAATCTGTATGGGGAGCGACCAAGACCAGAAGGCGCCGTGTCTGGGATGCGCAGAGCGCGAGACTGCACGCGGAAGATGCAGCGCTGGAATCGGTGGTGAAGGCGACACACCTTGCACCTCTCAGCCCTCACTCCGGGGGTTCTCGGGCCCCTTGGCCTCACCGGCCGAAGACTTCATTTCCCAGTATGCCAAGGGGCTCGCCGGCCGGAAGGCTCCGTGCCCGCCGCGGAGCATGATGGGGGAGTTGGAGCTTTCCATCATGGCGGCTTCCATTTCGGGCTACACCTTCAGCGCTGTGTGTTTCCACAGCGCCAACAGCAACGCCGACCACGTAGGTGTTGGGCTCCCCACCGCTCCCCGCAACCCGCCGCGGCTGCTCGGGCCTCCGGCCTCGTTCTTAGGCCGACGCCTGAGGCCAAGCCGGGACCCCTTGCCCCTCGCCCCCTGGGCTGGCCGTAGGAACTGATGACCCGGGAGGCTCCCGCCGCCGGCGAACTCTTGCTGCCCGGGTCTCCTTCGCCCCCCGCCCCGAGATGGGCGTCCCCTCAGTCGGTGCCTTTCATCGGCATGGCCGTCCCGGGACGGCAGTCTCCCGGTGGGGATGGCTTTCCCGGCCGGCCACCGACAGTGTCAGGAGTCGCTTAGTCCTGGAAACCCAGCGCCTGCCCCTCCCTGAGTCAGGCTTCAGACTAGTGAGGGTTGTCCGGGGTCGGGAAGGAACCGAGAGACCCCCGCTTCAGTTTAGGAGCGGAGGCTCCCAGCCGCGCCCTCTGGTCTGACAGGTTGTCGGGTGCGACGAGGGTTACCATGGCTGTCACTACTCTTTACTTGTTAGATGCGAGTGTGTGTTTTCTTCGCCTCGATGAAAATTGCAGATGTAACCAGGAGTGTTCGGTGTAGGGTCTGCTTTGGCCTTGCCGTTGCATGTTTAGTTCCCTGGCGAATGTTCTTAAGACCCGGGAACTAGTCTTAGTGAAAATAGGGAAGTGACAGGCCTTTACGTATGGGTGATCGGAAGTGCATTTTTAATGTCCCTGGCTTCTGGATGGAAATTCTTTTATGACATTAGATGATTTTTATCTTTACGTGTTTGCCCACCAAGTTGAGATTGTGTTAAAATGATTTGAGTAGTGAATTATTTAAGTTCACGAAATAAATGTAGTGGGAGGGAGGGTGTTGTCATTACAAAGCAAAATGAGAAGACTGCAGAAGAGGGAACTGGGTTTGGTTTGATGTCTGCGATCCTAGCTTCCATCAATAAAACTGATTTCGTAGAGAGGTGATTTCTTTAGTAAATTGGATGGCATTAAAGTGTTATACCGTCCATTGCTTTAGTTCAGTGGTAGAGATCAACCATAGAAATACACACAACATGGGTTTTTCCAGAGGCAGCTCCTGTCTCTGGACACTAAGGCTCTTGATACTGCAGCCAGCTCTTTAATAATGTAATGCATTTCCTTGTACAGGTAGTTTGTGATCCCGCTCGTGTCCCATGGAAGCGTTAAATATGGTATCAGTCCTGTTTCTTAACCTTTCTAGTTCTTGGAGTGCCTAGTAATATCGCAGTTTATGTATAAAGCAAAATTACTGTAAGCAACCTGTTGAAAAGTGGATAGTTTTAGTTTTTTTTTTTTTACAGTCTACATGTTACTTAGATTGTTACTAACTTGATTCAAGAGATATTTCTCTTGTATCTGCACTATGCCAGGCATGGTGCCAGACTTCATAGAAATTTTTACCAATGGCAATAGTTGGCAACTTGTATCTTATACTCTACAAGGATACCTGTTTATATTAACCTTGCCACAGTTACATATGTAGACTACTTTAAAATAATTTCAATTTCACATAATTTTAAGTTGAAGAGCCAAGAATTTGTTTTTGTAGTATATTCTTGTTTTGTCCTGGCAAGAAATTAGTTTAAAGCCACTCATTATTCTGTAGTGCTGGAGTTAGCAGACTTTTTCTGTGAAGGGCCAGACAGTGGTTATTTTAGGCTTCCTGAGCCTTGTGGCCTCTGTAGCAACTACTCAGCCCTGCAGTTGTAGGGAGAAAGGAGCCATAGACAAGAAATAAATTAGAATGACTGCTTCCCATAAAGCTTTACTTGTGGACATAAAGCTGAACTTTATATAATTTTTCACACATCATGAAATATTACTCCCATTTTCTCTTTTATTTCAGCAACTTAAAAGTGTAGAAACTTACTCTAAGCTTGTAGGCCATACAGTAGCGGCCATTAGGCTGGATTTAGCCCACACACTATAGTTTGCCTTCTCTTATAAAGTAACAGTGGTTCAGATAATCCATACCAATAGATAAATAAGCATCTGTGTTATACTTGGCTTTAGAATGTTTTGATGTCATTGTTGACTTTTTCAAACTAAGGCTGCCAGATAAAATACAAGGCACCCAGTTAAATCTGAATTTTAAGTAAATAGTAAATAATTTTTTAATATAAGTATATCCCATTTCTTACATTAAAATTATCCATCATTTATCTGAAATTCAAATTTAACTGGGTATCCTGCATTTTTATTCGCTAAATTTGGCAACCTTGGACCATGGAACACTAGGAATATGTATATATTAAAGTCTAAAGTTGTGTAGGAATCTTCAATTTTATTTTCCACTTTGATTAAAGAAAAATGTTTCTAACCTGTTACAAAGGCACGGCTTGTCTTTTGTAGTAAGAACTCATAATGAAAGACTTTCATAGCCTAAAACAAGCTTCTTTAGTCCATGTTTTCCAGACTACTAGTCATGGATTCTCTAGTACATATATAATTTTTTTTTTTCTACTGTGTTTTCATTGCTGCATGGGCTTTTCTGCAGTTATGGTGAGGGGACTACTCTCTAGTTGAGGTGTACAGGCTTCTCATTGCAATGGCTTCTCAGGCTCTAGGTGCTTGGGCCTCAGTAGTTGTGGCCCATGGTCTCAGGAGTTGCAGCTCCCAGGCTCTAGAGCACGGGCTCAGTGCTTAACGGCGCATAGGCTTAGTTGCTCTGCGGCACATGGGATCTTTCTGGACCAGAGATTGAACCTGTGTCTCCTGCATTGGCAGGCAGATTCTTTACCACTGAGCCACCAGCGAAGCCTGATTTGGGATTTTTATGACACTCCTCTCCTCTAGCTCAATATTTTGTATTGAGTTATGTATGTATTCAGCTATGCTGAAAAGCCTCTATCTCTCCATCCTCACCCCCACAGATTCCAACTGGGACTTTTTAAACTAGGAAATTTATTTGAAGAATCAACCTACAATAGAAAGGACAGTGTTTCCCCAAATGTCTCCAGCCACTCTTTGCTGAGCACCTCGTGTGTGCTGGGCACCGTGCGGGGTGCTGAAGTTCACAGTGAACGCAGAATCCCAGCTCTTGGGGAGCTCATGTTTTAGTCGGAGCAGGCATTCGTCAGTACGTGTAAATATGAAATACGAGAAAAATATGAGAAGAGAGAGGATGCAGGGTAAAGGGAACAGAGTGTGGCAGACTTGATTCTGCTCCACTCTCCAGGGAAGCCCTCTCTGATAAGGTGCCATTTGAGTGAGGAGCCAAGTGGAGGGAAGGAGTAAGCCGTGTTGGATGCCTAAGGAGGGGAAGTCTGGGACAGCCTCTTAGTTCACCACCCACAGGGGTGGTATTTGACATTTCGAGTGTACATTCTTCTCCAGCAGTGCTTCTGCTGAACTCTATAGCAAAGGCTCAAGCAGTAGGTTATGTGCTGAGTAATCCAGAGTCAATGGTGGTGTGTGTTCCCAAAGGAGTAAATCAATTTATCTCAGCATTTATTAGGGAAAAACTTTGACCTAGTGAAAAAATTTTTTGCTGGAATCCTAATTTCTCCTGCCATCCCATACAGGAGTAGCTGTGCATTGGATTAACTTCTTTCCTTACCCTGTTGTCATTAGCAGAGTTTTTAAAACAATGAAATAAATTACATGCTGTTTCAAGAAAGCAGCCTAGAATATTTCTTCTTCCTGAGCTTTTTTGATGTTGCTTGTTACACTTAGTGGGATTTAGGTGATGAATTCACTCTATTTATTTTCACTTCAGAAAAACAGGGTTTTAGGGGAAGGGATTAAAATAATATTTCATCTTGTCATGGAATCCTTTATTCAAACGATTCAGTTAATAGCTGTGTCTCAAAGTACTTTAGCCGTATACCTGTTGGTTTGTGGAATGGTAGTTTACATGACAAGCTTATTTGGATTATTGTTAAAATTATTATAAAATTGTAATATCCTCAATTCCTCTTAATTCCAGTAAAAATCATTTTTATTTTTAGCTGCAACTCTCTTCTTCCATTGCTTTCAGGAAGGATTTTTGCTGGGAGAGGTAAGGCAAGAGGAAACCTTCAGCATCAGTGACTCCCAAATCAGCAACACAGAATTTCTGCAAGTAATCGGTAAGAGAGCTTATCATGGACCTGAGAAATACTCTTCTTGTATACATGCGCCCTGTTTTGTTCTTTGGCCATTGACTGATTATAACCTAACAATAGATTTAAAGAGTACATAGAAAGCCACTCAGATCACAATGCCAATTATTTTCACTAGGAATGATATGAAATGTTTTTTGTAAGTCAGCGTAAACCCACAGTGCGAGTCTGTAAGTTCAGGTGTTTTGTGACACTGTCCCTGACCCAAGTGGTCTGACCTGTGAATGGCTGTGTGGAATTACACACATGTCTCTTCACAGCCATGGTGAACCCCGAGTGTGCACCTTGGGCTGTGCCCACTGTCAGCATCACCTCATACTATAATGAAAGTACGTGTTGTGCCTGTCCTTCCTAGAAGGATCTGGCAAAGATGTTTACACTTGTTTAGAGAAGATATTTGTCAGACCTACACAGCTTTCTGAGGAATAAGCCAGTCAATTTGGGGGAGCTTACTGGGGAAAATGAAGGTGTTTTGTAGGTGCATGGCTCTTTGGATCGGTCTCCTTTTGATAAATAAGGATCATACTGTCTTGCAACTGCACCTGGTGCACATCACCAAACAGCATATCCTGATACTGAAAACAGAGCAAGGGCTGTTTCTTTCATTTATGCAACCAACAATCACTGAAAAAGTCAGTGCATGAGACGTGTGCTGGGCAGTGAGAGGAATGTCCGGTGCGTCTCCGCCTTCCAGGACTGTGAGAAGAGGAAGACAGGTTTACAGAAATACCGCGCGTGCAGGCTGAGTGCTGTCAGAGAGGAACAAAGACAATCTCATGAGTTGGGGGGGAAAAATGCCATTGGGTTAAATCAGTAACGACACCATGAGGGAGGTGAGCTGGGGGCCAGTGAGTGGTATGTCCAGGCCACCTCAGGGCAGGGAGTGCATAAAACATGCGGGGAGCCTGGCCTGCTTCTGTGTGACTACAACACAGATTTTGTGAAGGTGAGTGGCTTGTGTTTTGGTATACTGCTGGAAGGTTAGGTTATGCTGAGGCCAAAGCATTGATTTCGGCCTGTTCTCGTAGCCTTCTAGTACCTGGGCTGGGGCCAGGGTGAGGACTGAGGTGGTGAGGGTCAGGGAAGACAAGAGACAGCTGTCTCCTAAAGAACCAAAACTATGAAACCCACTCCCCACAATACTGACTTGGTAAATAAATACTTGATATTTGACATGCTGTGGTGTAGCTGCTCTTTCACGGAGGTTTTATTTTTATGTTTTGTCTTGCTTAACTCTTTAAAAAATCCTAAAATAGAGAACTCGGTTTCATTGGCCATCTGTGCAATTATTCATTGTTTGCACTTGGGTTTTCAAAACTAATGTGGTGTATGAGGGTTTGCCAGAAAGACCTGACGGCACACCATGCAAGAAAGAGCTCTTGCCTGGCATGATCACAAAAGTAGCATTTCTGGTGAGTGTTCTGGCTGTTTATTTATCTTTGAGGAAACAGAATAGTAAAGTAATTTAAATTCTCCAGCATAGTGTACTCTTATCTTTGATTCATAAATGCCAGTTCCCATGGTATTACAGATACGGAGACGTGCCAGCAGCTAGAGAGACCCAGGTAATATAGGGCCATGATGACGACGTTCTTTTGCTGTACAATGTTTAATTTATTAGCTACATTCAATTTATTGTTTGAAACAATCATAGGTCTCATAACAGAGAATTTGCTAGTATTAAATGTATGGTTATCATTGTAGTCTTTTTCTCTTTTTTTGGTGGTGTTTTTCATTTCAAAATAAATACACATCACTATTAGAAAATGTAAACTGGGACCCTGGAAAACCTGGATTAAAGGGCCAAGCGTTAGATAACGAATGTACCAGGAGAGGTATTTCAAACCACTAGTGCAAAGAAATTTTCTGGATAGTTTAACCTCCAGCATATTTCAAAATAATAAATTGACCCAATTTCGTATTTGTTGAAAATGCCTGAATCCACACACGGACACCTTTCCCTGACTCTGCACAATAAGGAGGATTTGATATGAATTGCCATACTTTGAGGGAGCACCCGTCTTGAACACATTCATTTTTAAAGAGGTGCTCACACACTTGAAGTGCATCTGTCCGCCCCTCGTGCCGGGAGTGGCTGGGAGGAGAGAGCAACGCGAGAGCTCACTTAGCTAACGAGGTGAGGGCAGCAGCAGTTCCTGGAAAGATGGAAGCGGGGATGAGAGGGGCTGTTCGACCCACCCACCAGCAGGAGAAGCAGCGACAGGAAGATGAGCCGGCCCAGCAGCGCGTCCCCATGGGGGTGTTCACAGGGGTGCGGGAAACACCCTGCACATGTGAAGAGGGCTCCGCCAGGCAGGCGAGCTCTGTGGAGGCCTCCGGAACTCTGCAATCCCAGGCCAGGCCGCCCTGCTCCCCTGCTTCCAGAAGTCTGCCTGGCAGCTGTCACGGCTGCCAGCGTCACACCAGTCTGCAGCTTAATCGTGTTTGAAAGCATCACCCTGTTTTCTCCATGGAGTGCTTAGTTAGGCATTACAGAATCTAGTAGGAGAAAGCTCTGACCCTGTAGAGAATACAGTGTGGTATCTCGAGCATATCTTCAGTATGCTTCTCATCCAGGTTATAAATCATGAAGGAAGTCTGCTGGGGTGGATTGATGACAGGAGTGTGTCTTCAGAGTTCAGAATTTACTCTGGGGATTTTTTTAAACAAAATATTCTTTCCTTTCAAGTAGAAGATGAGGACTTTTTTTTTCCTTCCCCTGAACTCTAGTTAACATTTTTACTAGAGATGTTCTGCAGTCTAATTACTTTACTGACAGTATCTCTGAAATAACTTCTGATGGTATACTGTATCATTTTTGGTAATAAAAAGAGAGGATTTCTAGATGATATTTTCCAGTTTGCATCTGTATAACTATGTCGACAGTTATACTCGGCAAATAATCTTTTCTTCCCTGTGGAAGTACTGGCATTTTTGTGTGTTTTGGCAGCACTCATCAGTACAGAAGCTGATGGGCATAGCCCAGTGTCCTTCAGGGTTGTGGTTTCATTTTAATTGAGTTAAAATTGCAGCCTGGAACTCTGTGGCTATGACTTTATAAGCAGCAGGTGATGAGTCGCTGGCCAGGAGAATGTTGTTAATAGAATTGAGTGGTTAATTAGTCCCATGGTCTTGTACGTCAACCCAGACCCTAAGCCCCCTGATGAAGAAATGGTTCACTACAGTAAATCACAGCAATCTTTTCAGAAGTTGTTTGGCTCTGCCTTATAAATGGCTGTTTCCCTTGTGCTGAAAAGCTTTGAAAGGGCTAACAAACTTCCAGAGTTTTCACCCTTCCCCTTCAAAACACTTGGCCCAGTTGTCCTGCATTGTTAGTGGGTTGCTGATGGCAGAGTGGTTAAGGCCCTCCTTTCCTCAAGCTGTCCTCACAGCTTTTATCCACCTCGATTAAATGCTTTGAATCAGTGGTTCCTTTTTGCTCTTGGAAAAAGGTAAGACTGACTAGGAGCACACAATAGCTGTGTGATCCTGAATAAAAGCTTTCAGGCGTGGGCTGATCGCACGCCGACAGATGGACCAGACCGTCGTTTGCCGTTTTACTTTGTCCTGAGAGCGTGTCCCTGAGTTTAAGTGTTAAGGAGACACATTGCCTTCACCAGTGTATACACTCTTTGGGAGAGGAAAATGTCTTTTTATTGTCTGAGATTTGGGTGTAAAGTTTCTTTTAAATCCTGAGCTATTTTATAGTTGTCTGTATCTTACATAATTAACTGAGATGTATTTCCTCTTTCTGATTACAGAAATCCATAACCATCAGCCTTGTTCAAAACTTTTTAGGTAAGCCACATCCTTCTTTGTAGCTTTTCATCCTTACTAAAAGATTAATTGATTGAAAACTAATGTACTCAGACATGTATCTGACTATGGCTGTAGTGTTTTAAGTATAACTGAGGAGGTCCAAGTTCACTGATTTACTGAGTGTCAGATGTGTGTGTATAGCACTGTGTTAAGTTAGAAAAAGGGGAAGGGAGGGCAGATAAATCTTGGCCTCAGTGGTTTAAAATGGAAGCCTTCCTGCCAGTCTTCCTAGCATGGGCTCATCAACCATATAGAAAGCAGTTCATCAAGGATCACATAGAGATAAAAGCATATTGTAAGAGGGATAAAAAGTGTTCAGTGTACAACTTTAAAATTAAGGAAAGGGAACATAAAGCTTACGTTTTTGAGTTTAAGTTAATATATACCAGTTGCATATTATGACCAACTAAAGGACAGAAAGAAAGAAACAGGAGGAGAGACATTCAAAGGGAGAGAGCAAGTGACAGGGACACCCGTGGAGGCCAAGGCGAGGGAGAAAGTGACCAGCATGTCGCCTCCGCCGGACCTCTGCTCCCCAGGCTGCAGTCCAGGCCTCTGCCTCCTTCCGGAGCACCCAGCCCTTCCACCTGTTGACAGATATGATGACCTCCACGCTTGTGTTTCTTGAAACTCCCCGAGGCCCTGCTCTTCTACCTTGTGAAAAGCCAGGCCAGTCCTGCCCTTGCACTTCTGCCCATACCAGCTGGAGTCAGCGTTCTGGGTCAGCACCTGCTGCCTTGACACCGCCGGCCCCTGTGCCTGGTTGTTCCTGCCGTGTCTTCACGGCAGCTTTCCCTGACTCCGCTCCCATCCTCAGCTGACCTAAACTTCCCACCCGTCTGCACCCAGGAACCCTGGAGACTCACACTGTGCCCACTGCCCGTCTTGTCCCCACCCCTCCCACACAGACTTCCCCCTCCTTTCAGAGGATTGTTACCTGTGAACAAAGCCCCACGAGAGCTGAGAACCTCACCCTTGGCCTCACATGTAACTGAAGAGGAGCGGAAAGCGGACCAGGAGCCAGCAGTTCCTCTGAAGAGCATCTCAGAGCAGTGAGATCGCTGGCTGCTGGCGCAGCAGTCAGCGAGTGGCTCAGGCCCGGGGCCACGCACAGCCTGGCTCTGGGCTGGAGAGGGTCCCGTCGTGTGGCCCTGACCGTCTGAGCCTTGGCTGGGTGTGCCCTGCCTTGTCCTTCTCAGGAGTTCCTTAAACCACTGTCAGTAAAGTAATACCCAGGACGTAGACCCATAGACTCATAATGGAAATCATAGACTCGTCATTCGTAGGACTGAAAGAAACCATGGAAATCATATGTCTGCTCCAAACTCACTATTTTGCAAAAAAAAAAAAGTGGAGGCCAGCGAGCTTCAAGTGACTTGCCCACAATCATACAGAGAGGAGCAGTGCAGAGCTGGAGCTGGTATCTCCGGACTTCCAGTTCAGTGTTTTTGCTGTAACTTGGACTCCTTCCTGCCTGTCAGGCCTGGGCTTGTGGTGGGGGGAGGACGGGTGTGGCATTCCTGAAACCAGGACCAGTGATAGAAAAGGTCATATATCATTATGCCCGAACTGCTCTTCACAGGGTCCTGGTCAGATGGATCTCTTTTAAAGGTGAGTGCCTTCAATTTGAAGCTGGCCAGACATAGATCCAAATTCCAGCTCTTCAGTCCACCAGTTCTATGATTTGGGGCAAGTCACTTAACCTTAGTATCTTTATCTACAAAAATGGAGGAAAAAAAGTGTTGACTTGTTGGACTGAACACCTCCCAGCAGTGAGACAGAAATGAAATGAATTAACATGAGGAAGCATGCAGCTGAGTGTCTTATTGCAGATTCAACAAATTTTCATTTCCCTTCTTCATTTCTCAGAATATGCGCTTCTGTGTTCTTTTTTCCCCCCATAGATAATTGACACTTAGAAGCAAGGAAAAGATGTCACGGTCATTTGAAACCACACATTTTGTAATTACTTGGTATCAGCACTTCCACTTACAGAAGTAATACCTTTTGAATGTAGCAGTCTCTTGAGTAATCTTTGATGCAAAATATACCTCATACCAGCAAAACATTTAGATTATTTTTTCTTTATATACTTAGTGTGTGTGCGCGCTTAGTCATTCAGTTGTGTCTGACTCTTTGCAACTCCATGGACTGTAGCCCTCTAGGCTTCTCTGTCCGTGGAATTCTCCAGGTAAGAATACTGGAGTCAGTTGCCATTTCCTCCCACAGGGGATCTTCCCAACCAAGGGGTTGAACCTGCATCTCTTGCACCTTCTGCATAGACAGGCGGGTTCTTTACCACTGTGCCATTATATACCTATTGCAGATAAGCAGTTGTAGCTTTATTGCCAACTTTTAGGATTAGGTGACACATAGACACAAGTTGCTAAGCATATTTTTGTCAAACTACTATGTAATTTTAATAAAATACTTTTCCTCTTTAAAAAAACAGTTTTTATGACTATGCAAGCAAAGTTAATGAAGAGAGCTTGGACAGGATTCTTAAAGATCGGAGAAAGGTATGTTCTGTTTGTCACCCAGTCTGATTTGGAAATCAATCTTTAACACCCAAACTTAAAACCAGAAGGGAATGTAAAATGAAACCGTGAGATTTGTTATTAATATGGAAGAATTCTGTTAAGTAGATTTTAAAGGTAAACTGTAGATATGAAACAATGTTTACAGTATGTAAATAAAACAAAATTTAGATATTTAGAGTATGATTCCATTATGTAAAAGTCAGAAGGAGAAAAAAGAACATGAACTGTAATCCAGAAAGTTGAAAATAGTTCCTTCTGGGTGGTTCTAATTTTCCTATTTGGTAATTTAAAAAATAATTTTGTCAACATTTACTACACATGCATTAATTTTATAATGAGGGAAAATATTCCTAAAAATGTAGGTTGCAGTCAAACATCTTTTGATGTGTTGCTCTTTCAAGTTCAGTTCACATTGAACATAGATGTTTTCCCAAAAGGTCATATGTTTATTGTTTCTGTAAGCATATGCATATGATGTTCTGCTTGTGTATATATGTGGTAAACAAGTCTGAATAGAATTGAAAATGAGCCAAGGTTTTATTGCTGCAGTGCTGTGTGATGGTCTCATTCATAATTTACTCTGTTGTGCCATGTGTTGGGTTTACTTTTTTTACCTTGGTATATTGATTCCCAAAAAATAGATGAGCCACTAAAACACCATGTGAAGAGGAAAAGTACCAATGAAAGTGAAAGCTTGTTAAAGAGAAAATAAAATGCCATTCTTTAGATGCATGTATTGTTAAAAAGCCTTTAAAAGGTTACCTGGGCATAAAAACAATCAGTGTGGGACATCTCAGGTGTTTGAAGAAGGGCCTCAAAAGCAGTTAGAGCAGATGAGCACCTTCCCAGTGTCGGGGCTCTCAGAACCACCGTCTGTGCACAGGCAGGAAGAGAAGCAGGTGAGGGGAAGGAAACATAGAAAGTGTGGGGATAGGTCTGGGGCAAGGACAGCGTTTTGTGGGTGATGACAGACTCAGGAAGGGCTCGGTGTTGGCAGAGAGTCTTAACACGGTCGCCTGCCCAGGTGTGGGGAAGTGGGTGAGTGCAGCCCAGGGATCCCAGTCCCACTCCCCCATTCTAAGTGATTTCCCTGAAGCGTACTTTCTGGCATCTGGAGCATCTTCATTCTCCAGCCACCGGCTTACCTCCTCATTCCATTTATTTTCACATTTTAAATAATGAAGCTTTATATACTCTCTAAAACTAAAATTTATTTCATGAAGATCCTTACTGAAGCACTTATCTAGAACATTCACTATATATTAAATAACCAGGATTTTTTTTTTCAATAGAGGAAAAATATTTGAAGTAGAAAAAAGAAATAAAGAATATGAACAGGAAATTCACAAAAGAAAAAAGAAATCTATAAATGGTCAAGAAGTAAATGGAAAAAATGTTCATTCTCATCAGGAAATGCAAATTGGAACACATAATACTGTTGTTTTTTTTTTGTTGCTGTCCATCCAGTTGGCAAAAGCATAAAAGGATTGCTAGTATCCAGTGTTGGCAAGGTTGTGGGAAGTGGGGAAGCTGTAGCTGGTGGGAATGTAAGTTGATATAGACATTTAGGGAGACAGTTTTGCAATAACAGAATTTTAAATATAGAGTTCCATCTCAGGAATCTGGCCCAAGGAAACAGAGACAAATAGGCACAAAGGTGTGATAACTTGTGTTATTGAACACTTTAGCTCTGTGCCAGACCGTATACTAAGCACTTTTCAGGTACTGACACATTTAATCCTTGGACCCACCCCATAAGGCTGTTATCATCACCCCCATTGTACAGTTGAAACAACTAAGGATAAATATCTTGGTTAAGGTTATAAGCAGGAATGTTGGTGCCAAGATTTAAATCCAGCAGTCTGGCCTTTTAATACAGCAAAGATGTTTGTTGCATCTTTGCTTAACAGTGAGAATTTTGAAAGCAATCTAAATGTCCACCAGTGAGGAATGGTTAAGTAAATTATGTTGGTGCCTCCATACTATGGAATATGACAGTTTGTGTGTGCTCAATTGTGTCCGACTCTTGACCACCCTATGGTCTATAGCCTGCCAGGTTCTCTCCCTGGAATTTGCCAGGCAATAATATTGGAGTGGGTTGCCGTTTCCTCCTCCAGGTCATCTTCCTGACCCAGGGATTGAACCCTTGTCTCTTGTGTCTCCTGCATTGGGAGGTGGATTCTTTACCACTGCTCCACCGGGGAAGCCCATGAGATATGAAGCAGCCATTAAAAAGATAAGGGAGGTTCTCATGAATGACTTAGACTTACACTTTCTTGTAAGTGAAATAATTTGAGCCTGCTTTTTATAAAAACAAAAGTCTGAGGGTATACAGAGAAAGATCCAGAAGGAAGCCAACCACACCTAGAAGTGGTTACTCTGAGTAAAGGGAGCAAAGATGTTGCTGAGGAGGGGAAAGTTTATGTAATAAAATTTTTTACATTATATTTTATTTTGAAATTTTTTGGAAAAAAAAAAAAATGAACTCTACCATGTAGCATTTTCAGTAGTAAACAGAGACACTTTTCTTAATTAACTTGAGGATTTTACATTGGATTTGCTAATTTACTATGGTATTTTGCATTTCAGTTATGTATTAAAATATAGTCATTGAATTTTTAAAAATAATAAATAAAATCATATTTGGTCTTTTGAGACACAGAAGAACAATATAGATTGTTACCTGGAGTTATCTTTGCTTTTCTTGGGGTCCAGATTCAAAAAGCTGATCTTCAGTTTTGATTTTCTAAAGCTTTGTGCTAAAACTAACGATTATATTTTCTTTTGCAATTAAAAGACAGGAATTTGTTTCTTCAATTTACTTGGAAATTAGGTTTTATTTTCCATGGAATTTGTTAAAGGCAGGGACTGTATTTTATGTTCATTGTATTTCCTATGACACCTTATATATAATATAAACTCTTTGAGGTTTTTTGTTCAAGAATCCAAATTTCTAGCCTCCAAACAAAAGATGATACTTAATATTTAGACTGAAAAGCTGTATTGTTGACTCTAGTATGAGGATTTTTCCCCAGAAATGGTACAAAGTTACATCTTCACCTCAAAGGGGTTATAGTAGTACCTACAAAGTTAAATTTAAAATGTTCAGCTTAAAAATACATATGTACTTTAAACAGTATCTGATATAAAAAATTATTTTTAATTAACATCAGCTCCTCAAGAAAGTACTAATGGAAGAATTTCAAAAGTTGATTCTCCGCTAGGCAGGCTTCAAATCTAATGTTTAATTGAAAAGCCCTGGGAGTTCCTTGAGAGAGAGTTCTGACAAAACGTGGTCCACTGGAGAAGGGAATGGCAAACCACTTCAGTATTCTTGCCTTGAGAACCCCATGAAAAGTATGAAAAGGCAAAAAGATAGGACACTGAAAGATGAACTCCCCAGCTCGGTAGGTGCCCAACATGCTACTGGAGATCAGTGGAGAAGTAACTCCAAAGGATGAAGAGACAGAGCCAAAGCAAAAACAACGCCCAGTTGTGGGTGTGACTGGTGACGGAAGTAAACTCCCATGCTGTAAAGAGCAATATTGCATAGGAACCTGGAAGGAATGTTACATCCATAAATCAAGGCAAATTGGAAGTAGTCAGGAGATGGCAAACATCAACATTGTAGGAATCAGTGAACTAAAGTGGACTGGAATGGGTGAATTTAACTCAGATGACCATTATATCTACTACTGTGGGCAAGAATCCCTTAGAAGAGATGGAGTAGCCATCATAGTCAACAAAAGAGTCCAAAATGCAGTAATTGGGTGCAGTCTAAAAAATGACAGAATGATCTCTGTTCATTACAAAGGCAAACAATTCAGTATCACAGTAATCCAAGTCTGTGCCCCAAGCACTAATGCCAAAGAATGTGAAGTTGAGCAGCTCTGTGATGGCCTACAAGATCTTCTAGAACTAACACCAAAAAAAGATGTCCTTTTCATTATAGGGGACTGGGATGCAAAAGTAGGAAATCAAGCGATACCTGGAGTAACAGGCAAGCTTGGCCTTAGAGTACAGAATGAAGCAGGGCAAAGGCTAATAGAGTTTTACCAAGAGAACACACTGGTCATAGCAAACACCATCTTCCAACAACACAAGAGAAGACTCTACACATGGACATCACCAGATGGTCAACACCAAAATCAGATTGATTATATTCTTTGCACCCAAAGATGGAGAAGCTCTGCACAGTCAGCAAAAACTGGGAACTGACTGTGGCTCAGATCATGAACTCCTTATTGCAAAATTCAGACTTAGATTGAAGAAAATAGGGAAAACCACTAGACCATTCAGGTATGACCTAAATCAAATCCCTTATGACTATACAGTAGAAGTGACAAATAGATGCAAGGGATTAGATCTGATAGAGTGCCTGAAGAACTATGGACAGAGGTTCGTGACATTGTACAGGAGGCAGAGATCAAGACCATCCCCAAGAAAAAGAAATGCAAAAATGCAAAATGGTTGTCTGAGGGGGTCTTAGAAATAACTGAGAAAAGAAGAGAAGCTAAAGGCAAAGGAGAAAAGGAAAGGTACACCTATCTGAATGCAGAGTTCCAAAGAATAGCAAGGAGAGATAAGAAAACCTTCCAAAGAGATAGAGGAAGACAACAGAATGGGAACAACTAGAGATCTCTTCAAGAAAATTAGAGATACCAAGGGAACAATTCATGCAAAGATGGGCACAATAAAGGACAGAAACAGTATGGACCTAACAGAAGCAAAAGATATTAAGAGGTGGCAAGAATACACAGAACTATACAAAAAAAGATCTTCATGACCCAGATAACCATGATGGTATGATCACTCATGTAGACCAGACATCCTGGAGTCCGAAGTCAGGTGGGCCTTAGGAAGCATCACTACAAACAAAGCTAGTGGAGGTGATGGAATTCCAGTTGAGCTATTTGAAATCCTAAAAGATGATGCTGTGAAAGTGCTGCACTCAATATGCCAGCAAATATGGAAAACTCAGCAATGGCCACAGGACTGGAAAAGATCAGTTTTCATTCCAATCCCAAAGAAAGGCAATGCCAGAGAATGTTCAAACCACCACACAATTGTACTCATCTCACATGCTAGCAAAGTAATGCTCAAAATTCTCCAAGCTAGGCTTCAACAGTACATAAGCCAAGAACTTCCAGATGTTCAAGGTGGACTTAGAAAAGGCAGAGGAACCAGAGATCAAATTGCCAACATCCTTTGGATCATCGAAAAAGCAAGAGAGTTCCAGGAAGACATCTGCTTTATTGACTACACCAAAGCCTTTGACTGTGTGGATCACAACAAACTGCAGAAAATTCTCCAAGAGATGGGAAAAACAGACTACCTGACTTGTTTCCTGAGAAATCTGTATGAAGGTCAAGAAGCAACAGTTAGAACTGGACATGGAACAACAGACTGGTTCCAAATTGGGAAAGGAGTATGTCAAGGCTGCATATTGTCACATTGCTCATTTAACTTATATGCAGAGTACATCATGTGAAATGCTGGCCTGGATGAAGCACAAGCTGGAATCAGGATTGCCGGGAGAAATATCATTAACCTCAGATATGCAGATGACACCACCCTTATGGCAGAAAGTGAAGAGGAACTAAAGAGCCTCTTGATGAAACTGAAAGTAAGAGTGAAAAAGCTGGCCTAAAACTCAGCATTCAAAAAACTAAGATCATGGCGTCTGGTCCTATCATTTTATGGCAAATAGATGGGGAAACAGTGGAAACAGTGACAGACTATATTTTCTTGAGCTCCAAAATCATGGCAGATGGTGACTGCAGCCATGAAATTAAAAGATGCTTGCTCCTTGGAAGAAAAGCTATGACCAACCTTGACAGCATATATTTAAAGCAGAGAAATCACTTTGGCAACAAAGGTCCATCTAGTCAAAGCTGTGGTTTTTTCCCTAGTCATGTATGGATGTGAAAGCTGGACCATAAAGCAAGCTGAGCACCAAAACATTGGTGCTTTTGAACTGTGGTGTTGGAGAAGACTCTCGAGAGTCCCTTGGACTGCAAGGAGATCAAACCAGTCAATCCTAAAGGAAATCAGTCCTGAATATTCTTTGGAAGGACTGATGCTGAAGCTGAATAAAGCCCCAGTACTTTGGCCACCTGATGTGAAAAACTGACTTATTGGAACAGACCCTAATGCTGGGAAAGATTGAAGACAGGAGGAGAAGGGGACGTCAGAGGAGGAGATGTTTTTATAGCATCACCAACTCGATGGGCATGACTCGATGGCCAGCTCTGGGAGTTGGTGATAGACAGGGAAGCCTGGCATGCTGCAGTCCATGGGGTTGCAAAGAGTTGGACACGACTGAGCAACTGAACTGAACTGAACTGAAGAGTTCTCTGGTGGTCCAGTGGTTGGGACTCTGCGCTCTCACTGCCACGGGCCCTGAGGGCTGCCAGAGTTCAGTCCCTGGTGGGGGAGCCAAAATCCTACAAGTGGAGCAGGGAAGCCCCCCTACCACCACCACCGAAAAAAAGAAAAATCCTACAAAGGAAAGTTCAGTGATTTGAACTCATAAAATAAGTATGTAGTAATTTTAAAAGTTTCTTGAGTCCTAAGACAATCCATTAGAATACACAACCTAATAAAGATTTTTGTCACAATACCAATTAATATATAAAATATATAGAAAAATGTTTACTGAAAACTTGTGGCTGTCAAATATAGGAACCTTACAACATTACTAAATTTTTTTTAAAAGTTGGGTTTAAGATAGAGGCCTATGTTTTTTCATATGAGAAATTCCCCTGTAGGTGCAGCCTGGTTGCCTGCTCAATTACTGCCCTGGCAGAAGCCATATTATGTTTACAAAGTTTCCACCAGCCTCAGGTTTTGGGCTCAGGCCAAAAAAAGCAAGTGAGAGGAGGATTTCTGCCTTCCTGAAAGCATCTGCTCTGAAACAGATAATGATAAACATAACTGCCATCTTAATATTACCATAAGGCCAAAAAGAACACAGGTTAAAGATGACAAATGTACTCAGTATTGAGGATAATTGTTTGCCTCCAGAAAATGTAAGTGAATGTCTAGCATGGAGAGTAGAGAGGAGAGTCTTTGTGAAATATTGTCTGAAGCTTCAGCAGAGATAAGGTTTTAGGGAAAGACATTCGTAATTTTTCATCATGGCCCAAAAATAGCTATCAAAAATGTGCTCTTCCGCATCAGTAACCTTGATTCTCGATAGCCTTGCAACCACGTTATTAGCTGTAAAAGGTACAATTGTACCTATCACCAGTGTGAATTATTTTGGCATCTTACCTCTGATCACAATGAAGAGGGTTCTCTTTTTTGCAAATATCAAATGAATAAATTGATATCCACAGTAAATTTACAAGGCTTTCTGCTTCTCAGAAAGTACAAATGGAATCAAACAAGTAGAGTCAGTGTAAATGAAAAGTTAGTATCCATCCAGTCACCACTTGACTTGATTCTTTAATCAGCAAGTATTTCATGAGAACGGCCGTGTGCTGACCGCTGCTCAGGCCTCTGCAGGAATGCAGAGGGTGTGAGACGTGACCCAGTCCTGCAGGGGAGCTAATCCCAAGTTAAATTCAAAGTGCCGAGACTCAGAGTGAAATAATGCCATGTTCTTTGATACTAGTAGCTCTAGCCAGTTGATAATTTTTCTTACTTGCTTTTTGTTTTTATTTTTTTAAAGGAAAACTACTTTTCACTCTATTGTAAAGATTTATACTGTCCAAGGTGTTTGAGTTTTCTTTATATTTAAAGAATACCAGAATTAATTGCTTCAATATAATTAGAATTATGCTTTATCTTCAGTAGTACTCCTTAAAAGCAGGCAGTGTTACTTTGCTCCCTGTAATTCCTTGCATGTGATATGAACTCTGCAGAAAACATTACTCACCTCTCAGGGTTGTTGTGATAATTAGTGAAAATAATTGTAACAGTAAAGGTTGATTGACTTCCTTCCTTTGTGAAAGTTTCCAAAATGTAATCTAAATTTACTATTAATTTTAATACGACACTGACAACTTTAAACTAGTTTCATTTCTTAAAACAGGATTTTCACTCAAAGAGTTTGTTTTAAAGAAAGAAGCTATGGAAGATTATTCTTCCTATAAAGAATTAAAGTGTCTCCACAACAGAGGTTTTCAAACTTTAGTTATACATAAGAAAAAACTTAAAAATGTATCTTAAATTCAGATTTCTGACTGTACCCTTGGAAGTTCCTATTCTGCAGGTTTGCATTGGGCCCAGCAAGCTCCCAGGTGTCTCTTAGGCCTCTCATCTTCCGTACATCCAGCAGATCACATTGTGCAAATGTTCTTCCAAAGAGCCTGTCGGTTTAAATCACATACCAATTTAAGTTCTGGTATAGTCATCACTGACAAAGCTAACCTTTTAAAATTGTTGTATTAAAGTATAATTAACATGTAGTAAACTGTGTATATTTAGGGCATATACTTTGATAAGTTTTGATATATGTATATATGCATGAAACCACCATCAGAGTAAGATAATGAACATATCTGTCCCTGCCAAAGTCTCATGGTCTTTTCTGATCCCTGCTTCTCACCTCTGCCCCAGTCATCCACTGATCTGCTTTATGTCATTTTCATTTTCTAGAATTTTACATGCCGTCGAGTGTTAGATTGAGAATTCCCTGGCAGTCCAGTGATTAGGACTTGGCACTTTTACCGCTGTGGCCCAGGCTCGGTCCTGGTTGGGGGACTAAGATCCTACAAGCCGTGCAGCGTGGCCAAAAAAAACAAACCAAAAGAATCCTGTAGCCTATGCTATTATGATGATGATAATTTTTGTTGTTATTGTTCTGGCTTCTCTCACTCAGCATAATTACTTGGGATTCATGTGTGTTGCGTATGTGGGTGTTTCTTCCTTTGTGTCACTGAGTAGAAGTCCAGTGTGTGCATACACCACATTTTAATTTATCCATTCGCCTGTTGATGGGACAGTTGAGTGGTTTTCGGTTTTGAGCTATTGTGCATAAATTTGGTATGAATGATTGTGCGAATGCCTTCAGAATGAAACTTGTGGGCTTTCATGCAACTTTTAATACTTCCTTCTTCTGTGTCCATCGCAGAAAGTGATCGGGTGGTACCGGTTCCGGAGAAACACGCAGCAGCAGATGTCGTACCGAGAGCAGGTGATCCACAAGCAGCTCACCCGCATCCTCGGGGCGCCCGACCTCGTCTTCCTCCTCTTCAGCTTCATCTCCACCGCCAACAACTCCACCCACGCTTTAGAATATGTTCTCTTTAGACCAAATCGAAGGTAAAGAAAGCATTCCCTCCAGCCGCACGTAAAGAGGCGAGATGTTGATACAAGTACTTGAGATTTGTGCCTTTGAAAATAAGCATTTTATAGCATCTTTAAAGAAGAGTGTTTATAACTGTCCGGTAGCTGGTTTTCTTTGTGATAGAGAAGGTACTTTCCTGTCAGTTAATTATATAAATTAAAATAGTTTTTGAGTCAAGAAGCATTAGGAAGACATTCATGATGCCTCAATTCTTACAGGAATAAACAGCTGGAAATTATCATTTGCTTCTCCATAATCCATTATATACAAATATAGTTCTATTGTGCTGTAAATCTGATTATAATTTTAAAACCTAGATTTCAGGGACAAAATTGTAAAACTGATCCACCTACTGGCTAATGAGGGTTTTGCATAGGAACTTGTTAAAGCAAAAAGAAAGATCATTTGATCATGGTATGTTGGTAAACGACAGAAAGGTTTCCTACAGAAGTTCATTTATAGTAGAATAAATTAAATCAGCATCAGTGAAAAATAAATATTAGTTGTTAAATAGCCACTGCTAAGATTTCATTAATTATTCAGTAGGTTTTTGAGCACCTAAAACCACCTCAGCATTCTTGTCCGTTGCTGGAAATGTAGAAGAGCTAACCTCTGCCTTCGGGAGTTTACAATTAAGTTCTACTTTAAGGGAAGTGAAAAATTTTCTAATTAACGTAACGCTAGGTTGTCTGTGGAAGTGGATTCTCTGTGAGATCTTCTGTTAGTTCTCAATGCAGAGACTCGAGCTCCTGTTGGCAAGACCCATTCCTTAAGTAGAGGAGTGCTCTCAACATGATCTCTGTCTCTCTTTCATTCCCCCACAGGTATAATCAAAGGATATCCCTTGCTATTCCCAATCTAGGCAATACTAGCCAGCAAGAGTATAAAGTATCTTCAGTGCCAAATACTTCTCAGAGTTATGCCAAAGTTATTAAAGAACATGGGTAAGTTGAAAGGTAAAATGAATGTGTTTCCTTTCTTTTGCTAACTATGCTTGTGGAGAAATGTGACATCATTTGATATGATTAACACTGAAAAATCCAGTAAGGCAATTCTCTTTCTCTAGACTGCCACCACTGTATACCAAAATCTGAAAGCTTATTGAAAAGAAAATTTACTTTTATCAATATTTATTTTTTTAATCACTTGCCACAATTTCTTTTCTTTTTTTGCAAGTGATGCAAAAATGTGAGTAGATTATGTGTCTATCTGAGGTTCTGAAAGCTAACTGTGGTCCCTGAAAAATGTATAGGGTGAGGGAAAAAATAACTACTGTTTCTCAGTGGTCTTGGCAAAGGGGTTCTCTCTTCTTTCTCTTCTGTAACCCTAGGGACATGGGCATTGTTGCTGAAACACTGTCACCCTGCGGTTGCAGCATTCAAGTAATTAACAGATTAAGGTAGAAATGACAGGAAAATGCCTTCCAGTTCACTGTAGTTCTAATCGCTTTGTGAATCTTGTTTCTGTCTGTCTTCTAGTACTGACTTTTTTGACAAGGACGGAGTAATGAAAGACATCAGGGCGATTTATCAGGTTTATAATGCGCTTCAGGAGAAAGTGCAGGTAACCGATGCGTTTACTAGTTTTCATCATATTTCTAGTTCCCAAATGCTTTTTAAATTCTACTTTAATTTTTAATAATCTCCTAACTGACAAATGAATTGTGGTCCAAAAATCAGTTCCCAAATGATATCAGATGTGTGGAGTAGTTACTCATACCAGCCTATGAAAGCCTGTCTCACTCAGTATGTGCCTGCCATAGAGACTCTGAAGTACAGTTTTAATATCACTCTTTTAAATACTTGTGACCTCCTTAATGACAGCGTTTTCCCTAGAGAAATGTGTTCCCAGTTTAAGGAAGGATCGCTAAGGACACAGCTGTCGCATCCCTTGGCCTCTAGGCAGAGACCGCGCCCGCAGGCACCCGTGGTAGCTGAGGACGGCTCGCCTCCTGGTTCGCGTTCTCTCCTCTGCCCTCAGCTGCCTCCGCTGATGGGAGGGTGCAGTGGAGCCTGTTCACTCCTAGGCAGTCATGCAACAAATGTCTATGGGAACGTCTCCTGCAAGCCAGACCCTGAGCCAGGTGCTAGCAGTACTTTCCCACGTTCTTGTCATCAGCCCCAGAGTGTTCTTAGGGATAATTCGCTCTGAAACCCGGAGAACAAAAGCGCCTTAGAGGACAGGAAGAAGAGGGGCAGGGCTGAAGGGGCTGTCCAGGCCTGGAGGGAGGGCCCAGGGAATGGAACGGCACAGGCAGCTGCTGAGAGAGAGGAGAGCAGTCTGCGTTCAGCCTGGGGCCAAGGGGAAGGCATGCAGTGGGCAGATCCCAGTATCAGGCTCCAAATCAGGGTCACAGTCCCCATAGCAGCCCAGGGAACTTAATCCAGCCTTACTCACTGGTGACTGGCCCACTTTCATGCGATTTCTGGAATTTCTGCTATGGAAGGAACGTTCAGTGAAAAGCAGCTTCTTGTCGGGAATTCATGACCATGCTCTTTGCAGACTGTCAGTGCCGCCTCACAGACTTCAGAGTGGCATGTATTAGACATTTCATCGCCTGTTGTTTAAGGCCTGCCCTGCACACGCCAGTGTCACGTCCATGCCCTGATAGCAATGGTTAAAGTACATTGACGAGGGGAAGTTGGAAAAGAAAATAAGTTTCAAAGTCAAGTTCTTTTTCAGCTTTTCCTCGTTGCAGTTTCTGTTAAATAAGTCTGTGTGTGATCCGAGGCTTAATTGTTGACTGTAAATAGAAGTTGGAAGCATCTCACGCCTTTCTTTTGTGCATCCTCCTGTGCTAGACTCTCCTGTGCTGAGTCCCTTCAGGCGGGTCTGACTCAGCCCGCCAGGCTCCTCTGTCCCTGGGATTCTCCAGGCGGGAATACTGCCGTGGGTTGCCATGCCCTCCTCCAGGGGAGCTTTCCAGCCAGAGATCAAACCCAGGTCTCTTAGGTCTCCTGCACTGGCAGTCAGGTCCTTTACCAGAACACCTGAGAAACCCTATGCTAGACTAATACCAAAAATTCCCTTTTCATATAAATAAAGATGAGTAAGCAAGAGAAAGATTCATATTCAAGAATGTATAAGCTAAGTAGCATAATCATCTTAACATAACTAAGAAAGCAGTTCAGTGAGTAACAGTGGTACTGGTCTCTTGGGCCTTCATGATTTTGTTCTGTACCTCAGGGAAATGTCTATTTTTTAACGTAATAAAGTGTACAGATTTTTCTTAGGGTCATAATCGATGCTGTCTTTATGAAATGCCTCATGCTTGGATTTGAAACTAATTGTTCTTGTTGTCATTTTTCCCTCAGGCAGTGTGTGCAGACGTGGAAAAGAGTGAGCGAGTTGTTGAATCTTGTCAGGCAGAAGTGAACAAATTAAGAAGACAGATCACTCAGAGGAAGAATGAAAAGGAACAAGAAAGACGTGAGCTTCCTATTCATTTTACTCCTGAGTATCAGGGAAATGTCTGGTCTTAAACTTCAAATTATATGATAAATTACATGCATTCTTCTACACTCATTAGGCCCCAAGTTAGGCTGCTTGGGACAGGGCATTCCCTTGTCTTTAGACTTTTCCAGAAGCGCAGTACTGTTTTTCATGGTGTCCTTCTCAAGTCTCATAGTGGAAGAAAAAAGACCAATGGTAGAAAGGCTGAAGCAAGTTAGAATAATTCCCAAGAAGTGATCTGTGTACAGTAGATGTGATGTTTCTTACCAAGTTAACCCTGGCATGCCTAGGACATAGGAACTGTGTCCTCTGTTCACTGGGGCCTCATAAAAGAGCTACCTAAAATTATGTTAACTTTATATTTGATTCACGGGGCAGGGTCTCGGCAAAGACTTTAAATGTCGAGTTTTTGATAGCAGTGGGTGGCCAGATACCATTACATTAAGGAACCAGCTGGTTAAATGAGAATTAGGCCCAAGAATCTATTAACTCCAGCATGGTGACAGACATATGTGCTATAATACCACCAGATTTTTAAAAATATTATTTTTATTGAAGTACAATTGATTTATAATATCATGTTAGTTTCAGTACAGCATGGTAATTCAGCTGTGTGTGTGTATGTGTGTGTGTGTGTGTGTATATATATATCTGAAAAATAATTTTTTTCAGATTATTTTTCAGATTTTTTTTTTCAGATTATTTTCCATTATAGGTTATTACAGGATGCTGACTATAGCTCACTGTGCTATCCAGTAGGACTTGTGGTTTATGGGTCTTACGTACAGGAGTGTGTATCTGTTAATCCCAGACTCCTGATTTATCCTCCCCGCCAACCCTTTGGTAACCATATTTGCTTTCTATGACTGTGAGCGTGTTTCTGTTTTGTAAGGTCATTTGTACCGTTTTTGGTTTTTTTTTTTTATTCCATGTGTAAGTAATATCAGTGGTATTTGTCTGACTTCACTTGGTATGATAATCTGTAGATCCATCCATGTTGCTGGAAATGGCATTATTTCATTCTTTTTTATGAAACTCACTAGATCTAACTAGAGGTTAAGACTTTGGCTCCTCCCCTTGCTGGGGGCACAGATCCCATCCCTGTTTGGTGAACTAAGGTCCTGCTTGCTGCGCAGTGCAGCCGAATAAATAAGATAAAAATCATGGACACACACAGACACACACAGACACGCACAGAGCTGGTGATAGAGCTGGCATTTGGAGAAGTGGGGTGCCTCTCTGTTGACACCTGAGGTGTGTGTCTTTTAACCCAAATCTTTCAATTTTCTCATCAAAATTTTAGCAGTTTTATCTGAGTGATAGAATTGTGGGTGATTTTCTTTTTTTTTTTCTTTTCTAAATTTTGTACAAATCATTTTTATATTTTTAAATGTACTTGAAAACAATTTAAAGGCCATAGACTCATAGATGTATGACTGTTTCAGTTTTACCACCATAAAAATGCAGTAAAGTTATGGCCTAGTACCTAACACAGGGCTTTGAACTCCCTGTTTTTTAAAATGAATTTTTAAAAAAAGTTTTACAATGTTGTATTGGCTTCTGAACTTTTTTTTCCTTAATATTTGTCTCTTTGGTTGGGCCATGTCTTTGCTGTGGCGTGCAGGAGATGCAGTCTTCATGCGATATGCAAACTCTTAGCTGCAGCATGTGGGATCTAGTTCCCGGACATGGATTGGCCTCCGGCCCCCAGCATTGAAAGTGCAGCATCTTGGCCACTAGACCACCAGGGAAGTCCCAGGGCTTTGAACTTCCAAGGAGAAGAGATGTTTAAGAATGTTGTGACAAGTAGTTGTTGAGAAGGTTTTTTGTTTGTTTTTTTTTTGATGTGAGGTCTATTAAGGAAAAACTCACATTCAGATGACCTCCAAGGGTGGGGACAGCGATCGATTTCATCCTCTGTCCCCATGGTCTCCACGCACAGTGAGCAGCAGGTGAGGGTCATAGCACTGGGCCTGGAGTTAAGAGACCTGTGTTTGGGTATCAGAGCCCCCACTTCTAGCTGTCCTCTTAGTGAAGTCACCTGATCTTTCTGACCTCTGGTCCTTTGCCTGCATAACAGATGGTAATATTAATGATGACGGTAGTACTTCAGAGAGCTGTTCCGAGGCTTTTGAAAATTATGAAATACTGTGCAAATGTACAGTAATTCACAGTAATGGTAAATTGCACTGCTTTGTTGCCATTTTCAGAGCAGTCAGGTCGACCGCTGAACATGTTGACATGCAAAGCTGTGACGGTTTCCTTCCTCTTCCCACCCAGGACTGCAGCAGGCAATGGTGAGCCGACAGATGCCGTCTGAGAGCGTGGACCCCGCCTTCAGCCCTCGGATGCCCTATCCAGGGTTCACAGTGGAAGGCCGAAGTACTCTTGGAGACGCAGAGGCCTCAGACCCGCCTCCGCCTTATTCTGATCTTCACCCAAATAATCAAGAAAGTACTCTGAGCCATTCTCGCATGGAGACCAGCATCTTTATGCCTCGACCTCAAGCTGTGGGCTCCTCCAGTTATGCCTCCACCAGTGCTGGACTGAAATACCCTGGAAGTGGAGCGGACGCCCCTCCTCCCCACAGAGCAGTTGGAGACAGTGCTGAGGAGTCAGACGACAGTGATTATGAGAATTTGATTGACCCTACAGAGCCCCCTAACAGTGAATACTCACATTCAAGGGATTCTCGCCCCGTGACACACCCCGACGGGGGCTCCAGGAACACTCAGACCTCCCAGATTTAACTGAACGCAAGGGACTCTCCAGTTAGCACTGTTTTTCTTAATCGCTCATTGAGAGAGTGTTGAGGACTTCCTCTGGGGGAGAGAACTGCTTTCTCAGGCCCCTGGACTCCCCAAGACAAGAGTTTTTGGGCACAGACCTTGGAGGAGCCTCACATGCGGGGAGTCCTCACCTGCGGACGCAATGTGCAGGGCTCACAACAGAGTCATTAAGATAATCAAATTGTCCGAATTCTGGTGCGATTCATGGATGTACTGGTAAATTTAGGCAAAGATAAACTTATCAACGTAGCTTCTGTTCTTTAAAATAGTTTGGAAATCAGAGACTAAGCACAATTAGTCTATAAATGTTCTATAAATCAAATCCTTACCTCTTGCACTGTCATGCCTTGAAATTTACTCTTTCAAAGGGAAGCTAGTTAAGCAGCAGCCTTCAAAGAACCTTCTTTCTATGATGAGCCAAATTCATCTTTGCCAGAAAAGAAATTTTGATAATTTCCGAGATTGGAACAAATCAGATGTACCTTCTTTTGTCTGCATGACTTTGTGAGATCAAAAGAGAGGGCTTTGTTTCCACTTTTTTCTACTAGCCTGATATGTATTGTCACTTAAAATGGTTGCCTTTAAAAAAAAAAAAAGTAGAAATACTAATTACCAGTAAGTAATCATCCAAATAAGTACGTCATAAAATAAATTACTTATTTTTCTTTCGGGGAATTCCAGTGACTGCTATGTTGCACTAGCCACATTTACGGTCTCTGTTCTGGAGTCTTAAATGAAGGACACACAGCAGTATAAGAGAAAGGAGTTACGTTCCAGACCTGAGTTTTATGAGGAACAGACTCCAGACACAGCGGATTTAGCCAAGTTCGTACGTAAGGGAGATAATTCATGTAGATCTTCTGACAAATCCTAGTGTTAGTTTTATTTGTGGAAGAAAGACATTTAATAAACTGTTTGGGAAGCTTGGTTATTGAATAGAGATTCATTTCCAATCGGAATGACCATACTTTTTTAAGTTACCATTTGGCATATAGCTGTGGAATGTGTGTAGACTTTCCTTGGGGATGCACTTAACATTTTTATTTAATTACTGCTTGTTTTCTAGTTTTGCCCAGGATGTGTGAAACCACTGCAGACGTTCATAAGCATGACAGGCTCCTGGTTTGGAAATGACAAGACCCCTCCACCCCCATTTACGGCAGGGTCAGCCCACGAAGCTAATGCCATGGATTATAACTGCCTTTCTTTGGACTAGTTGCGACCTGTAAGAATAAGGAAGTTGTTAAGGAGGCTTAAAATCCAGGTTCTGGAAAAGTAGTTTCATTTTGTAGGAAAGAAGTTTAGTCTGACTGGAAACTAAGTGCTCAAACTGCCGTCCTTCAGATAGCTACTCAACGGGGTCTGTATCTTCCTACTCTCCAGTTTCGTTGGCCTTATACCACTGCCGTTTGATTTGAAATGTTGCAGACCGCTTTATCTGCAAATGTGTTCCAGTGTTTATCAGCTACCTTCTAGCAGCTTCAGCACCAGTGTGAATTTTTTTTTTAAGTGCCATCACCATCTCCTCTGTTCAGATTTTGACATTCAGGAAAATATTTTTATTTTTATGCCATACTGAAACCTACAATGTATATCTGACAAAGCAGTTAAATGTGACAATAAAAACTTATTTAATCATGGTACCATTGTTTTAATGTATGTCTCAACACCCGGCAGGGTCTTGCCTCACTTGACTCATCCTGGCCGTTCTTAGTTGACTTCATACAGTTTTTTTAAAAGGCATGAAAACTCATCTCCATACTTTTTTTCTTTTAATTGATCAGGCTGGTTTCAGGGGAAATCCAAAAATACAATTTACTAAAAGGTTTCTGTTGATTTCAAGAATGTGTTGAATATCAGGTTATCAAGAGATCTGAGTATCAGTTGAGTAGAAAATTGAACCTTAGTTCCCGAAAGACACCTTTCACATAGTTAATCTTGTTTGAAGAGACACCTCAGCCAAGTCACATAACAATTGAGATGCTATAGGATTGGGGGTTCCTAGAGTGTCTTTGGAATTACAGAATCACCTAGAATGAGCGTCTGTTGACTAAAAAGTGTATTCTGGATTCTGTAGGGCCATTCCAGTTTAGTGCTATTATCTCTTCCAGCATCCAAGGTGACAGTCTGTTTTCAGTAGGATTTTAAAATGTGGTTTGTAACCTTTTAGTTTCTTCCAACTAATTTAGAGAAAAGAAGACTGGATTCTTTTAACTTGCTTAGAAGTCTGGAAATGCTTAATAACATGCTGTAATTGGCTTTTGTGGAGAAAGATCAAAACATAAAAACAGAAATCTCATCCCCAAACATTCAAACCCTAAGGATATATATTTTATTTATTTTATTTTTTTTAGGATATATATTTTAAAATTCTAGACACAGTGGGGCAGTAACCATAATTGCTTTAATAAAAACATTTAAATGGACCCTCTTGTGAATGTGTATTTTAAGGAAGTTAAAGGAGTTGAGGAATATAAAATTAAGATACAATAGAAAGAAGTGATGGTTATTAACTGTGTTCTGGGTCTGATTTGCCCTGACTGTAGGTTTCACTTCAGTCACTGAAAGATCTTCACTCTGTTACAAGGTTCTGCTTCATCGTTTCCAACGGCAAAACTAATTCCACTAGACATGGAGCCTGAGGAACTGTTTCTGCAAATGTGGTGCTAATAAATAATGGAAAATGTTTACTTTTCAACTTGATGACAAACAGACTTGGGACGAATCCTGGGATTTAGCTCAGCTGCCTTCTTTTTTAGTGATTTTTGTGACATCCTAAGTCAGGCAGAAGAGTCAGGACGTAGTTTGCATCTACTGTGTTATTCTGGGCTTTCTCTGACCCCTGGAGGTTGAGGGAGGGGCCCCTCTAGCCTTGGTACATCAACAGGGAGATGTGCCCTTGGAAGCCATATGCTACACATGGTCCAGAATGCAGCGCTTGGAAGTGGCCTTCTGTTCATGCAGATTTAGCAAAAGGTAGTTCATTGCAGCATTTCTCAATAGCAAAAAGCTGTAAATTAATGCTAATGATAGTGGAATGGTTAAGTTTTGGTACACCCACAGAAGAAATAGTCCGGCGCTACTAAACGTATTATAGAAATCAAAAAGATTTCTTGACATGGAATTGTTTCTAGATAAATGCAGAAACTCAGGTTTCCAAATAGTATGGAAGGTATGTTTTGGTTTTTGTGGGGGAGAAGTTTTTATGCCATACTCCTATTGATAGAAAATAATCTAGAAGGATAGTCAGCAAGTACAAGTGTTGACCTTAGATTGTGGCAGATCTTCCATCCTTCACTTACTGCGTTTTCTAATATTTCTGCATTAAGGGTTTAATAAAAGACTTCAGAAATGTGGGGTCATTGGCTACATGAATTATTTCATGCACGCCACCCACGAGGTGCTTCTGGAGACATTCTTGACACCCTGTCTCTTCACCACCACACTTCAATTTTTTAGATTTGTGGCCAATGTAAGGTCAGCCTTGTTGATGCTGCTGACTTCCCTGCATTCAACTTTTATTTCCAGATGAAATCCTGTGTTTATGCTTTGTTTTACATTGACAATTATTTTTTTTCCCTAATCAATCCAGAACCAATTCCACTTGTCTTAGCTCAGAATCCATTTCCCAAATAACCAAGAAGCATTTAAGAAATGCTTTCTGAGATTGAAACTGACTCAAAACTAGAGCACTTACTAATAATATTTCTCTAAGGCTTAATGCTGACTACAAAGTGGGTTCTTGGAGCCTTAGTAGGGAAGAAGGATTTCCTTGATCTCGCAGATAACTCTGCAGGGTTTGTGTGTCCTGCTTGTGGTTATTCTTCAGTATGGTGCACTATCTGCAGTGGGAGCCTTAGATCGTGTTACCTGTTAGGAGGTATAGCACCATGATGGTCAATTCACATACAAGACTGAGAGGTGTTTGATTCCAAAGCAAATATGTGCTTGCTTGGGACATTAGCCGTGGCCGGCCAGCTGTGGGCACTGCTTTATAGACCTCAGGGGCATTAGTCATTTTTCTTGACTGATTACAAACACATGTGGTTGGTTTGTGCTAAGATGTGAATCATCCACAGTACCCTTCAGACAACTTCAGAGGGTGTGTTGGAGAAATTTGGGGACAAGAAGTAACCAGTCTCTAGTAGAAGTACTGTCAGCCCTTCATATCTGTGGGTTTTGCATCTCTGGATTCAACCAAACTCAGATTGAAAATCATCAGAGAAACAACTTTTAGAAAGTTCTAGGAGAACTTGAATTTGCCATGCACTGGCAGCTATTTACATCATCTTTACATTACATTAGGTATTGTAAGCAAACTTTGTTGTTGCTCAGTCACTAAGTCATGTCCAACTCTTTACATCATGGACTGTAGCACACCAGGCCCTTCTGTCCTTCACTGTCTCCCGGAGTTTGCTCAAACTCATGTCCATTGAGGTGGTGATGCTATCCAACCATCTCATCCTCTGCCGCCGCTTTCTCCTATTGCCTTCAATCTTTCCCAGCAACAAGGTTTTTCCCAAAGAGTCGGCTCTTTGCATCAGGTGGCCAAAGTATTGGAACTTCAGCAACAGTCCTTCCAATGAATATTCAGGTTTGAATTCCTTTAGGGTGGACTGGTTTGATCTTGCTGTTTAAGGGACTCTCAAGTCAATTCTTGGGCACTCAGCCTTCCTTATGGTCCAACTCTCACATGTGCATATGACTACTGGATAAACTATAGCTTTGACTATACAGGCCTTTGTTGGCAAAGTGATGTTTCTTCTTTTTAATATGCTGTCTACGTTTGTCATAACGTTTTGTCTGTCAACATCCACAATGATTTTGGAGCCCAAGAAAATAAAATTTGTCACCACTTCCACTTTTGCCCCTTCTATATGCTGTAAAGTGATGGCACTAAATGCCATGATCTTGGTTTTTTGAGTGTTGAATTTCAAGTCAGCTTTTTCACTCTGCTTTCAACCTCATTAAGAGACTATTTAATTCCTCTTCAATTTCAGCTATTAGAGTGGTATCGTTTGTGTATCTGAGGTTGTTGTTTCTCTCAGCAATCTTGATTCCAGCTTGTGATTCATCCAGCCTGGCATTTCACACGATGTACTCTACATGTAAGTTAAATAAACAGGATGACAATATACAGCCTTGTTGTACTCCTTCCCTAATTTTGAACCAGTCCATTGTTCATGTTCAAGTCAAACTGTTGCTTCTTGACCCACATAAAGATTTCTCAGGAGGCAGGTCAGGTGGTCTGGTATTCCCATCTCTTGAAGAATTTTCCACAGTTCGTTGTGATCCACAAAGTCAGAGGCTTTAGCATAGTCAATGAAGCAGAAACAGATGTTTTTCTGCAATTTGCTTGTTTTCTCCATGATCCAACGAATGTTGGCAATTTGATCTCTGGTTCCTCTGCCTCTTCAAAACTCAGCTTGTACATCTGGAATTTCTCAGTTCACATACTGATGAAGTCTAGCTTAAAGGATTTTGAGCTTTACCTCCTAGCATGTGAAATGAGTGCAACTGTAGTTTGAACATTCTTTGGCACTGCCCTTCTTTGGGATTGGAATGAAAACTGACTTTTCCAGTCCAGTGGCCACTGCTGAATTTTTCAAATTTGCTGGCATATTGAGTGCAGCACTTTAATTGCATTATCTTTTAGGATTTTAAATAGCTCAACTGGAATTCTGTCATGATTTGAAGTACAGGAGAAGATGTGTGTAGGTTATGTACAAATACCCCCCTCCTCCACTTTATATAAGAGACTTGAGCATCCTCAGGTGTAGGTGTGGGGGGGTTGGGAGACACCAAGACATCCCCTGCAGATACTGAGGGATGACTATAGTCAATCCAAGGACCATCCCTGGCTCATGTGAGATGGAAAGTGGGGACCAACTTTGTGCAATGTGAATCCTTAAAAAAGTTCTGCATCTTCTCAGACTATCAAAATCCTACTCACTGCTTAAGGCCCAGCTCAAATGTTACCACCTTTAGGAAACCTTTCGGACTTACCTGGGAGGATTGTGCAACCTGAGTACCTTGTTCACCCCTCTGTCCGCTGCCTCCCACATGTTTGGGGATAGCGCTCAGCACATTGTATGCTGTTATAAGTCGTGTGTCTGACTCTCCAGTAGGGTGTGAGGCCCTCAGGGGCAGGAAAAGGACTGAGGCATCTCAGAATTCCTGGCACCAAAAGAGCTTGGCAAAAAGTTGTTCAATCACTAAATTGTGTGATTTAGCGTCCTTCCTTGTCTTTCACCATCTTCTGGAGTTTGCTCACACTTACGTCCACTGAGCCGATGATGCCAGAGTGGGGGTCAATAAATATTTCTTGCTGGAATGTTGACTGAAAAGAGAGGGACCCAAATAAAACTGCGCATAGAGATAGCAGTTCCTGAAGAATTAGACAGGAAGACAGAGATTTTTCTCTGGAGAGGTTACGAGTAAAACTTCCAGCTGCTGTTGTTATGAAGAATTTATTGATGGGCAGTTTCCTAACACAACATTGTAAATCAACTATACTCCAATATACTCCAATATAATCAAATATACTCCAATATAAAATACAAAATTAAAAAGCTATACATTAGTAGAAATTTAAATAGGGACTAAGTTAGATGATATTGCAAAATTATTGTGGGTTTCCTTAGACACAATAACAATATCATGGCTAGGTAAGAGAATCTTCTGAGTGTCAGGAAATTCAATCTATATGTTTAGGGGTTAAAAATCATGATGTCTGCAGCTCACAAGCAAATGTCTCAAGTGAAAGTGTTAGTTGCTCAGCTGTGTCCGACTCTCTGTGACCCCATGGATTGTAACCCGCCAGGCTCCTCTGTCCATGGAATTCTCCAGGCAAGAATACTGGAGCGGGTTGCCATTCCCTTCCTCAGGGGATCCTCCTGACCAAGGGATTGAACCCGGGTCTCCTGGATTGCAGGCGGATTCTTTACCTTCGGAGCACTGCCGCTGCTGCTGCTGCTAAGTCATATCAGTCGTGTCTGACTCTGTGCAACCCCATAGACGGCAGCCCACCAGGCTCCCCCGTCCCTGGGATTCTCCAGGCAAGAACACTGGAGTGGGTTGCCATTTCCTTCTCCAGTGCATGACAGTGAAAAGTGAAAGTGAAGTCGCTCAGTCGTGTCCAACTCTTTGTGACCCCATGGACTGCAGCCCACCAGGCTCCTCCGTCCATGGGATTTCCCAGGCAAGCGTACTGGAGTGGGGTGCCATTGCCTTCTCCATCTGAGCCACTAGGGAGCCGCAAATGAGCTCAAAACCCACATACACAGAGAAACACAATATGGTAAATGACTGAATCCAGGGGATGGGTATGTGAGTGTTCCTCGTACTATTCTTTCTACTCTTCTGTGTGCCTGAAGGTTCACATAATATAAAAGCTGGGAGGAAATAAAAATAAAACAGGGCTGATGATAACTCTTACTTCACTCTTTCACAGGCAGGATGATATTAAAAATATTCAATGGCTGATATGGAATATAAATTAATATAGAAATAAAAAATGTATTTTCCTTTATTCTTGAAAAAACCTAAAATATATAAAGCTACTTCATATATATAAAATGGGAGGGTATGATTGTCCTTTACACAATTCACCCCTTTATTCTAATAATTTCCAAATTATTTTTTGATCTTTAGAAAGTTTTAGTGTGATCTTTTGTTGAGCACAGCCATCACTAGCTAAATGGCGCCCCGTCTGGGCCACAGTCTGACTTAGGAATTGCATCAAACTTCTTTTCCAATGGGTTTCTCATAACGTTGAGTGATACACGGCCTGGATAGAGAATCACTTCTCTCATCAACGACTTACTCTGCACACTGGAATCTCTCTCAGCTAAACCCAAAGCATCTACATTTGGAATTTTTCTAGCTTTTATGGTAGGAACATTTTTAGATAGCCAGTTTCTCTATTATCAACTGTCTTGAAAATTTTTGGTTAGAGTGTGATATAAGATGGCTGAATTTTATTAATTATTGTTTACTTAAAATCCAGAGATTAAAAAAACAAAAAACTAGAATCCACAAAGCTTTGTAAATGCCAGTTGGCCCAATTTCAGGGTCAAAAAAAAGACATTAAAGTCTATTGTTTGTTTACTTTTATCATAAAACAGCAAATGTGTTCTCATATAATTTATTAGATAATTTAGTAGGTTTTTCTAGGAATTGCCACTTTGTTGTTTCATAAGATACATCGTATTTCTTTGCTTCTCTAATATTTTTTCTGATTCTTTTCATGGTTTCCATTATCAGTTTTATCAGCTTCAAGAACCAAAATATGTCTTCGTTGCAGAACTAAAGTATTCACACCTCTGTTAAAATATCATTTGTTGAAATCTCTTTAAGTATTTTCAGTTTCCAAATGTTAACTGCTACTATTTTATAATTTCTAATAAAGATAATATTGAAGGCTCAATTTAATTTCCAGATTACTCTTGTAGCTCCAGCACCTCACTGAGATCCAAACATTCTTCTGATTTTCAATTTTCTCAGCTCCTTATATTATTTCATTTTCTGGTATATATTTGATGTGGTTGTAAATAGGATGCTTTTTAAAGAAGAGATTTAAAGTTTATTTGATTCACATCTTTTATTGCATAATTCACAGTATAACTGAATATATCCACTAAGTATCGAATTAAGTCATCCAGAAAATCTTCTAATCTTTGGCCAGAATTTTAGATCTTCTTAACTAGCATTACATGGACACCATCCACACAAAATCAATCATGTTTACTTGTAAAGTCTTCTCAGCAGAATAATTTTTCTTGAGCATAAAAACTAAAGCTCCATATGTTACTCCAAACATTGTTCCCGGGAAGCAAAGAAAACCATTAAATATTGAAATCTTAGATTTCACTTTGAGGTAAACTATCAAGATATTTCTATATATAAGATATGGAAGTTCATCAATAATGATTACAATGTTATTGCCTTCATTTATAAATTTTCCAAAAAGACACTTTTGTATTTTGGTGGACTTAAGTTTTTTTGTTCATTTTTTGTTTTCTAAATATTTATTTGTTTGGCTGCACCAGGTCTTAGTTGCAGCATGTGGGATCTAGTTCCCTAGTTTCTAAACTGAACTCAAGGATCCAAATGACATTTTAAGAGCCAGTGATTTTGTAGGGTCACCAATCCCTACAAATCCCTAGTGATTTCCCCAACCTACTTAAACAGTGTGATCCTGCTGGGGAAAATTGGCAAAGCCTGTTTGCATCCTGGACCAATCAAGGCTTGTAAAAACTCCACGTTGAAGATATTCACGTGTAGGCTATATAGATGAGAAGAAACGAGCATGTCTGGATGAAGAGTGACCTAGGGCTAAAGAAAGACCAAAGGTGAGAGAGGCATTGGGGGTGGGTGGGAGGAAGGTGCACAGCCCTGGCCTCCTTGGGGTGCCTCATACCCATGGGCTCCTCCAGGTCATCAGGGCCGCCCCACTACCGAGGGGTGCTCTTCCAGAATGACCCCTACCTTCCCGTCCCTTTCAGAGCAGAGCCTTTATCTCTGCACTGCACTCTTTGCTGTCCGCTTCCCCACCACCTGTGCAGGCCATCAGCTCTGGTCCAGCTGGAAGGATTCCCCGTCCATTCAGTCCTGGCTTCTCTCCTGAGCCCCCTCCCTCAGCACACCAGCTGTCCCAGGGAAGCACTGGGGCTTTCAGCACAAACTCGCTCCCTGCCCGGTGGTGATGGAGGGACCCCTAGCCCCCCATGGAGGGACCTCCACCACCCCCTCACCCACCTCCCCACCCACTGCCACGGAGCAATGAACTCAGGGACTTTCTGCCCACCTCTCGGAGGCCTGGAAGGCAGCTGAAAACAGCGCTATGAGGTGGTCTTTGGAATCAGAATCACCTGGCATTTGAATTCCTTAACCTTGTGCTCTAGGGCGAGTTACTCCTCTTCTCTGAGCCTCACTTGTGGATGGAAATGAATGGTAATACCTTTTCACAGCGTTTTGGGGAAGATAGTGAGGTAGAATATGCGACGTGCAGAAAACAAAGTCTGGGAAGCAGCAAATACTGATAACCTTGTGGCAACTACTGTCTCAAACTACATCTTCATCCCAGATATGCAGTTTTTTGTTTTTTAACTTTTTGTTTTGTATTGGGATATAGCTAATTAACGAGGCTTCCCTAGTGGCTCAGTGATAAAGAAACCGCCTGCCAGTGCAAGAAGATTCGGGTCGGATCCCTGGGTCGGGAAGATCCCCTGGAGAAGGAAAGGGCAGCCCACTCCAGTATTCTTGTCTGGGAAATCCCATGGACAGAGGAGCCTGGCGGGCTGTAGTCCATGGACTCGCAAAGGGTCCATCGCGACTCAGCAATTAAACAACAACAGCTGGTTAACAATCTTGTGATAGTTTCAGGTGAACAATGGAGGGACTCCGCCCTATATACGTATGTACCCATTCTGGATACATAACATTAGGCTGCGTTCCCTATGTTATACAGTAGGACCTTGTTGGCGATCCATTTAACATATAGCAGTACCTGACACACAGTTTTACAGCCACTGGTGCTGGGTGCTTTTGCACAGACGGGCCCCATGGAAGAGCCTGGGAACCACTGTGGGATATGAAGAACCTCGGGGGCCTCTGATTCCCTCTTCCTCAGTTTATCCTTTGGTGGCTGAGTTGGTAAAGAACCCGCCTGCAATTTGGGAGACCTGGGTTCGATCCCTGGCTTGGGAAGATCCCCTGGAGAAGGGAAAGGCTACTCACTCCAGTATTCTGGCCTGGAGAATTCCACGGAGAAGTCCACAGGGTCACGGGGTCAGACACGACTGAGCAACTTTCACTTTCAGAGTGATCTTTGGGTAATAAAAAAGGTCATGAAGTCACACATTGGTCTCGCCCAAGCATGCTCAGTCGCTTCAGCCATGTCCGACTCTTTGTGACCCTGTGGAATAACCCAGGCTCCTCTGTCCATGCGATTCTCCAGGCAAGAATACTGGAGTGGGTTGCCATGTCCTCCTCCAGCGGATCTTCCCAACTTGGGGATCAAATCTGAGTCTCCCGCATTGCAGGCAGTTTCTTTGCTCTCTCCCAACCCTGTCTGATAGAACTGTCTGTGACGATGAAAACGTTTCCCCCCCCCCCGCCCCCCCGCTGTTCAATATAGCAGCCACTCGCCACCTTGTGGGCTGACACCATAAAGGGACTGAGTTTTAAACGTTATTCAATTTTAACTAATATAAGTCTAGATTTAAACAGCCACATGCTGCGTGATCAGCAACTGCCATTCTGGGCAGCACTGGACACTCAGCCCTTACAGATAGGGAACTGGGGCAAGGGCGGCCCTGTGACCTGCCCCCAGCCACAAAGCCCCCCAAGGAACCAGAGCCCAGGACTCCTGCCTCCTCCTTCAGCCGTGTCTGCCCCAGACCTTCGCAGGCTCTGAATGTCAGCCAGGAGAGACGATCTCGGGCAAGATTTGTCCCAGATTGAAGGAAACAAAGAACAGACGAGCATTCACTCCGGAGCCCCCGTGGGGCTTGGCACCCAGCTCAGGAAGCTTGGCTGTCCTCGGCTCAGCCTGCAGTGCCCTTTGCGGTGTCCCGATCAAAGCCGGGCAGGGGTCCGGGGACATCTCCTGCGCAGCTGCCATCCCAGCGGCCCTTTCCTGATCCTCACGCGCCCCTTCCCTGCCCCAGCTTGGCCTGGAAGGTTGGATCAAGGTGTGGAGGTCAGCCAGCCACATCTCCGGAGCTCGCATGCACACCCCGTTTGCCTGTACCCTAGGCCTGCCGACTCAGAGGTACCCAGGTGGAGGATCAAATTAATCTTTGTTCTTTATCCGGCATTTGGCACTCAACTCTCCACCCACCCAGGGAGAGTGGGCACAGAGTGACGAGTGAGGCTGAGTGACATCCAAGCCCCCAGGAGAAGGGGGATGGTGCAAGATCGCTGGCACCTTTCTTGCACCATCTGTTCCCCACCAGATCCAGCCTGAGTGCGCCTTGCCACAACCGATGTTGGGAAATTGTGCTCTAGGCTCCTGGAGACCTGGTGGGACCAGTTGTCAGCCCCATTTCCTTGGGGGAGGACTGTGGCCTCTTCTCTCCTCCCTCCTGTCTCTTGTTCTCTATTTTCCACCCCCTTCCCTCTTTCCCCTTCCCTTCTCTATTGTTTGACTACATTTTTAACCAAAGGGGACAACAGAGGACAAGTCGGTTGGATGGTATCACCCACTCAATGGAGACGAGTTTGAGCAAGCTCCAGGAGCTGGTGAAGGACACAGAAGCCTGGCGTGCTGCAGTTCATAGGGTCACAAAGAGTCAGACATGACTAAGTGACTGAACAACAACATATATACAGAAAAGGACACAATTATAAATGTGTGGTTGTTGAATTTTCACAAAGCAAATGTACTGTGGAATCAACACAAAGGTGAAGAAATACTCATATTGGGGTGATCATTTCCCAGTATGTATATATAGCGAATCATGATGGTGAACAGTTGAAACTCATATAGTGTGATAGGTCAATTACACCTCAATTTAATAAACATGCCTTAGAATGCCGGCCCCTTCAAGTCCCCTTTCCGTGTCACTCTCATGGTCCTGACTTACTATTATGGACTGAATGTTTGTGTCCTCTCAGAACTCATATGTTGAAACTCTTACCCCCAGTGGGATGGTATTTAGAGGTGGGGCCTTTAAGAAGCGATCAGGGTTAGATCAGGTCATGAGGGTGGAACCTTCAGGATGGAATTAGGGTCCTTCGAAAAGGAGACAGAGTTTGCAAACCAGAAAGAGGATCTCAGACATAAGCCTCCAGAACTATGAGGAATGTATTTCTGTGGTTTATAGACCATGCAGCCTATGGTGTTCTGTATAGCAACCCAAGCTAAGACACACACCATAAATTAATTTTTTCTATTTATAAATGCACCTGCTTTTTTCACTCAACATTATGTTTGTGAGTCATCTATGTTGTTGAGGGCAACAAAAGCAATTGTCTGACTGTGGATAAGTGTTTGAGACTTTTCTGGGGGTTGGGCAGAAAATGATTCAGGTGGGAAGATTCTCATCATGTGCTTTGGTAGACCTATGTCCATATTTCTTTTGGGTACATATCTGAGTGAATTGCTGGCCATAAGGCGTGTAATTGTTCAGCTTTGATAAATAGAGCCAACACTTCTTCTGTGTTGTCACCTCAGTTCATACTCCCAACAGCCAGGTATGAGAATTCAGGGGCTTCATCCTCACCCACACTTGGTAAAGTCAGTTTAGAATGTCTTAGCGATTGTGGTTAGTGTGAGTGGCGATCACGGTGGTTTAAAGTCCCTAACTTTGCACAGTGGCAGTGTCTAGGCAACAAGGTTTATCCAAGGCAAGATTATTGCTAACTGAAGTCTCACTTGCCTGCAACTTAGTGATGCTGAGCACCTTTCTTTGTTTTTTGGCCATTGGAATAACTCCTTTTGTGAAGATCTTGCTTGAGCCCATTTTTCTGTTGTGTTGTCTGCCTTTTTCTCTTTGATTTGTCTAAGAGTTCATATGTATTCCACATAGTGGTGCTTTAGTTGCTCAGTCGTGTCCAGTTCTTCGTGACCCCATGGACTGTAGCCTGCAAGGCTCCTCTGTCTATGGGATTTTCCAGACAAGAGTACTGGAGTGAGTTACCATTTTTTTCTCCAGGGATTCCACATAGTAGTGAAATGTGTGTGTGTGTGTGTGTGTGTGTGTGTGTACATACACATGTATGTATGCTGTATGGATGCTGGGTGTTGCTTTTAGTCTCTAGGTTGTGTCTGACTCTTTGGGAGCCCATGACTGTAGCCTGCCAGGTTCCTCTATCCATGGCATTTCCCCGGCAGGAATTCTGGAGTGGGTTGCCATTTCCTTCTCCAGGAGATCTTCCCCACCCAGAGACTGAATCTGTGTCTCCTGCTTGACAGGCAGATTCTTTTACCTCTGAGCCACCTGGGAGCCCTATATTATATGTGTGCGCACACACATATGTGTATAACCAGCAGATATTCTTTTCCCAGCTCAAAGGCTTATCTTCTTACTCTCTTAAAGGTGTTTTTTTGCTGAACAGAAATTGTAAAATTTTAATCTATCTTACCAATTGTTTTCCCTTGTGGTTCTTCTTGCATTTGGTTTAAGAAATCTTTTTTCTTTTTTGGTCCCACCACTTGGCTTATGGAATCTTAGTTCTCAGACCAGGGATTGAACCCAAGCTCTTGGCAATTAAAGCATGGAGTCCTAACCACTGGGATGCCAGGTAAGACCCAAGAAGTCTTTACCTGTTAAAACGTCATGAAAAGTTTCTATTCAGTTTTCTCTAGAAGCTTTATTATTTTACATTTCGTTTTTTAGTTTTGCATATAGTATAAATAAACTGTCAAAATTTTTGTATGTTATATGACCGAAGGATCAATATTGTCTTTTTTCTATGAATATCCAGTTGACTCAGCACCAGTTGTTAAAGATAATCCTTTTCCCCATAGCATCCCATGTCACATTTGTCATAAATGGAACCCAGGTCTGGTTCTGAATTCTCTTTTGTTCTAGTGGCTGATTTTTTGTGACAAAGGTTTACTATAACTGCTGATATCTGGTAGTACGACTCCCCGAGCTTTGCGAGTGGCCCATCTTGGCTTTTTGCATTTCCATGCAGACTTTAGAATCAGATCGCCAGTTTCCACATTCTCTGAATAATCTTCCTGAGATTTTGATTGCATTGAATCCATAGATCAATTGGGAAGAATTGACATCTTTACAATATTGAGTTTTCTAATCCATAAGCCAGTTATGTCTGTCCATTTATTTAAGGCTCTATTTATTTCTTTCAAAACTTGGTGTTCTGTGTTGAGATCTCTCATGTCTTTCATTTAGCTTTATTCCAAAGTGTTTAATGTGGGTTGTGTGTACATGTAGAGAGGTGTGTGAAAGAACACATATAATATTATGACCAGTAATATTTATAAATTTTCTATTCACTGGTTTGTCATTAGTATATGGGAACCCAGTGTTCATTGATATAGACCTTGTACTCAGCAATCTGGCTTAATCACTTATTCATTCTAAGAGTTTATCTACATATTACTTTGACTTTCTATGCATGCAATCATGTTTTCTATAAATAATGAGTCTTATTTCCTCCTTTCCTTTCTTCGCACCAATTGCTCCTCTTTTGACATTTTGCTCTTGCTCAGTATAATGATATAATGTTAAATACAAGCGGTGATAGAGTACATCCTGTCTTATTCCTGATCTCAAGGAGAAGGCTTTCAATATTTCACAATTAGGAAGAGGCTCTTTTGCAGATATTCCATCAGATTGAGGGAGTTTTCTTACCTTTCTATAACCTTCTTTCCTAGTCTTCTGAGAGTTTCTTTTTATTACTATGAATGACTATTGGATATTATCGAAAGTGTATGATTTTACCCCTTGTTAAGTTTAATGTAGTAAAATATCTTGATTTCTTTTTTGCATGTTAAAACAATCATTTATAGAGCAAACATTCTTGTCTTATCCTTTTCATATATCACTGGACTTAGTTTACTAAGGGATTTTTGCATCAGTGTTCATGAAAGAGACTCTCTGGTAATTTTCCTATCTTGCCATGTCCTCATCCGGTTTTGAAATCAAGGTCATGTTGGTTCTACAAGATGAGTCGGGCAGTGTTCCATTTATTTCTATTCTCTGCAAGAGTGCTGTTTTTGTTTTTTGTAAGACTGGAGTTACTTTTTCCTAAATTGTTTGAGAGAATTCTCTCGTGAAGCCATACGTTCCTGGAGAGAGAGAAGGGAGGAGAGAGGGAGAGAGAAAGAGAAATTTACCCAGTTTTTCTAGTTGTTTTCAGTGGAGAAAATGTTCCTGCCTTGTGGCTGGAAGCAGAATTCTCTGTCAGTCTCTCAAACTGAGCTTTGCTCAAGTGACTGAACGAATGAAATTGAAGAGCCCTGAACCCCAGCTTTGCGTGTACTGTCAAGATGCAAGTCTGGGCAATGGGTTTGTCTACCCAGAAGTCTCAGCTCCCCCTGGGGAGCAGGGGGCAGGGCGTTTGGCAGAAGGATCGAGGGCAATTGGGCCCATCAGACAAGGGTGTGAATTCTATCTCAGCAAGCTTACTCTTGGTTAGACCTCAAACTAGTTACCAAGTTTACTTCTCTATCTATGAAATAGTGATGGGCTTCCCTGGTGGTTCAGTGGTAAAGAATCTGCCTGTAATGCAGGAGACTAGGGTTCGATCCCTGGGTTGGGAAGATCCTCTGGAGGATGGCATGGCAACCGACTCCAATCTTCTTGCCTGGGAAACCCAATGGACAGAGGAGCCTGGCAGGCTACAGTCCATGGGGTTGCAAAGAGTTGGACGTGACTGAACGAGCATGCACAATGCTTGCGACGTGGGTAGGATGAGCCAGAGCCTGAGGCAGCCCTTAAGAAACAGACGGTAATGAAGTTGCTATTGTTATTATTCAAATGCCCGAGCCTCAGTCCTTAGCATTTCGCAGACTTCCAAGGACCTAGAAGGGGTGAGGCTGCTGCGTGGCTGGCCTCCTCTGCCAGAAAGAGGCTGGTCCCATCCCCCAGGGTGATGCCTTTCCCGGGCCATGGGCAGGTGTGCTGTTGGACCAGGATCCTTTCAGAGGCAGCCTGTGGGTGTGGGCTGTGCCAGGATCACACCAGAATCACAGCCCAGGCTACGCGTGACCTCTGACCCCAACAGGCGCCTGGGCCCGTGTCCCACCTGGTCCACTCCAAGTAGCCGTGCTGCTGTCGGGCTTTGAAGTCCCACCTCCGTAACAGCCAGTAACTTGGCCCTGTGGCAGCAACGGCGATAGTTGGCACAGCTCTGCTGAACTCACACCTAAACACCATTGGCCTTGGACTTGTGAGTCCAGGCTATCAACTCTTTTTTTAATTATTATTTATTTTTAATTGAAAGATTTTGCAATATTGTGTTGATTTCTGCCATACATCTACATGAATCAGCCATAGGTATACGTATGTCCCCTCCCTGTTGACCCTCCCTTCCACCTCCCACTCCATCCTCTAGGTTGTCACAGAGCCCCAGTTTGAGCTCCCTGAGTCACACGGCAAATTCCTGCTGGCTTTCTGTTTTACATATTTGTTATTCAGTCACTCAATCATGTCCGACTCCTTGCAGACCTTTGTCAGCAAAGTGATGTCTCTGCTTTTTAAAACACTGTCTAGGTTTGTCATAGCTTTTCTTCCAAGGAGCAAGCGTCTTTTAATTTCATGGCTGCAGTCACTGTCCCCAGTGGTTTTGGAGCCCAAGAAAATAAAATCTGTCACTGTTTCCATGTTTTTCCCCGTCTATTTGCCATCAAGTGATGGGACCGGATGCCATGTCTTAGCATATGTTTCCACATCAACTGTATCAGTGCTTCTCCACCCTGGTGGCACTGTAGAATCTCCTGGGGGTATCAGTTATACCCAGGCCCCACTGCTGGGGCTCTCATCTCACTGGTCTGGAGTGGGGCTGGGGCCACTGGCAGAGTTAAAGGGCGCAGCTGGTGATCGTAGCAAGCAGTCCACGTGTGCAGCCCACTGAGGCCAAAGGGCCCAGGGCACCTTGGTCCAGGCTGGGGGCCACACCTGGGTGGGTAATGATGGGGTGGCAGACGGGGAGCCTGGCCACTCTGCGGTGTGGCCCGACCCTGCATTCCCTCTGTAGAACACAGCATGGCAGTGAGCCAGCATCGCCACCCACACCAGGTCAGGATGGTGGGTGGAGTCCAGGCTGGGTGCCCACAGCCACCGTCACCCATGGCATGCTCAGTGTCTGCCAGGGTCTGGGCACTTTACCCATGTCACACCAGTGGCATCATCTACACTCCATGGTGATGACACTGAGGCTCACGTGGCTGAGCTGAGGCTCTAGTACTTTGGCCGCCTGATACCAAGAGCTGACTTGTTGGAAATGACCCTGATGCTGAGGAAGATTGAGGGCAGGAGAAGAAGGGGACGACAGAGGACGAGATGGTTGGATGGCATCACTGACTGAATGGACATGCTGCTCTGCTGCAGCAAACTCCAGGAGCTAAGTAGTGATGGGCAGGGAAGCCTGGTATGCTGCCGTCCATGGGGTTGCAAAGAGTCAGACAACGTTTGGATGACATCATCAACTCAATGGACATGAATTTAAGCAAACTCCAGGAGCTAGTAGAGATGGGCAGGAAAGCCTGGCGTGCTGCTGCCCATAGGGTCGCAAGGAGTCAGACAGAACTTAGTGACTTAACAACAACAAGGGTGAGGAACATCCCACACCGAGGCCTGCGTGAGTCTCCCTGACCTCTCCTCCTGGGGAGGCCTGCGAGCACAGAAGTCAGACAACGAGGCCCCTCCCTGGGGCGGCCCCTGGAGGGCGAGGAGAGGGAAGTGAAGACTGTTCCTCTGACCCTCAGTCTCTGGAAGCCCAAACGCCATCTGGTCCTCCTGCAAAAACTATTTTTACAAAATCCTGCCCAGTGAGAGCAGAGCTTTCCAGCCTCACCTCTGGACGTTTACATATTCATGAACACATGTCTGCCATTAAAAGAAAATGGTGGTCATTTGACGCCCATATGTTCCCTTTCAAAACGACAGACTGATATTTATCCTCTGAAAAGAGTGAATTCTTAAACAGACGGCTGAACACACATCCTCCTGATTAGCAGAGAATGGGTCCTCTAAATTAAACAGTTCTCTGTGCAGCCCACTGACTGGTGAGTCCTCCGTCCATGAGTCAGGCGAAGGCTCCCACTCAGACCCAGACGCACTGACCATCATGAAGTTTGCTTTCTTTTAATCTTTTATTTGGCCGCACCATATGGCATGCAGGACCTGCCCAACCGGGGACTGAACCCATGCCCCCTGCAGTGGAAGCATGGAGTCTTAACTGCTGGACTGCCGGGGAAATCCTTGCTTTCAATATATTGTGTTTAAATATATTGACAGGAAATGCACTAGTCTACCTTCTGGGCTTAAAAAACAGGCTTCAAAGACAGACATGAGGCGTTCTTTGTTGGTTTTCCCATGTGGCCTCACGGCTGCTGAGAGCCCCCTCGGGAAAGGAGAGATCTGGGGACTCTGAGGACAGGATCGCAGCCCCAGCCTGGCCACTGACTGGCCGCGGGACCTGGGACTGGCTGCTGCCCTGCCCTGCCCCTTCAGTCCCCCGGCTGTGAAGGGAGGGGATTGAAGTTGTCGTCCACGAGCCTGGCCACCCATCAGGAGCGCCTTGGGAGCGTGTGGGTCTGTTGGTCTTTTACACTTTTCAGTCTCTTCTGATCTCCTGGCCAGCTGACCACCAAGCCCCTCTAGCTCCGACATTCTGCGTCTGGAGGGATAGCAAAGCACTCCGGACTGCAAAGCACCCTGACCTGAGATCTGCGCCCCCTTCAGAGCCTGCCATGCTGTAAGGACGATAGGTCTGCCCAGCCCCGGGTGTGTGCTCCGGATGATAGCCAGAGCTAACATCCCTTATGGAGAACTGGATGCGGGCTGCACGCAGTTTTCTCATTAAACCCTAAGAACAGCCAAAGAGGCAACTATGATTATTGGCTCTGTGTGTGTGTGTTCGGTCCTGTCTGACTCTTTGCAACCCCGTGGACTGTAGCCTGCCAGGCTCCTCTGTCCATGGGATTTCTCAGGCAAGAATACTGGAGCAGGTTGCCATGACTTCCTCCAGCGGCTTTTTTCTGACCCAGGGATCAGACCTGCATTTCAGGTATCTCCTGGATTGGCAGGTAGATTCTTTACCTCTGAGCCACCTGGGAAGCCCATCATTAGCTCTCTGCACAGCTAAGGAAACCAAGAGATTAGGTAACTGGTATGAATTCAGGCTATAGGACTTATAAGTGGAGGGTGGAGTCAGGACTTGAACTTGACAGCTTGGCTCTAAGCCTGTGTCGTTAACCACTCTGTTGTTCAGTCCAAATCATGGGGCCGCCCTGAGAAACACAAGGTGATCCAAGCTGGGAAATGATGTTCCCCAGAGCAACACGCTGTCCCCTCCCCAGGCCAGGTGTCCCCTGAGTCCTGCTTCACTGCCTTCCTAAAACGTGTGCCCTGAGCATTCAGTTCCTTCTAAAATGGGTAGATCACCCATGCACTGTCCTTTTCCTTGTGACTCTGAAAGAGATTGTTCTGAAAAGTGCCCACTGCCTGGATGGGAAGTGTGAGTGACGGGATCATGAGTACATCGCTGGCGTTGGCAGTGTGGATATGTGGCTACTGCCTCCTATCCCTCAGCCGGGCCCTTGTTGCTGAGTTGTATCCCTGCCCTTGGTCTTGCCCATGGACTTGAGGGCACCCCTCCCCTGCCAGCCTCATGGGAGACCTTGTCTGGCATCCAAGGCCCCTTCAATTCTTCTATCAGCTCCAGAAAGTTCAAGAAATCTTTGTGCACATTATCATTCTTTTTTTCTCATTGGATCTTTCCAAATCCCAATCTGGTCCCATCACTTCAGGGCAAAATGACAGGGGTAGAAATGGAAACAGTGGCAGATTTTATTTTCTTGGGCTCCCAAATCACTGTGAAGAGTGACTGCAGACATGAAATTAAAAGACGCCTGCTCCTTGGAAGAAGAGCTCTGACAGACCTAGACAGCATATTAAAAAGCAGAGACATCAGTTTACCGGCAAAGCTCTGTCTAGTCAAAACTATGGTTTTTCCAGTAGTCATGTACGGATGTGAGAGTTGGATAATAAAGAAGGCTGAGTGCCGAAGAACTGACGCTTTTGAACTGTGGTGTTGAAGAAGACTCTTGAGAGTCCCTTGGACATCAAACCAGTCAATCCTCAAGGAAATCAATCCTGAATATTCATTGCAAGGACTGATGCTGAAGCTAAAGCTCCAATACTCTGGCCACCTGATTTGAAGAGCCACCTCACTGGAAAAGCCCCTGATGCTGGGAAAGATTGAGGGCAGGATGAAAAGGGGGCAACAGAGGATGAGATGGTTAAATGGAATCACTGACTCAATGGACATGAGTTTGAGCAAACTCGGGGAGATAGTGAAGGACAGGGAAGGCTCGGGTGCTGCAGTCCATGGGATTGCAAAGAGACGCAATTTAGCAACTGAGCAACAACAACAAAACCCAATCAATCCAGCCCCAGCATGGGAGTAGCCCCCTAGTACAAATGTGTGTGGATACATGTGCCCTTGAGGAAGAAAGGAAACAGGCTTGAAATTGCTACTTCCGGGAGTGGGTGTGGTAAAGAAAGGCAAAACTACAGCATCACATGCCAACTCTTTTTGAAAAAGAGGAGCCAGCATTCCAAAGCATTACTAATGTGTTAGATGTCTGAACAATTTCAGGCATACACAGGCCCAGCTAAATTTTTTTCCCCATCTCATTTGTCATGAACCTGCAAGATGCAACTGTCTCTCGCCATCTGCAAGGCCAGGGAGAGTGGCTGCTCATTGGGTCTTACAGGGTAAGGGCCATGACCTCATGGGGAGGCAAGGCATTGGGAAAGGAAAAAACCTTTGATGTGTGTAGACCCTGAACTTTTTCTTTCTTGCCAACTTATTTCTCAAACATTGGAAAACAGATATCAAGGTCCTGTAAAAGATTGCATTTCACTAAAATGCAGGAGGCCAGGCTTGATGAAGCAAAGCGGGGGCTGAATTGAACAGAGAGAAGTTACCATTCAGGTCAGTTTAAAAGCAAAAGCCTCTGGGACTTCCCTGGTGATCCAGTGGTTAGGCCACTGCACTTTCACGGCAGGGGACACGGGTTCAATTCCTGATCTGGGAGCTGGGATCCCGCAAGCCCCATGGTGCAGCCAAAAAATAGAAAAATAAAAGCAAAGGCTTCAAGGCGTACTTCAGAGAGTTCCTCTTCTGCTGTGGGCTTTCACAGAGAGTGGTAAAGCTATTTCAGCAAAATGACCTTCAGCCAAGATGCATTAAATAAATTATGGTACCTCCATGCTGGGGAATATGGTCCCACCTTTCTAAAGAACCAGAAATACCCATGTACTTACTGAAATGCAATAAGATCTATTGTTAACAAAGATATACCTTTTATGTTTCGTACCTACCTTCTTTTGCATATTTTGAAATTTGATTTTGAACCTTGTGACTATATAACCAATTAAAAAAACAATTCACTAAAAAATAATAAAATCAATTTTAAAATGACTGGGTTTATTCAAACCGAAGATATTTGCCAAAATGATCATTGAGGTTATCTCTGGAATTTTGGAACAATTCCCACATTCTTCTTGGAATGTTTCTTTATTTTTTAAAATAATAAACATGTGTCATTTTGATAAATTAAGCTTTTAAAGATTGCTAAAAAAAAAGATGAGGAGCTTAAGAACACTTCCTAAAGAATATTAGCAAATGAAACAAACGTGGTATGACTAGTTGGTTAAAAACTACATCAGCTAAACACTGGTAGAATATAGAGATAAAAGGAGAAAAGTTGAAAAATCATGTTTCTAATGTCATATACCTAAGAGAATATAGCTTTAAGCTTTTTCATGATAAAAGAAATACACATGCATTAAATTAGAAAAATTCAAAGAAATAGAAAAGAAATCACTTCTAGATTCTTCCCAAATACAAACACTCTTAATATGCTCCTGCATTTACTCTTAGTCCTTAATTCTAGATTTAGGAATCCTTGGTGTCAGCATAACCACATGACCATTATTAACCTTGGTTAGGAGGGACGGGAAAGGTAAGGTCCGGTCTGGTCTCTACGGCTGGCACCCCTCCTCTATCTGCAGAAGTGCCTGGTCAGGCTCCTAAGTGGCAGGACTTGGAACAGGCTGGAAAACTCCATGCCTCAGAGCGTTCCCCTCCCACATACTTGGGGGTCTAAGCCTGCTTGGTCCTTTGTCTCAAGACAGTGGCAGTATCTGTCAAAATACAGTCAACTCTGGAAAAATACAGGTGTTAGGGGCACTCACCCTTCCCACCCCCACAGTCAAAAGTCCCACTCCATGGGATTTTTCCGGCAAGAGTACTGGAGTAGTTTGCCATTTCCTTTCCTTCTCCAGAGGATCTTCTGACCCAGGTATCGAACCCACCTCTCCTGTGTCTCCTGCATTGCAGGCAGATTCTTTACCTGCTTTACCAGCTGAGCCACCGGGGAAGCCCACATATAAATTTGGACTCCTTCCAAACTTAACTAATAGCCTGCTACTGATCAGAAATCTTACTGATAACATAAACAGCCAATTAACATATATTTTGTATGTTATATGAATTATATGGGCTTCCAAGATGGTGCAGTTGTAAAGAATCTACCTGCCAATGCAAGAGAAACAAGAGACTCAGACTTGATCCCTGGGTTTAAAAGACCCCCTGCAAAAAAATAAAAATGAAAAAATAAAAGACCCCCTGCAGTAGGAAATGGCAACCCATTCCAGTATTCTGGAAAATTCCACGGACAAGGGAACCTGAAGGGTTATGTCCATGGGGTCTCAAAGAGTTGGACATGAATGAGATGCATGCCTGCTGTCACCAATGGATTATATATTGTATTCTTACAATAAAGTAAGCTAGAGAAAAGTATATATTGAGAAAATCATGAAAGAAAATACACTTGCAGCACTGTAGTGTATTTATCGACATGTAAGTTTATGTCATCTGTTTATAAGCTGGATCAGTACCTACATCAAAATTGTCTTATATGATACAAAACAAGGTAGACATTCCACATGTTACTAATACTAGACATCAAAAATGAAAAGATACTATGAAAAAGAAATTCAAATTTATTTAGAGGTACAACAGTTCCTGCACTGATAATAAAAATGGAGCAATATGATTGGTCCACAGTAGCCTAGACTATACATTAACGAATGACTTATAAAATTTTTAGAGCATGCAGTATGACAGTGACATTCATAATATAATATTGGAAACATTGTTACATGTTTTTTAAAAAACCACTTATCTGAGACAACAGGATGGTAAATAGTTTCTCCAATTACAAGAGAGGCATACTGCAGGATAAGGTAATTCTTGAAAAGTCAAGCTATAAAATAGTAAGAAAACTAACACAGTATTAATCTTCTATGAAATATCACTTACCCTATGTAAGGATAGACTAATATCTACATACATGTTATGCATTCATGACTCAGCTAACTTTTTCTTAATTTTTTTTATATTTCTAGGCTAGGCTGTTTGTCTAAGCTTTTTCAAATGGTTGCACAGCCCCAGAAAAGTTGCCAATTTATTGAAAAGAATCTGCATGTAGGTGGGCTCTTGCAATTCAAACCCCTGTTGTTCAAGGGTCAACCAGGGCAGTCTGTCTGGATAAGACTGCCCAGTGGGGGATCCATGTGGTGACCCTGGGCCTCGCGCACAGCAGGACCCAGTCTTGGTCTCCACAGGCTCCTAGGACCCGCAGAACACTTGATGGGAAGTGGGGACTCAAGAGGGGTGATTGAACCAGGGGCCGGACGCTGGGCCACAGCCCTGGAAACCATGGCCCCCGGAGCGGCTGCAGGATGCTGGCTGCAAACCAGCTCAGAAATGTCTCTGCCCGTGGTGTTCCGGGCTCCTCTGTCAAGCTGGGGCCGGCCCGGGACCCCTGGGTTGCGAAGCCCGGCCGATCAACGTGGGCCGTGGGGACTGGGGGCTCCCCGCAAGCCCGCAGGGGTGAGCAGCGCGCACATGGGGGTGCGGGCGGGGTGCGTGTGACGGAGGCCGGGTCGGAACCGGGCCAGGCGGAGGCTGGAGCCTGACGGCCTGGGGGGACGCCCTGTGACCGCACAGGCTGCCGAGCCTTCCCCCGCGGGGGCCCGGCTAAACAGGGATAATCGTCTGCCTTCCTCACCGGCGGCTGGGAAATCAAAAAGCGAAGGTGTGGGAAAGCGCTTTACAGCCTGTACCGAGCAAGGCGGCTTGTCGGCGTTTCCTCCTCCCGCTTCCTTCCTCTCTCCCACGAAGCCCCCCAGACCTCGCCCCTCCGGCCTGCCCGGTCCTCCTGAGAGCGAGGCCCCTGAGGACCCCGCTGGGGGCGGCGGCGGCGTCTCCCCTTCTCTCCCCGCTCGCCAGCCCCGCAGAGCCCGCTGGTCGGCGCCCACCCGCCACCTCCCCTTCCCGCCTGGAGACAAGTCCCCGCCCCCAGCCTTCAGCGTCCAGGCCGGCGGGTGAGGGCGCGGCCTCGCTCAGGCCGCCTGGCCGTGGGCACGAGCTGAACGCACCTACAGGGCGTCTCAGATTCAAGCTGGCAGTGCCGCTGGGGGTGTTCCGTCTGACCGCATGTCAGCCAAGGCAGGAAGCGGGCGGGGGGCGTGTGCCTGCCGACCTAGATCACAGCGCCGCCACCCTGGCCTCAGTTTCCCCACGTTTCAGAGACTCCCCCCGAAGGCCCCTCCCCGCTCAGGAATTGCTTCTCTAGGTTGGCTGCCAGGGCAAATCCGGGCAGAGGGGAGGAGACCCCCACTCCAATCAGGGCCTTCTTGCCCCTCCCTGGGGCGCACTGCCTCAGCCCCAGAGGAGGGATCTGGCCTCATCTCCGGTCTGCAAGGGAGCATCAGGGACCACCTCCCCGCCCTGCTGGTCCAGAACCTCGCTGACCCTGCCAGGCAGAGGCCCGGCTCTGTGCCAGGCTCTGCCTCGCTCCTCGACCTCCCCCAGACGTGGGCGGCGCTTCGGCATGTTGTGTCAGAAGCAGACCCAGGACAGGGTCAGACCTGCAGAAATTTATTGCAAGGATGAGGGGGAGGAAGCCTGCCACCTTGAGCCAGGAGAGGGGCCGGGAGGAAGGTTGGGTGGCGTCTTGGTCTGCTCGGGCTGTCCAGACCAAATATCACAGCCGGCGGGCTCAACAGCAGAACTCAGCGCCCAGGTCTGGAGGCTGCAAGCCCATGCTCGGTGTGTGGGCAGTCTGGGTTCCTTCTGACCCCTTCTCCCTGGCTTGCAGGTGGCCCCCTTTTGCTCTGTCCTCACAGGGTTTTCCCTGTGTGCGTGTGTATCTATGTTCTAATCGCCTCTTCTTATGAAGGTACCAGGCAGATCGGATTAGAGTCCAGGTTAATAACCTGATTTTAACTTAATCACCTCTTGAAAGGCCCCGTCGCCAAATACAGTCACATTCTGGGGTACAGGGGTCAGGACTCCAACGTATGGATTTGAGGGCACACACTGAAGCCCGTAAGAGCTCAGAAAACCTTGGACCTTGGTGCAGCTTTAGAAGGGGCTGGGCCAGGCTAAGGGGAGCCCCACACCCTGCAGGAACGGGCAGGCACGAATCACCCCTCACCTTCTGTGCCCGGTCACTGGCTGGGAGCAGCTGGGGGAGGTGGGTTCAGAGGGGCAGCGCTGGGGTGTCGGCCGTCTGGGCCCCCAGCAGCGCGTTCTCTCCCAGGAGGGATGAGCAGCATATTTCTGCATCACATAAGTGTTTACGCGACAGAAAAGGAAATACGTATCCTCCAAAACTTCGACATAATCACCACCGAGAAACAGCGCAGGGGTCCATAGATGGGTAGATGGGTGAATATGGGTGGTATGTTCACATGATAGATCTGATGCATGCAACAACATGGATGAATCTGGAAAATGTGTTATGCTGAAAGAATCCAGACACAAAAGAGTACAAATTACATGATTCCATTAATAGGAAGTCCAACAAGGCACCGAGGGGTTGAGGGTTAAGGAACTGACTCAGAGAATTCTCTGCAGTGATGGACATATCCTGTATCTTGACTCAGGTTTTGGTTCTACTTAATCAAAACTCATGGAACTATGCTGAAAAGTCTGTGCATTTCCTAGTTTGTAAAAATTTTTTAACTTCTTATTTTGTATTGGAGTATAGCCGATAAACCATCTTGTGATAGTTTCAGGTGGACAAAAAGGGACTCAGCTATGTACACACACTAATCCATTCTTCTCAAAACTCCCCTCCCATCCAGGCTGCCACATAACATTGAGCAAAGTTCCCTGTGCTATACAGTAGGTCCTGGTTGGTTATGCATTTAAAATGTAGCAGTGTGTATATGTCGCTCCCAAACTCTCCAACTATCCCCTTCCCCCAGGCCCCCCCAGCCAGTAACCATAAGTTCTAAGTCTAACCATAGGTTTTCTAAGTCTCAATAGTTTGTAAATTTTACCTCAATAAAGGAAAACATTCCCACTGTATAGATGAGGCTCAGAGAGGGTAAAGGTTTGCTCGAGACACACAGGAGTTGGGCTTGGGTTAGAACCCCATCTGCCTAGCCCTAGTCCATGCCCATGTGAGACCTGGGGTCTTGTGACTCCCAGAATTGACCGATGAGGTTTCTGTGCAGCCACAGAAATTCCTGAGTCCTCTTGGGGCATGGAGCTTTCCAGGTGGCGTTAGTGGTAGAGAACCTGCCTGCCAACACAGGAGACGTAAGGGATGTGGGTACAATCCCTGGGTGGGGAAGATCCCCTGGAGGAGGGCATGGCAACCCTCTCCAGTATTTTTGCCTGGAGAATCCCATGGACAGAGGAGCCTGGCGGGCTACAGTCATAGTGTCGCAAAGAGTTGGAGACGACGGAAGTGACTTGGCATGTACACACGCCTGGGTCATGGCCACTACTCCCCTTGACAGCTGGGGCCTCAGGCTCCTGGGTGAGGATCCAGTCCCTGTCTGTCAGCAGAGTTTGCCCAAGTCACGCTCTGCAGCAACTTTGGAGGTGGGGCCTGCCTGCCTGCGTGCCCGCCCGGTCCTGTCTGACTCTGCGCGACCCCATGGACTGTAGCCCACCAGGCTCCTCTGTCCATGGGGATTCTCCAGGCAAGAATACTGGAGTGGGTTGCCATTTCCTCCTCCAAGAGATCTTCCCCATCCAAGGACTGAACTGGAATCCCCTGCGTCTCCTGCACTGCAGGCAGACTCTTTACTATTGGGCCATCGGGGAAGCCCTTGGAGGTGCGGACCCAGCCTCAAACAGGCCCTGGCTTTAGTTAGGCCTGGGCCAGGCTAGCAGAAACCACAGGGGAGGCCTCTCCAAGGCTCTGGGGAGCTTGGTGGGCGATCAATCAAGCCCAAATCTTAGCTTCACCCCTCATTACCAGCTGAGGATCCTGGCCCAACAATTCTGAGCCTACTTGCTCAGGAGTAGACTGGCAGTAAAAAAAAAAACATCGGGAAATAAAAGGAGAACATATGTAAAGCACCTGAGACAGAGGAGGCTGTTAACAACATCATTTCTTTCATCTCTCCTAATCATGCCACTTATTCATTCATTCAGTTAGTCATTCAACAAACATTTACCAAGTCGCCATTCTCACCAGGATGGCACTGTGCACAGAGATGAATCAGCCCTTCAGTCAATGAGCTCACAGCCTAGTAAACAAATTATTAGAATTACTAGTTTTGTAATACACTTTAATACCTGGTTAGGTTAGTTCTTCCCTCCTCATACTTCCTTCTCTGAATTTTCCAGATTATTCTTGAGCGTTTATTTATAGAAACCTCAGAAGCAGATTGTGGAACTTAAAAAAAACTAGCATATAGAATGTGCATAATATAGGTAGGGTTTCAATCATTGAGAAAAAGGTGGAGAGTTTAGTAAAAAATATTGAAAAAATTAGGTAGCCCCAAAAAAATTCCAGAAGGGAAAAGATTTTAAATGTCAAAAAATAAAACTATAAAAATATTAGAACATTTTTCAAGGGGGGAAAAGCTTTCTAGATATGACACAGAAACCATAAAGGAAAAGCTAATCAATGCATCCATGTAAAAATGAAACAATTCTTTGGCCTTAAAACTTAGCAGAAACAAAAATCAGAGACAAATGACAGAAAAAAAGTATTTGTAGCACGTATGACAAAAGTCCATTTCCTCTAATGTGTGAAAGAATTCCTAGAAATCTTTATGTAAAAGACAAAAATTCAGTTAAAAAATCAATGTACAATACATGAGCAGAAAGTTTACAATAAAGAGAATAAAAATATCTTTTTAAAACAAACTCGAGGCTTCCCTGGCAGTCCAGTGGTTAAGGATCTGTGTTTTGTAGGGGCCACAGGTTCAATCCCCTGGGGAAGTAAGATCCCACATGCTGCATGCGTGGTGAAAAAAATTAATTAAAAAATTGCAAAGTCTTATTTTGAGATAATTGTAGTCTTGCAGAAGAGTTGTGAAGATAATACAGCTTCTGTGTACTCTTCACCCAGATTCCTCTAATATTAACATCTTACATAACCATAGTACAATTATCAAAACTAAGAGTTAACTTTGGTACAATACTATACCTATACACTACAGTACTGTACTCTGTATTAACTGAATACAGAGTTTATTTGTGTTTCACTACTTTTTTCACTAATGTCCTTTTTTTTTGATCCAGTTCAGGACCCCTCTTTTCATTTAGTTGTCATGTCTCTTTAGTTTCTTCCCACCTGTGACAGTTCTTCAGTCTTTCCCTTGTCTTCCATGCCCTGGGCATGTATGAATGTGAGAGCTGGGCCATAAAGAAAGCTGAGTGATGAAGAATTGATGCTTCTGAACTGTGGTGTTGGAGAAGACTCTTGAGAGTCACTTGGACTACAAGGAGATCCAGCCAGTCCATCCTAAAGGAGATCAGTCCTGAGTGTTCATTGGAAGGACTGATGTTGAAGCCGAAACTCCAATACTTTGGCCACCTGATGCATAGAACTGACTCATTTGAAAAGACCCTGATGCTGGGGAAGATTGAAGGCGGGAGGGAAGGGGATGACAGAGGATGAGATGGTTGGATGGCATCGCTGACTCAATGGACATGAGTTCGGGTAAATTCTGGGAGTTGGTGATGGACAGGGAGGCCTGGCGTGCTGCTGTCCATGGGGTCGCAAAGAGTCGGACACGACTAAGCGACTGAACTGAACTGAACTGGACACTTTAAAAGAGTACTGACTAGGTATTTTGTAGAATGTCCCTCCGTTTGGGTCTGCCTGGTATTTTCCCCTGATTAGACTGAGGAGTGAGGTACCTTCTCGGTGCAACAATCAGGACTCCGTGATGTTGATGTCTTAACCTTGAATGCTTGGCTAAAGAGGTACCTGCCGTTTCATCACTGTAAAGTTACTATTTTCCCTTCTGAAGTTATTATTTTGGGTGAGATATTTTTGAGACTATGTAAATATCCTATTTGCTCTTAAACTTTTACCCACTAATTTTAACATCAATCAGTGAATTTTACCTGTAGCGGTTATTACTGTGATGTTGGATTTTTTATTATTTATTTGGCTGCTTCGGGTCTTTGTTTCAACGAGCTAACTGTTAGCTGTGGGATGCAAATTTTTAGCTGTGGCGTGTGGGATCTAGTTTCCTGACCAGGGGTCAAACCCAGGCCCCCTGCATTGGTAGCATGGAGTCTTACCCACCGGACTGCCAGGGAAACTCCATTGTGATGTTTCAATGGTGATCACCTATTATCAATCTCCCATTCCTTCAACATTTATTGATTGAGATTCTTCTGTAAGGAAGAGTTTTCACATCTCTTCCCCTTATTCAGTTAATCATTTTTATCAATATGGACTTACGGCTATTTCAGTCTTTTAATCATAATACATTATTACCTAGTTTATTGCTCATGTTGTTCCTAAATATTAAACACAAAAACACATTTCAAAAGCTTCAATTTGGGAAATGAAAATTAAAATACAAGGGGATGAAGTGCTTTTCCCCATTAGACTAAGATGAAAAAGCTCACTGATACAGCATATTAATGCGATTAAGGGAAATGGCACTCATATCAAGGTGGGATTGTAGACTGTACCATCTCTATGGAGGGCAGTCTAGCAAAACCAATTAGAATTAAAGTGCATATATCCTTAGACTGAGCAATTTAACTTCCAGAAATTTTTCTAGAGATGTTCTCTTACGTGGGAAATTATGAAGGTGTGTGTTCTTAGCTGTTCAGTCGCGTCCGACCCTTGCAAACCTTTGGGATCTAGCCTACCAGGCTCCTCTGTCCATGGGGTTTTTCAGGCAAGCATACTGGAGTAGATTGCCATTTCCTCCTCCAGGGGATCTTTCCCACCCAGGGATGGAACTCGCATCTCCTGCGTCTCCTGCATTGCAGGCAGATTCTTTACCTGCTGAGCCACGTGGTATTAGCAACATTGCTTATAATATCAAAAGATTGGAAGCTGCAGAAATGTCAGTCATTAGAAGACTGTTAGGTCATTAAGAGCTCTCCAATAGGGGAGGACCATGTGGTGCTCATAATAAGGCAGATCTTTGAGTACTGACATTAGGGGTGATCCACAAGCAGGGAGGTTAAGTGAAAAGGTAAGGTTTGAAATGCATATATAGACTACTTTTCAGAACTTTTTCTTAAATTATTTATTTGGTAATTCCATCCCCTTTATCCTCTTGGTTCTCTTTTTCTGGAGGAAATTGTGCTATTTGTAATAGTGCCTCCTGGACTGGTCATCTGATTTTCTTATCCTTATTGACTATGTTTTCTTACTGTTTTTACTTGACTTTCTAGAAATTACTTCAATGTTATCTTCTAAACCTATTAAACTTTTAAATGTAATTTTTAAAGTACAATTGACATAAAATGCACTGATTTAAAGGTATACAGATTCATAGATTTTTATAAAGGTGTATATCCACCACCCTGTAAGATATATTATATATATATTATATATATATAATATATCTAAATTTTATTTATAAAATATAAATATTTAAAATTATATAATACAAATATATAATAATTACATTATATTAATAAATTATAAATATACTTATAATATATAATATAATTATAATATATTATATTATGTAATTTATATATAAGTATATATATAATCTATAATATAAATAAATAAAATTATAAATATTTAATAGATATATAATATATATAATTATAGTATAACAATATATTATGATTATAATTATAATATAATAATATAATATACATTATGTAGTATAATATATTATATATAATATATTAACATATAATTGATAATAATTTATATATAATATAATATAATATTTATACTATATTATATATGTTATATATGATATAATATTATATAGATTATGATAATATAATATAATATATATTAAGTTATATAAATATAATATATATAATAATTATAAATATATAATTATAATATATAATGTTACATATATAATTTATATATAAAATATATAAATATATAATATATAATATTATAATAAATATAATTAATATATAATATATTTATATAAATATATAATATATATAATTTATTATATAGTTATATAATAATTATAGTATTATAATATAATATGATATATAATATCATAATAATTATATAATTATATTTATATATAATATTTATATAATATATAATAATATATATTAAATATACTATATATAATATAGTATATATAATTAATTATATATTATAAAATACTTTATTATATATTATTGTATTAATAATACATAAAATATATTGATATATAATATATTATAATAATATAATAGAATGATAATATAAATATATTTATTATATTATAAATAAATAAATTATATATTATAAAATAATATATTGTATTATATAAAATATTATATATATTACATATATTTATATATTATATAATATTGTATAATATATTATATATATTATATATAAAACCATCATTAAAATTTCTAGTAAATTCTTCCTGCCTCTTTCTAGCTCATCTCCTGCCCCCTATCCTCTCCTTTACAGAATCCCTTATACAGTCACTATTCTGATTTCTGCTGCTGCTGCTAAGTCACTTCAGTCGTGTCCGACTCTGTGCGACCCCATAGACGGCAGCCCACCATGCTCCCCCGTCTCTGGGATTCTCCAGGCAAGAACACTGGAGTGGGTTGCCATTTCCTTCTCCAGTGCAGGAAAGTGAAAAGTGAAAGTGAAGTTGCTCAGTCATGTCGGACTCCCAGCAACCCCATGGACTGCAGCCCACCAGGCTTCTCTGTCCATGGGATTCTCCAGGCAAGAGTACTGGAGTGGGTTGCCATTTCCTGCTCTGAATTCTGATTTCTAGTAACCAAAATAAATTCCTGAAGGATTATGATGTAAAAATTAAAATCATAAAAATATTGAAAGACAACATTCCAAGTGGGGCAAGGATTTCCTAAATAGAACACATTATGGCATTTTTTAAACTAGTAAATTTTATTGTATAGAACTGTCTTGTGTTCTCAGAAAATTGGAGACGACAGTACAGTTTCCTATAAACCTCTCATCCACACTCCCTCTGCCCACCATCAATATCCCTGCGTCTGTATGGTTCATTTATTACAATCAATGAACCAACACAGACACATTATCATTGACCAAAGTTCATAGTTTATGTTAGGGCTCACCCTTGGTGTTGTACATTCTATGGGTTGGGACAAATGTATAAAAGACACATGTCCACCATTATAGTATCATTCAGAGTAGTTACACCACCATAAAAATCTCCTGTGTACCCCATTTTCGTTCCTACCCTTCCCCACAATGCTGGGCAACCAGTGATCTTTTTAACATTTCCGTAGTTTTGCTTTTTTCAGGATGTCACATTAGTTAGAACCATACAGTATGTGGCCTTGCCAGATTGACTTCTTTCACTTCGTAATATGCTTTTAAGTTTCCTCAATGTCTTTTCACTGCTTGATAGATCATTTCTTTTCAGTGCTGAATATGATTCCATTGTGGATGCACCACAATATATCCATTCGTGGTGATCAGTAGTTTTGTGACTGAGTGTGCAAGGAAGCCCTGGGTGCTGCCCAAAAGTCCAGTAGGAGGTGAATTGCTCACTTATGGTATATTCATAAAACAGAAACCAATATATTTACTAAAACATTTTCTAAGAATTTGCATGTTATGTTCACCCATATGTATATACATATATAATCATGTAGGGAAAAGATAAATGTGAGTAAATATATATGTACACTTATACTTAAATATGTACACACACATACACAACTTCAATAATGGTAAATTCAAATTATGTATTTCTGGAAATTCTTTAAAATGTTATCTGTGATTAACTGTCTTGGCTGGGGGCATATGGGTAATTTTAATTTTCTTCTTTATTCCTTCCTGTACTTTCCAGGTCTTTTGTAAGAAATAAGCATTAGCTTTGTTTGATTTTCTCCCCCTAGAGAAGCAGGGGTACTCCTGGAGAAGCCAAGGTTGAGTGGGCTGCTCACCTGGACCCTGGAAGGCGATCTTTTTGTCTTTTTTAGTATTTATTTATTTATTTGGCTGTGCTAGATCTCAGCTGTGGTATGTGGAATCCAGTTTCCTGACGAAATAGAACCCAGGCCGCCTGCACTGGGAGTGCAGTGTCTTGGCCATTGGACCACCAGGGAAGTCCCCTGGAAGGCAATCTGAAAGGCAGGATGGTGGGGAAATGTCACAGCAGAAACCCAATCTTCACAACCTGTCATTAGCTGGAAGAAGCTAGCAAGAGACAATCAGGGCAAATCCAGAGAACTGGATGAAGTCCAAAGGTTGGGGCCCTGGGCAGACAAGAGGGAAGCTGCAGGGCTTTTTCGAGAAAGCCAGATCCTCGTGTATGGACAGGACTGCAGTGATGAGTGTGCCGGTCCCATGGGGACAAACTCTACAGCCACAGACGCTTCAGAAAACACAGTCACGGTAGTGACAACACTGCCTTGGGCCACCTTCACGATACACATCTCTGTCATGTCTCTCTCTGGGCATGCCAGGCTCCTCTGCCTGCCACTGTATACGGGGCCAGGTGCAATAGTCTTGGCAAATCCTTCTGTGACCTCTGGACCTGCAATGGTGATAACAGAGGAGCCAGAGCCTTGAAGAGCCAACAGCCACAGCCTGGAGGAACCCAGGAAGCATTTCAAAGTCACCCACTCCTGGCAGAGAGCGGGAAGACAGCAACAGGGGCTGCAGGGGAAAGGCAGGTGCCAACCAGGGCAGAGGATGAGAGATGATGTAGAGAAACTTCCCGCTGGCAGCTCGGCGTCGCACTGCCACGGTTTCCCTCTGCCCCGTGGAGGACCGAGGACTGATGCGCCCCGCCACATGGGGCCACGCGACAACCCCTCTGATCTCCTCGGTCCCCCTCCTCCTGACAGCGGCTGTCATCTGCAAGTCACAGTGTGGCCTTGTTCCTGCTGGACCGCACCATGCTTTGGGAGACTGATGTAGGAGCAGTCAGAATTTTCCAGACCCTGGAAGACACATGCACCTTTTCTCTACACCTTTTGAAAGCTGCTCTCTTAAGGGTCCAGGATACACCTCTGGGTCCTGACTTTGGTTCATTGTCCACCCTGCAGGGGACTCTTGTCATGATTCGTCTTCTCTACCACTGGTTAGTCCCTCCTGTGGGTTGACATGAAGACCAAAGGCAGAGTCAGTTTCCCTTTGTCTCCTTTTTTCTAGAATTTGCTGCTGCTGTTTAGTTGCTGAGTTGTGTCAGAATTTGTTGTTGTCGTTGTTTAGTCGCTATGTCGTGTCCGACTCTTTTGCGACCTCATGGACTGTTGCCCACCAGGTTCCTCTGTCCATGGGATTTCTCAGGCAAGAAAATTGGAGTGAGTTGCCATTTCCTTCTCCAGGGGATCTTCCCAACCCACGGATTAAACCCATGTCCCCTCCCTTAGCTGGTGGATTCTTTACCACCAGGGAGAAAATTGTCAAGTCGGTAATTTATCAAGCCTTTGTGACTTACATTCTTAGTTTTCATTCCTTTAGTGAATGAGCCTGTCACTGAAATGCTGCAGCCACTTCTTTTTCTTTAGGCCTCACGCTCAGGGTTTAGAATCTCCAGATGCTGTCCTGCGCTATGTAATATGGGTTGCCATGGAGCCAGAACTAGCTTGTAAATGCTGAAATCCTGCAATTTCGCCGAGAGACAGGATGATCTGTTACGCGTAGATCTGAGTCACGTGTAGATTAAGCTGCTCGGTGACAAGAGTTGTGATTTGGTGGTTTGCATCAGCTTCAGCAGATCACCCTCTCGACTTTGTCAATTGACTGAGTTACAATCAATTTGTGTGTGTATGTGTTTGTGGTTTGACCATGGCGTGCGGCATGAGAGATCTTAGTTCCCCGATTGGGGATTCAAGCCTCACCCCCTGCAGTGGAGGTGTGGAGTTTTAACCACTGGACCGCTAGGGAAGTCCGCAATCAATTGTTAAAACAGCTAAATAACCCATTTGGTAAAAGGATACGGAATTTTAAGTTGATGGATGATGCCCTTTTCTGGCCTAGTCGTTCACTGTATTTACAAAGTCTGCTGCCGCTGAGGAGTCAGCTAAGAAGTCCCTCTGGATTTGGGGCTGGGGATTGTCAGTCTTCAAGGAAGCGTTCCCACCTCCTTCTTCTCCAGCTGCAGCTTCTTGACCTGCCATCAGGCCTGCTCAGCACACTCCCCTTCAGTCCGGGGGCATCTGAACAGCCTCAGGGAAGAAGCACTCGAGGACCAAATCCTGCTGCTCTCACCAGCTGACCAACTGGACAACCACTTGTCATCGACATGCTTGTTATGGACACTCTATGGGCACCCTCATGGCCCCTCCTCTGGCTTCTCTGGCCCCTTCATAGTTTATTTGTCCTTTAGTTGATGGTTGTTTCCCCATACATTTAACATTTTTATTTTCTAAAACCACTCAATCTTCTTTATGGTTTTCTTGCTTTGAAATCATACACAGAAAGGTCTTCCCATATCCAAGAATACTTAACATATTCAACTATCTTTTCTAGTTTTTTGCCCCGGTCAAGGGGGTGGAGCTAGGTAGCCGTGTATTGATATATCGGGGTTGCAACTGGCAACCCCTACGGTACCACTTGTGACAAGTGCCTGGGGATCCTGAACCCTGAGCCCGAGGCCTAACAAAAAAGAAGTGGCTGCTGCATTTACAGGACAAGCTGCTTGTTTGCATTAACTGCTCTCACTCCTAGTCAAGGCCACTGAATCAGACGCCTCACTCCTGTAGATCTGCATCCAGAGTCTGAGTTAGATGGTGGCCGCGCTGTGTCAGGGGTTAGTGCTCTCAGGGAGGACTCTCTACTCAGGTCCACTCTAGGACCCCCACCAGCACCAGCTCATGCCCCTGCGTCTTGAAGGGTATAAGTCAGGTCCTCGTAGCATCTGCTTTGGACAGGTCCCCAAGTATGTCCCCAGGGACTTACCCCATCCACTCCCTCTGCTATGGCTCTCCCTGCCCGCACTCTTGACTCTTTCCTTAGACGGCTGGGGCAGAGAAAGCTAAGGTTTATCCGTTGATGACAAGTTCAGAGCAGACAACAAACTGAAGTTAAGAAAACTTCCCGGGACACTAACCCTTTGTCTTATAGGTGAAGACTGATGTTGTGATTGCCTAGGAGGTCCTTTCACTCCACGATAGGGGGCTTTCTCTGTGCCAGCTTCGCAGAGTGGTCAGGCCAGCAGTCTCCCCCGTGCACACGCATGCTGACGGCCAGTAGCCGCGGGAGTTCCTCGAGCTGGCCTGGCCTCCACGAGGCTGGCTCCTTAGCGCTGCCTGGCAGCTCAGAGGCTGTTCCTTCCTTTCCTCCTTCCTGTGTAAATGAGGAAAGAGAAATGAAGAGCAAACAAACCTATGTGCGTGTTGTGTGTGTGCATGTTGTGCGTGTGTACTTACACACACATAAGTATGCAGACTTTGCAGGTATATTGGTTTCCTTAAGCGTCGGAAACCAATGGCCACACTCTGAGTGGCTGGACACAGCTGTGTCTTCTCTCATGGTCCTGGAGGCTGATAGGAACCAGGGTGCTGGCAGGACCGTTCTTCCTGCAAGGAACTCTATAGGCAGATCCCTTCTCGCCTCTTCCTAGCTTTCAGTGGTTGCCTGGAGCCCTCGGTGCTCCTTGGCATGCAGACATGTCACTGTAATCTCTGCTTCTGCTGTCACGTGGCCTTCCCTGTGTCGCCCCCGACTTTGATGTGTCCTCTCTTCTCCTTGGAAGGATGCCAGGCACGTGGGGTTTAAGGCCATCCTGAAACGGGATGACCTCATTGTAACTGATTGCATCTACAAAGGTTTTATTTCCAAACAAGGTCACATTTTGAGTTTCTGCATGGACATGAATTTGGGGGACTCTTACCTTGCCTAGTACACAGGGCTAAGACAGATGTATCCCGAATTCAAAGACATTAAATGTGACAAGAAAAGTGCATCTTTTTTTAAAAAATTATTTTTAGTTGGAGGATAATTGCTTTACAATGTTGTGTTGGTTCCTGCCATACATGAATGTGAATCGGCCACAGGTATACAGATGTCCCTCCCTGTCGCACCTCCCCCCCAGCCCGTCCCCCTCTCTGAGGCTGTCACAGAGCACCAGGCTGAGCGCCCCGTGTTATATAGCAACGTCCCCCTGGCTATCTGTTTCATGTGCAGTAATGCATCTGTTTCCATGCTCCTCTCTCAACTCGTGCTGCCCTCCCTTCCCCTCACTGTGTCCACAAGCCTGTTCCCTATGTCTGTGTCTCTATTCCTGCCTGCACATAGGCTCATCAGTACCATCTTTCTAGATTCCATATACACGTGTTACTATACGATATTTGTTTTTCTGACTTACTAAATGTGGAAAACATACATCTTAAACTCCATGAACTATGGCATCTTACACACACACAGACAAATATACTAAATATTCAACAATGTAGATGGAAAATGCATTCTCAAAAACTACTGTGATAGAAAAAGTAACCCAAAACTACTGTGATCATCTTCTGGCGGGATCCACAGTTGAGGGGCTTCAACTTTGACGGAAGAGAGGAATTCATATTCTCCAGAAGAGCTGAGTTTCTGGAAAATGATTTGCTTAGGATGAACTGGGTCCTGTGGCAGATGGTTGTGAAAATGCTTTGCAAACAGTCAAATGTGGTACAAGTAATGGCTGATGGATACATGGGTTTACCCACTTTATGCTCTTTGGGAAAACTGTCCATTCCATGCACAAATATGATAATAGTGAATTTTCACAGGTCACAAAGGCAATTTCCTGAAAAAAAAAAAACTTCTTCATTGAATAAAAGAATGATTCTGCCTGACTTCATAAATGGAAACTCTGTTTTTCATCAAGGGGTCCAGCAGCCCCTTCTAGGTTCATTCATTTTAGAGCTCTTGGTGTAGATTTCCCGTGTTTAGGTTTCATGTATAGAAGAAGGGCTCTGATATCTGATCACAGTTTCACTTACTATAGGATTTCACATGTTGTTTTGTAAAAGCAAAGGATGGTGTGTCAGTCAGTTCAAAAGGAGTAACAGAACTTTATGCCTGAAAGGGAATTTATATACAATCTGATCTAATCCATTTATTTTTATTCGAGTGTAATTGCTTTGCAATGCTGTGTTAGTTCTGGCTGTACAGTGAAGTGAATCAGTTATAGGTATACGTATGCGTGCGTGCGTGTGCGCTGAGTCACTTCAGTCGTGTCTGACTCTTTGCAACCCTCTGGACGGTAGCCTGCCAGGCTCCTCTGTCCATGGGATTCTCCAGGCAAGAATGCTGGGGTGGGTTGCCATGTCCTTCTCCAGGGAATCTTCCCAACCCAGGGATCAAACCCTGCTTCTCCTCCATCTTCTGCATTGGCCGGGGAAGGCTTTACCACTAGCACCACCTGGGGTTTCCCTGGCGGCTCAGAGATAAAGAATCTGCCTGTCAATGCAGGAGACACAGGAGACATGGGGCTCAATCCCCTGCGTCAGGAAGATCCCCTAGAGAAGGAAATAGCAGCCCACTCCAGCAGTCTTGCCTGGGAAATCCCACGGACAGAGTGCCTAATGGGCTACGTCCATCCAGCCATAAGGAGTTGGACGTGACTTAGCGACTGAACAGAACAGAAGTGTACACACGTCCCCTCCATTCTGAGCCTCCTTCTCAGCACCTCCCTCCCTCCCACCCCCTAAGTCATCTCAGGGCACTGAGCTGAGCTCCCTGCACTATACAGCAGTCCCCACCAGCTGTTTATTTTACATAGGACAGTATTCATGCCAAACTGAATTCCCCAATTCATCCCACCCTCCTCTCCCCCGCACTGGGTCTACTTGTCAGTTCTCTCTGTCCATGTCTCTATTCCTGCCCTGGAACCAGGTTCATCTGTACCATTTTTCTAGATTCCACATACACACGTTACTGTACGATATTTCTTTTTCTCTTTCGAACTTACTTTACTCTGTATGACAGACGCTAGGTCCATCCACATCTCCATAAATAAAAGAGACCTAAACTGAGCTACAGAGCAGGCGCAGAGAAGTGGCTGGTCGGCCCTTGGGCAAAGGAGTTGGAGGTGGAGTTTGGCCTTGAGGAGGAATTGAAGCAGCTTCTCTGAGGCACAGTCCCTCTTGTGCTTAGCTTCTCCATCACGTGGCTAAGGTAGGGCTGAACACGCATTTTCTCATTTAGTTTTCACAGCAATGCTACAAGGTAGCCGCATTATTATTCCGTTTTACAGATGAGTTAACAGAGGCTGCTTGATGCAACATCTGACTTAAATATCACAAGCTGGCGTTAGGTGATCCAGAGTCCAGGCTCTTGACACTCACACTGTCCTGCTGCCCAGGCAAAAACCGTGAAGGGAGGGTCAGCATATTAGAAGCAGTCCCAATCCTCTTGAGAATCCCTTGGACTGCAAGAAGATCAGACCAGTCAATCCTAAAGGAAATCAACCCTGAATAGTCACTGGAAGGACTGCTGCTGAAGCTGAAGCTCCAATACTTTGGCCACATGGCATGAAGAGCTAACTCATTGGAAAAGACCCTGAGGCTGGGAAAGATTGAGGGCAGGAGGCGAAGGGGGTGACAGAGGATGAGGTGGCTGGATGGCATCATCAATTCAATGGACGTGAGTTCGAGCAAACTCTTGGAGATAGAGAAGGACAGGAGAGCCTAGCGTGCTGCAGTCCACAGGGTCACGAAGAGTCGGACACAACTTAGTGACTGAACAACAGCAACCCATTCCCCACCCTCAAGAGAGGAGCCAGGGTAAGTGACAAGCATGTCTCCATAAAATATCTGATTTTATCCTAGCTTTAAATGTCAATGAAAAAATTTTGAAATACAACATCTTTACAGGCAAACTAAACGAATCCATAAAGAGGATGTAGGGAATTCCCTGGCGATCCAGTGGTTAGGACTTTGTGATTTTACTGCAGGGGTCTGGGTTCAATCCCTGGACGGAGAACTAAGATCCTGCAAGCCACATGGCTCAGTCAAAAGATAAAAAAATGAACAGAAATGTTTGGGAGCTTATAGAAGTGGGGTGGGAATCGGAGATTATCAAGAGGAAAGCTAGGATGTTGTTTAAGAGCTGGAGGCATGATTGTGACAGATGCGCCAAGGAAACACCCCTTGTTATATCAATGTGGACAGCACAGCTCGGGCTTTCTTGCTCTCAGAGTAGCTGATGTTCATCATGTAACAGGGTTCCATCCCAGCCTTTTATTTCCATCCCAGCCTTGCCCTTACTCTGGATGGAGGTTCAATTTGGTATCATCACAGGCCTCAGGGCAAGGTGCTGACTTAAGCTAACCAGATCTCTGTGCTTTCAGAACGTCCTAATCGGAAATCAGGCTTCCCTGGCAGCTCAGAGGTTAAAGCCTCTGCCTGCAATGTGGGAGACTTGGGTTCGATCCCTGGGTTGGGAAGATCCCCTGGAGAAGGAACTGGCAACCCACTCCAGTATTCTTGCCTGGAGAATCCCATGGATGGAGGAGCCTGGTGGGCTACAGTCCACGGGGTTGCAAAGAGTCGGACACGAATGAGCGACTTCACTTTCTAATAGAAATCAGAAAAACAAAAACCAGAAACAATTAATCACAGTTTTCTTTCGCACTTTCTTTTCTCTGCTCTCCCCACCAGTTGCTTACTGCTTAAAATCTGATGAGTCTTAAATCTTATGAGTAATGATTCTTACCAAGTGAAAGTGAGTAAGGGAACAGTTTAGAGGAATTACCTGTAGTGTGGAGGAATTAGAAAGCCATGTTCCATGTGGAGAAAATACTCTCTATTGTAATCTGGAAATTTTCTAGCACTTAACTGAAACTAAATATAGAGCATTTTACTAAGAGGTTCATGCAGTGTCTCTTAAAATGTGAGAGTGCTTTGTATTTTTTCCTTTTCTAGTTTTCAATCTGGTCGATTTATTTTCAGATTAAAACAAAGTTCTGAAAGGCCTTCCATAAAACACAAACCAAAGCAGCAAACTGGAAAGGGGAATTATTTTGATTAATGTCTGTAAACAACCTGGAAAAATCGTTGCTACTAGCATGACGTTTTTTCAATATGAAATATTACAGAGACAAAATTTTATAGCTAGGAGTGAATTTAGCAAGACCACTCTCATTTTAAAGATCTCTCGGGTGGTTAATTACACATTTGCTATTTTTATTTATTGGGTATCAGGCACACATTTTTTTTTTTTTAAGAAAAAAAGTTAATTTAGTTTTTTTAAAACTTTTTATTTTGTAACGGATATAGCCGATTAACAGTGTTGTGATAGCTTCAGGTGGGCAGCGGAGGGACTCGGCTGTATATCCGTATCTATCCATTTTCCCCCAAACTCTTCTCCAGTCCAGGCTGCCACATAACATTGAGCAGAGTTCCCTATGCTCGACAATAGTCCCTTGTTGGTTATGCATTTTAAATATAGCAGTGAGGCACATATTTTTAAATAATGATGATAAAGTGAATATTCGAGGGAGCCTTTGTACTGATACAAACCACCCTGTGCATTAGAGGTTTGTAAGCACGATGCAGATCTCAGTCCTTAGTTTTTTTTATCCAGTAAGCTGATTAGCTAGTACAGATTCCATTTGACCTCAAAAATCTGCCAAGCACCAGAAGGCTGTCCCTTCAGCCTGCTGCTTCTGGTAAGGAACAGGGACAATTTCCTCAGGGAATGCGCTTGAAACATTACGTTTAAACTAACCAGACTCCAGAGGGCTCATAAAAGTACCTTTGCCTTTTTATCTGCCCTTTCTTGGTTACTCTCCATACCCAACAAAAGCCTACTTCAGGTTTCTTCTTTGTTCTGTTTTTTAAGTTTGAGATAATGTGAATGCTTATGAATGAAATAATATGATGTCTGGGATTTACTACTCTACTTGCCATAAATGAAGTAGAGAAGCAGGTAGGGATAAAATTGAAACAAGACCGGCCATGAGTTGCTAACTGTTGATGCTGGAGGACAGATCCTGGAGCTCATGATCAGAATCCTATAGGGGAACATCCTTGTACCCACGTGGGAACTGCCCTCAGCTACCCCCGACAGGAACTGCTGGGCTTACATACATTTACAATTTTACTGAACACTATCCAAGTGCTCTCCAAAGTGTCTGAACAAAATGACACTTCCGCCACTCTCACCAAAACTTAAGAATTAACATTTTTAAAAAAAAGAGGTTACATCCTTTTTTTTTTTTTTTTTTAGAAGCTTGTCTCTTTCTTTTTAAAAATTTATTTATTTTTGGCTCTGCTGGGTCTTCATTTTCTCACCAAAGTTTAAGAATTAACATTTTAAAAAAGAGTTTACATCCTTTTTTTTTTTTTTTTGTAGGAACTTGGTATCTTTCTTTTTAAAAATTTAAAAACTTATTTATTTTTGGCTCTGCTGGGTCTTCATTGCTGCTCAAAATTTCCCCCTAGTTGTGGCAAGCAGAGGCTACTCTCCAGTTGCGGTGCACGGGCTTCTCATTGCAGTGGTTTCTCCTGTTTCAGGGCACGGGCCCCAGGGTACGTGGGCTCAGTAGCTGCGGCCCCCAGGCTCTGGGGCACAGGCTCAGTAGTTGTGGCTCACAGGCTTAGTTGCTCCACTACATGTGGGATCTTCCCAGACCAGGGACTGACCCGTGTCTCCTGCATTGGCAGGCGGATTCTATAGCACTGAGCCCCCAAGGAAGCTCCAAGAATTAACATTTTTATCAATCTGATTTTTAAAAAATGTATTTCCTCTTTGCTTTCATTTTCATTATTCTCATCACTTTGCACATATTTTTTCACATTTTCGGGCTCTTAGGGGTTTTTCCTGTGAATGATGCCTTTCCTGTTGTTGCAGATTATAGATGGAATCACAGTGATGTCTCTTTCCGCTTCCCTCCAAGCAGTAATGTGCGGCAGCCTGCTTGTGTCTGCTTATGAGAGACAATTGTTTCATTTTCTAGAATATTGCCAACTCATTACCAAATATTGGTAGCTCAGAATTGGCCCTGGAGGGAATATTTATAGCATGACAATCAGCAAACACCACACATCAGGGCAACTGTCCCCAGAGAGCTGGTTACACTTGGCCACACACTCCTACCTTCAAGCATTTACTTCCACACATAACCTCATCAATTCTAAAGGAAATCAACCCTGACTATTCATTGGAAGGACTGCTGCTGAAGCTGAAGTTCCAATACTTTGGCCACCTGATATGAAGAGCCAACTGACTGGAAAACACCCTGAGGCTGGGAAAGACTGAGGGCAGGAGGAGGGGGTGACAGAGGATGAGATGGTGGGATGGCATCATCGACTCAATGGACGTGAGTTTGAGCAAACTCCAGGAGTTGGTGATGGACAGGGAAGCCTGGCGTGCTGCAGTCCATGGGGTCACAAAGAGTTGGACACGACTAAGGGACTGGAAAACAACATAGACGAGTTCAAAAAGCACTGAGGTAAGCCTGAGGCATGGCCGGGCCCCTTGACTTGACGCTGGGACCGGAAAGGGCTTAGTGGCTCTGTTTCGGGTGCTCAGCATCCCCTGGTGGATGTTGGCGGGGTGGGGTGCGCAGTGCCTCCAGGGCGTCTGGGAGAACTCGGCACTCCTGCGGCAAGGTTAGGCAGACCTGGACTCAGGACACACGGGATCCCCTGGAGTACAGAGCCTTTCCCTCGGCCCGTCTCATATCTGTGCCCAGTGTGGCCCGCTGTATCATTTGTGGGGCCCAGTGTAATATGAAAACATGGGGATCCTTGTTCAAAAGCGGAAAAAAAAAGGCCTTTTCTTTCTTCACCTGAGATTTCTTCATCAGTCATGGTGTTCTTTGTTTGCTATTTAATGTCATGTTCTCTGGGTCATGGGCTTGCCTCATAGCTCAGTTGGTAAAGAATCTGCCTGCAATTCAGGAGACCCCGGTTCGATTCCTGGGTCGTGAAGATCCCCTGGAGAAGGGATAGGCTACCCGCTCCAGTATTCTCAGACTTCCCTTGTGGCTCAGCTGGTAAAGAATCCGCCTGCAATGTGGGAGACCTGGATTCGATCCCTGCATTGGGAAGATCCCCCGGGGAAAAGGGAACAGCTACGCACTCCAGTATTCTGGCCTGGAGAATTCCATGGACTTGGGGTTGCAAAGAGTCGGACACGACTGAGTGACTTTCACTTTTTCTCTGGATCATGGGGATATTTGTGGGGTGAATGCAATATCCCAGTGTTGCCAGGGGTCTTGCCTGGTGACTTGGCACACAGGGTGTGTGTGACCCACCTGGATGCCTGCGCCCGGGACCCCTCCTGGAATGAGGGCAGGTGTGGTCACTGCATCACAGCAGGGCAGTGGCAGCTGAGCCCCCATCATGGGGAGGCAGAGCGGAGGTAGGGATTGAGACCCCTGATGAACCTGGGCTCTGATTCCCTGAAGCATGCTCCACTGACCCATGAAATGTCACTGACAAAACACAGTTCACAGATAAAATTGATAAGAAATAATTCAAGACAGCAAGCAGCCGTGGAACACTGGAGCCGCCTCCTGAGTGCGTGGCCCGGGGGATTGCCTTCGCTACACACCCCAAAGCTTGCTCTGGGACAAGACACACAGGGTCACAAGGTCTCTGCAGCCGAAGCCTCCCTGGAGCTGTATGAACCCAGATGTCCCACCCAACCGGGGGGTAACAGTTCACTTACAGTCTACTCAGAGAGCAGCTTCATTTTCACAGTCCTCCTTTTACAGCACACTGTATATTTACTGAGTAAGTGCTGTGGGCCAGGCACTCCATTACACATAACGGTTGCTGGTGGTTTAGAGTCATGTCTGACTCTGGTGAACCCATGGACTGTAGCCTGCCAGGCTCCTCTGTCCGTGGGATTTCCCAGGCAAGAATATAGAACTGGGTTGCCATTTTCCTCTCCAAGGGATGTAATCCTAACCCAGGGATCGAACCCTCATCTCCTACATGGCAAGTGGATTCTGTACCTCTGGGCCACCAGGACGCCCACATGTAAGGGTTACAGATACAGAAAAAGATCCCTGCCCTCCTGGAGCTTATATTCCGGCACAGGAAATAGGCAACTGATAAGATACATAAATTAAAAAAAAAAAAAAAAAATATATATATATACATATGTATGTGACTTGTTAGATAGTAGTAGGTGGTAAGAAGAGAAATTAAAGAGAGAGAGAGCATGTCAGTGGAGGTGGCACTGACAGGGGGTGGGTGAGTTAGAATTTTAGAAGTTGAGGTTTGGGAAAGTGACATTTGAGCAGGTCACCACGCCTGAGTTGGGGGAGAGAGAGGCCAGGGGACACACTCGTTCTTTATCCTGTATTCTCCTCCTTGTAAATACTACCTAAGGGCCGATCAAGGTCCTCAGGATTTGTGAGTGCTGTGCACCACCATCTTTTTGGTCAAAATGTGCATATATAACATTCAATTTTGGTAAAAGTCATTTTAAAGATTGGAAATGTCATTTTCCATTTTTTTTTCCCTTGTAATGTTTATGAATTCAGTTTTCTTTGAAGCAGATACTTCATTGATTGTCATATTTTTAGAGACTCAGGAAAGTTATCTTTGGCATCTCCCAACGATGAAACACTTTCTGCAATGATCCTTCCCCCTTCATCCTTTTGGTCCCTCAATAGGGTTTCTTCTCACAAAATCAAGGCAGAATGTTAAGCAATAAAAACGTAAAGAAAATCCCCAAATAACAGTGGCTTATATAAGACAGATATATCTTTCCCAAGAATAAAATGTCTGGGGAAAGCCAGTTCATGGATAGCCTGTACAAAGGCTCCAGGCTGTATCATTGGGCTTCAGGCTCCCAACCTTCTGCTCTACCGTCCTCAAAATCACCTAATGGTTCAGGCTGGCCACAGGAGCTCCAGCCATCACATCCATACCCTAGGAAGGAAGATAGGTAAGCGGAATGACTCATTCCCTGCCTTTTAAGAAAATTTCCATAAAATCCCTCACAACACATACACATATAATGTGAATTGAAGGACTGATGCTGAAGCTGAAGCTTCAATACTTTGGCCACCTGATTCATTGGAAAAGACCCTGATCCTGGTAAAGGTTGAGGGCAGGAGGAGAAGGGGGTGACAGAGAATAAGATGGTTGAATGGCATCATTGACTCAAGGGACATGAATCTGAGCAAATTCCAGGAGATGGTGAAGGACAGAGAAGCCTGTCGTGCTGCAGTCCATGAGGCTGCAGGGAGTCAGATACGACTGAGTGAACAACAACCAAATACATATATAACATTATTACATTATGGGCTGGAACTTAGTCACATGGCCACATCCTCCTATCACGGAGACTTGGAAAATCAGTAAAGGCATTGAGTTGGGTAACAGTTTCGGTAGAAACGGATGTTTTGTTACTTGGGAGGGAGAGAATAGATGTTGGGGAGAGTTTCTAGTAAGTTCTGCTATACTCACCAGCTTCAGTTTCTTTTGAAGTTAATGATGGCTATGAATCTCAGGAAAATAAATCAATGCCTAAGCCCTAGGGCCTTGAAAAGCTACATTTTAAGGTGTTCTCATCCTAACTTTTAAAAAGTCAAATGGAAAATTCCAATGGGGAATTAGATTCTGTTATCTTTATTATTTCGGTATGTTTATTTCAATAGTCTTTCATTTCAGCTGCTTTGGAATTGCACAGGTAAGGAGCCAAATGAAAGATTTCACTGTTGTGCTCGATAGCAGAAAATAATTTTTTAAAACTTTCATTTGAGAATGGAAATAATAGCACTGGGTTGATTGTCAAGGTATGAGTTTAAGTTCTACACTCTGAAGAAAACATTTCCAAATGGACATCTTGAATTTTCTTTTTCTGTTGAAAATAATTGCCAGCAAAGAAAGCATCTTCCTATTGCTGACCCATGCCACAATGCAATATCAAGGCAGGCAGTTTTTATAGAGTATGAGTGGCTTTCTGATGGAAAGCTAATGTGTTTTTGTTTAAAAAAAAAAAAAAGAAAGAAAATGAGGTCTATTTTCTGAGCTCTTGAGTGAGAGTACACCTTCCTCTTGAAGATTCATTTTCTTTCTTTCTAATAGTGACAGACATTGTCTGCCAGCACAGCAACACAAGAAGAATGTTATGCTTCAGTTCCAATGACTCCAGGCCACTGCAATGTCAGTGTTCCTTTGTGCACGGCGACCTACGGATTAAACTGCTAATATTTTATTCGAGAGGGGTTTTCCTTTATAATTAGAGAAGCTTTCAGGAATATTGTGTTAACACAAAGCTACATGTCATTTGTGAATCTCTCTGCTTTATTAAAATATATTTATCTCTGAATTAGAGCTAGCTTGACATAATTTTTTCCTACTTAATAATATAAAAGGTTCCTTGTCTCTAATCCTGGTCTCAGTGAAGGAAATCCTGCAGACTCAAACCTGTACCTTATGACGAATCCATAAAAGAAGTCTCTCATATCCCCCAGCTGCATATAAGTGGAAATATAGTTTAATTGTTTGACATATGAGGATGACTGGCATTAAATCTAGTCTAGAAATCTTCCCTTTTGTAATAAATCATCTCATTCCAAAGAAACACTGTGAAAGAGATAACCTATTCATTCGTGGACTTAAACTTCTTTCCTCTCACTTTAGGGAGCCTTTTCTTGATGATGCTTCGTTATTTCCCTGGAACGTTTCTGTACCACCTCTGACATCCATCTTTTCTGAGTTCAGCTACAGAATGGATTAGTATAATCCTCTCTTACTGGCATACAAACGTGCTGTTGTAGAAAAAGGAAAATTCAAGTTTTCTCAAAATACATTGTCATTGGGTGGAATAGTCTTTGCTTTCAAAGGGATTCAAAATGGCAAACTTGTTGCTTCCATTCTTTTAAATCCATTCTTTTATTTTGCTTCTGCTGGAGTTTCTGTTGGCTGGAGAGCCTGCCTATGTCCCTGCAGAACTGTTATCCCTTGCTCTGTGCCCCTGGGGCAGCCTAGAGCCTGTAGGGACTACTTCCGGCTCCCTTGCCTTATGGCCACCCACTCGATTTGGCCAATGGGAGGTCCTGGCAGAGGTTGCAGGGGGCACAGAGGGGTCAGGATATTTCCTCTGGCTTGTTCCCTAGCTCCTGCCAGGTGGCCCTCCCTATAATAACTCCTCTCTCTCCAGGATTTGGTAACGACTCACCATTACTGCCAGCTCAGGGTTGTTTCACCATCCTTGTTGGTTTTCTTCTGCCCACACCTGTGTAAAGAATTGCACTGTTCCCCTTTGTGTGTGCTATGTATTTGTCTGGGACACCGACATGCGAGTCTTCTTATGACAGCCTTTACGGGGAGAATGGTTATTTTGACTCTGACTTCTTTTTGGAAATGTTTTCATCATGAATAGAATTTCATGACAAAAGGCTCAGGACCTTTTAAGCTCTCCTTGCTGTTTTTCACTCCTAGAGTTGTAAATTGTTTACATTCCCGGAGAATGTAAAAGAGGAAGGATGGCAATCTGCAAGGTCGTTGTACAATTCAACCAGTTCTCAAGCCAGGCTGCTGACATCTTGCTAGAGCTTCCGGAGGTGTGGCAAGTAGTGGTCTTAGCGCTGCCGCCCAGGGTCAGATGAATGTGGTACTGAATGTGCCCTAACCCTGGCAGCACCTTCTTTCCTGTGGCCACCAGTACTGCAGGGGGCATGGACTCCTGCTAACTGCCTGATCTGCTTGCCTTCCCACGCCGTCAGCCTCCAGCGTGCTGACCCTAACACTTCAAGACAACTCAGGCAAAGCTCTTAAAGTGCTCTGAAGCTGATGCTAATCATCTGTCCTAAAAGGTTGGGTGAAAAATTCACTTGTTTTGAGCACATTTTTTTTTCCAGGTTCATCACAGAAACCAAAGCCATCAGGTTTGGCTTCAAGTTGGTTACTTATGCTATTTTTCTTTTCCCCCATAATTGGGATGTGAAGTGAAAGCTGCTTAAGTTCAGTTCAGTTCAGTTCAGTCGCTCAGTCATGTCCAACTCTTTGCAACCCCATGAATCACAGCCGCCAGGCCTCCCTGTCCATCACCAACTCCCAGAGTCTACCCAAACCCATGCCCATCGAGTCGGTGATGCCATCCAGCCATCTCATCCTCTGTCATCCCCTTTTCTTCCTGCCCCCAATCCCTCCCAGCATCAGGGTCTTTTCCAATGAGTAAACTCTTCGCATGAGGTGGCCAAAGTATTGGAGTTTCTGCTTCAGCATCAGTACTTCCAATGAACACCCAGGACTGATCTCCTTTAAGATGGACTAGTTGGATCTCCTTGCAGTCCAAGGGACTCTCAAGAGTCTTTTTCAACACCACAGTTCAAAAGCATCAATTCTTCGGCACTCAGCTTTCCTCACAGTCCAACTCTCACATCCATAGATGACCACTGGAAAAACCATAGCCTTGACCAGATGAAACTTTGTCGGCAAAGTAATGTCTCTGCTTTTTAATATGCTGTCTAGGTTGGTCATAACTTTCCTTCCAAGGAGTAAGCGTCTTTTAATTTCATGGCTGCAGTCACCATCTTGTGTCCAACTCTTTGCGGACTCCGTGGACTACAGTCCATGGAATTCTCTAGGCCAGAATACCGGAGTGGGTAGTCTTTCTCTTCTCCAGCGGATCTTCCCAACCCAGGAATTGAACCGGGGTCTCCTGCATTGCAGGCAGATTCTTTACCAGCTGAGCTACCAGGGAAGCCCATAACTAGGATGGATGACTCTCATTTAACAAGTGTGGTGAGGCCAGTAAGTTGTGGTCTTCCGAAAACTTCTATTAGCAAGGACTACTTCTGAAAAAACAAATCTTAAAAGTAGAGAAGGCCTTGGTATTTAGACTTACTCCAGACATCTTTTATAGAAACATCTGAAAGTTGTGTGTTTTCTTGGTCCCAGCTAGAAAGATGGAAAAGGCTGGGGAAAGGGTCACTGGCTTATAACACTGACATTGAGAGCCTGTGCTTTAATTCCAAAAGAGTGAGTCCTGTAACTTCTTGTCCCCTGGCCTTCTCTTCAATCATTGGAGGTAATACTTACTTGACAAAACTGACAAGAATACAATGAGACAGTGGATAGTAAAATGCTTTGAAAATTAAAGAATTCTAAAAACTCAAATTATTGTTGCTGCCTATAAAAATGTAGTCTAAAACAGTGGTCTTTAATCTTTTGTGGGTGAGGAATGCCTTTAGATAATTGATGACAACTGCAGACCATATCTCCAGAAAAGTACAAACCATCAGAGGATTTTCTCTTATAATTTCAAGGTATCTGTGTCGCTGAAGCCTGTCAAGTCTTGGAAAAATTTCAGAAGATACATCTTATTTTCTTTTTAAAGACTGCTAAATGCAAAAGTTAATGTAAGTGTTAGATATGATTTTCATCAGCATTCATTTATAACACTTGACATTTAAAATCTTCACAAGATATATAAATTACGAACTAAAAGAAAAAGAAATGAAAGAAAAGATCAGACTATTCTAAGTTCTTGTACAAAATTTACATGTGTTAGGTTATTGAAGTAGAATAATGATGGTTGAAAAGATCCTGAAGTATAAAAATCAAGAAAGCTAATTCATTCAATACATATTTCTCGAGCACCTGTATGTACCAAGGGCTATTGGAAGTGCTCAGAATTTATTAGCACATACATTAGAGTCAAACAGTCAAATTGTATAAAATACAGAGATGATACCTTCTGTTCAAGCTCTGGATAATGTATGAATCCTGGCAGTCAATGAGTTCATTAATTACATAATTCATGCTTTACTCCTAATGTGGACAACCAAATAATTTGGTGTTGGCCATAAAACAACATTTCTGTCTGATCAGTCCCCTCTTCACATTTCACCTGCATATTTTAAATTTATAGCTACTATAAATCTTCCACATTGTAGGTAATAAAATATTGTGAATGTAATGGTTTCATCTCAGGTCTGAAGCTGCCACAAGGATTACTCTCTTTGGGCCACAGTTTGAATTTACATACTGTTTTTGAAGCAAATGAAATCATTTGAATGAATCATCCTAATTAACTTGTGAAATACTTGCATGACATCATGAGTGCTTTCAAATATTTTGAAATATTTTTAGACTATGTGGTCTCTGAAATGATTGGAAGGAAAGGAATGAAAAGTATTGTGGCATTCCTAAGTTTGTAGGTTATTTATCACTTCAGCATTTGGCAAAATGGCAGAATATTTTCAATTCCATGATCATGATATAATAAGACATGTAGTAAAGGATTAGATTCTATATCGGAATGTTTTTCTGTCGTGTGTGTGTGTGTGTGATGGGGGTGGTGGACATGTCAGTTTGTCAGCACAAAAACGGGAAGAAATTTGTTTATAGAAACAATAAATGGAGTAAATATCCCCTTTTATGTTGTTCACACGGGATTAGGCTTAAAGCATATTTGAGGTTGACTGGGTATCAGATCTGCTTTTCAGTTTTTAAGGGGTTCCTAATTGAGACACATCCTATCCCTTGCAGAGTCACCTATCTTTCTCACCTTCTTCTGCCTCTTTCTCTCTTTTCTACTTGCTCAGCTAATCATATCTACCTGCAAAACACACCCTGTATTTCTCAATCCTCCTTTCCAAGGGAATGCCATTGCTTGCTACCCTGTAATCTGTACCGCGACGTTAGTAATCTGATTATTTTACATGAAGTTTGTCTTTTTGTCCTGAGAACTAAACAAAATGCAACTTTCCACTAATTAGATTAGGATCTCAATCTTTTGTGTGTGTGTGTGTGTGTCATGGTCACTTTGGAATAATTTTTCAAGTGCATAAAATAAATGAGATTATAAGGAGACCAATTATATTGAAATATAGGCCTCAAAATATTTTAAAATCTGTAAATTCGACTGAGCAACTGAGCAGACACACAATATTCATTTAAGTACTTTCAAAATAACACATTAGACAACAAGTTAGTCGCAGGTCTAGCAGCCACCATGATTTTTGTAGTCATGATGAGGATAAGCCATGTTTTGAGATAGCTACCGTAAAGGTCCATCTAGTCAAAGTCCGTCTAGTGAAAGCTATGGTTTTTCCAGGAGTCATGGATGGATGTGAGAGTTGGACCATAAAGAAAGGTAAGCACAGATGAAAGGATGCTTTTGAGCTGTGATGTTGGAGAAGACTCTTGAGAGTCCCTTGGACTGCAAGGAGATCAAACCAGTCAATCCTAAAGGAAATCAGTACTGAATATTCATTGCAAGGACTGATGTTGAAGCTGAAGGTATAATGCTCTGGCCATCTGATGTGAAGAGCTGACTCACTGGAAAAGACCCTGATGCTGGGAAAGATTGAAGGCAGGAGGAGAAGCGGATGACAGAGGATGAGATGGTTGGATAGCATCACCGATTCTATGGACATGAGTTTGAGCAAGCTCCGGGAGTTGGTGATGGACAGGGAAGTCTGGCATGCTGCAGTCCATGGGGTCACAAAAAGTTGGACATGACTGAGCGACTGAACTGTATTGAACTGAACTGAACGACTGTAATGTGTCCTAAGAAATCTGTGATTTCTGTTATGGGCAAAGTCACCAGGTCTGTTAACACTTCTGTGGTTTGTTGACTATGTTGATAATTGATGTAAATGCTACATTTCAATTAAAGGTTAGTAGAAATAAAGATGTATTTTCTAAAAAAAATGTATGATTTTTTTTATCATTTATGATTATGCAGGACAAGTCCCCTCTTATTTTAGTGAATCTTCAGTTCACTGCCAGAGAAATTTTACCCTATATTTCTCAGACAAGGAAACTGGCACTCAGAGGCTAGCTAAGCGGCAGTTGTGTTCAGCTGCTCAGTCGTGTCACTCTTGCGCGTGTTGCTCACTCTGCAACACCATAGACTGCAGCACGCCAGGTTTCTCTTTCACCATCTCCCGGAGTCTGCTCAAACTCATGTCCATTGAGTCGATGATGCCATCCAACTACCTGATCCTCAGTCACCACCTCCTCCTCCTGCCTTCAATCTTTCCGCTTCAGAGTCTTTTCCAATGAGCTGACTCTTCATATCAGGTGGCCAAAGTATTGGAGCTTCAGCTTCAGCTTCGGTCCTTCCAATGAATATTCAGGGTTGACTTCCTGTAGGATTGATTGGTTTGATCCCCTCGCTGTCCAAGGAACTCTCCAGGTTGAGCAGAATATAAACTCAGGTCTGCATGGCTCCAAAGTCCACGTTCTTTCAACCTCATATTGTTGCTTCTTACAAAATTTGTCTGGGTCCAGAGAATAACAGACGAAGTTGTTTCAGGTAGTCGATGTCTCCAAGCTTCCTAAACAGACTCCATACAATTTCAACAATTCTTTCATAATTCAGTGTCTACTCTATAGGGATGTGTGCATGTCTGCTCAGCCGCTCACTCGTGTCCCACTCTTTGCAACCCCATGGACTGTAACCTGCCAGATTCCTCTGTCCGTGGGATTCTCCAGGCAAGAACACTGGAGTGAGTTGCCATGCCCTCCTCCAGGGAATCTTCCCAACCCAGGGATCAAACCCACATCTCTTGAGGCTCCTGTGTTGGCAGGTGGATTCTTTACCACTAGGGCCACCTGGGAAGCCCACTTTATAGGGATACCTAGTAGCTGAAGTTTTATGACAATGTCTTAATCTAGATGTAAGATGAGCTTGTTACTGTGAGCATAAATTCCTATAGATCTGACCAGACTCGTCCTAGCACAGGCCAGGACGTGGAAGAGTCAAGCAGGCTGTGTGCTGTCTCATGCCTTAACACCCATACGCTGTGGTTTCATGAAAGATTTTTCCCAGGCAGGTTTGCAGTTGGGTTGGCAGTTGGGGGGGAGGTCACAGGGGTATCGTATATTCGACAAAGCAGTGGCATTTATGGCATAAGAATGGATCAGGTGACGTTATGATCTTGTGTTTTCTACTGCAAAGAGGTCTTCCACTGAGGGATCATGTGTAATCAGGTGCAAGTGGAAGCTATTTTGTAGTTTATAGAACTGACATTTTCTGCAATACAGCTGAGATTTTGTTCTTGTAACAACTGAACTTTCTAACATTTCTTTGGAGGGAAGCTCACCGATTTTGGCCAACTTGCTTCATAAGAGCACAGCGTCCCCCCGCAGTCCTTGAGCAAGTTGAACCTCTTGTCATCTCCTTCACAAAGTGCCTTTCATGTCACGCATTTGGAAATGCCCGCCTCTAGTTGTCTCTGCTGTCTGCCCCCTCAACCCCACCCCCGTTCTAGGCCTGACTCTGGGCAGCTGAACCGTCTTGGAAAAGTGACTCCTTTTGTTTTTCTCTGTCTCTTTCCTTGGTTTGCTTCCCCACAACCTCTGTCCCAAAGTCCCTCTGTTCTCCTCCAGCTCCCAGCTCAGCCCTCAGCTGGTGACCTTCCCCAGGAGGAGAAACGGTATGAAGTGTGACCATCCCCAGTTCTCCCATCTGAATTTCTCTGCAACTGTATATCTCACATCTTCCTTTTATCTTGTTTGTGAGAAGGAAATTGCCCCCTCCCTGTCCCCTAACTAAGAAACATCAGTCTGCTCTGGCTTATCTTCCTCCTGGATTTTCATCCTTCCCCTGCTCCCCACCCCCCAATTCTGTCCCCTCTGCTTAAAAGTGCTCAGATTTGCTCATTTAAAAAAAATTATGTGGGACTTCCCTGGTTCCCTGGTGGTCCAGTGGTTAAGAATCTGCCTTGCAATGCAGGGGACATGGGTTTGATCCCGGGTTGGGCATCTAAGATCCAACATACTGTGGGGGCAACTAGGCCTGAGCATCACAACTGCTGAGCCTGAGGGCCACAAGAAAGACGACTTGAGGCGGCCAAAAAACAAACAAAAGTGAAAGGGAACTTCCCTGTGGGCCAGTGGTTAGGACTCTGTGCTTCTACCTCAGCGGGTGCTGGGGTAGATCAACTGGGTTTGATCCCCAGTTGGGGAACTAAGATCCCACATGCCATGCGGCATGGCCAAAACAACAACAAAACAAAAAAAAATACGTAAAAGATAACAAAACCTTTCCATCATTCTTGTTCCTCCCTGGGTCTGTTCTTTTATCCCCTGCCTTCCCCTCATTGCCAAACATCTTGTATACTTGCAGCCTGAAGGCCCACACATGCCTGTAGCTTTTGAAATCTGGCATCTATCCCCACCATCCTACTGAGTATTGTTCTCTGGAAGGTCACTGAGGCTCTTGTTTGTCAAATTCAGCGACCTTTCCTCTGTCCTAACTCCTAAGTCTGCGGAATCTGACTGTCTTCGTGTTCTTGAGGCTTGTCACCCCCAGGCTTCCAGAACAACTTTCATCGCCTGTCTTTCTGACCCATCTTTTTCTCTTCCTTTGGGAGTTTCTCTTTTTCTTCCCTGCTCCTGCGGTTTCAAGGGTAACTTCTGTATAGATAACTCCTTGATGTTTATCTCTAGGTCCAGTCTATCATGTATTCAACATTTCCCTTGCATTGCACATCTCCTTCTGAGCCTAGCATCTCAACACACCTGGTCCAGTGGTCAGTATCACCTCTTATCTAGTTCCTCTCCTGTGTTTTATCCTTGACTTTCGATTCCTTCATTTACTCCAGATTCAAAGGCTAGCAAATCTGGAACCTTCTAGGGTCAGCCTATCTCACGTCTGCCCCCTCCTTTCCATTCCCACAGGTTTTAGGTCTTTGACCCTTAATTGGTTTCTCTGTCCCTGTTTCTGGTTCTACGTTGGTTGGTCTCACAGGTATTCCAGGTTAACTTCTACGAACTGGCACCTGCCTGCTCAAAACCTTCCCACGGCTTTCTACTAGTAAAGGAATTAAGTACACAGCTACGGTTTGGCATTCAAGACCTTCACAGGAAAAGTAAAACAGAATTGTATCTTCTGTGGTGATGGTTGGTGGTTTAGTCACTAACTCTTGTCTGACTCTTGTGACACCATGGACTGTAGCCCACCAGGCTCCTCTGTCCATGGGATTTCCCAGGCAAGAATACTGGAGTGGGTTGCCATTTCCTTCTCTAGGGGATCTTCCCAACCCAGGGATGGAACCCCAGTCTCCTGCATTACAGGCAGATTCTTTACTGACTGAGCTACCAGGGAAGCCATATCTTCTGTAGATGGTTTGAAAAACACCTGAAATAAAACCCCAAACAAGCTAGTTGTCAGCAAAACTATAATGTCCCTCCGTACACTTTAGTAAAAAGGTTCTAAGAAAAAGAACTTTTTTCCAAAAGAAAAAGGATACTTTTTTATTCCCAAATGAAATAGTTCTCAGAGATATATGTAAGGAGAATGAGAATTTAATCTCCGTGCCAAACACTGTCTTGGTGACAGTGCTGTCTGCTGCCTTTGCTGACATCCTTTTTACTCATGTGTGGTGCAATGGAAAGGAGATTTGACTGGGGAATCAAGAGCTTTATGTTCTAATTTTAGAGTTAGATGGTCTGGCTTTTGGTAAGTCACTTAAAATCTCTAGGCATTAGTTTCCACATCTGCAAACTGTGGGGCTGGTACAATATCAATATTTGGCTGCACACGCTATTCACCTGGGAAGTGTGTTTAACACATTGCCAGAGCAAGCTCTCCAGCTGGGGATGGTGTCAGCAGGTCTGGGTGGTCCCCAGACACGTGTGTTTTCAAAAGAGCCTCATGTGTACCTGGGGCTGAGAACCCTTGGCTTGGTATCAAATGCCTTTTCTGCTTCAACAGAGAGTCATTTTTGGAGTTGCTCTTCCTCTCAATTACAAGATGATTTTTATTTGAATTTACTTAGCACATTCTACCGGAGAAGGCAATGGCACCCCACTCCAGCATTCTTGCCTGGAAAATCCCATGGACGGAGGAGCCTGGTGGGCTGCAGTCCATGGGGTCTCAAGGAGTTGGACACGACTGGGTGACTTCACTTTCAGTTTTCACTTTCATGCATTGGAGAAGGAAATGGCAACCCACTCCAGTGTTCTTGCCTGGAGAATCCCAGGGACGGGGGCGTCTGGTGGGCTGCCGTCTGTGGGGTCGCACAGAGTCGGACACGACTGAAGTGACTTAGAAGCAGCAGCAGTACATTCTCCCGCCTATCATAATGACGGTTATTTTTGTCTGGTCCTCGTTCCTGTGCTGTAGTTTCCTCAAACACAGACTGTGTCTTACTCATCTTGGTGTGCCTGTCATTCCTCGGCACGTGGACTTTGTTTGCTAAACTGCAGGAAGAGTTAATAAGCTTACTCAAACAATAGCCCTTTTCCTTAATAAAATGAATTACAACTCAAACTAAACAAAAACACCTGATCCTGTGGTTCTTGGGAACTTGTAGTGGAGATTCAGGCAGGGCAAGCTGGAGGTTCTCAGAGGCTCTGAAATATTTTCAAAGTGAAATGTTGGTGGAACTGTGTGTTCTTTTATAATACAGTGGTTTAATATTAACTTCAATTATGTTCAATATATGTTGGAGAATGTGTGTTAAGTTTCATAGAAAAATGACTTGGAGTTTAAGCTCAATTTATGGATCAGTAATTGAGCAAAAATGTTGCTTTGAGAAGATAGTGGTTATTGAAAATCTCTATATCACAGGAATGGTTTATATAACATACCAATGATTAGGTAAGAGGCAGTTGATGAGAAGCAGTTATATAAGGTGTTTCTCTTCAGTGGCCATAGAGAAGTTGCACATGCAACCTTTGCATATTTCTCCAAAGAGAGATTGAGAATATCTAACCTTACTAAATGAGGTTTCCATTCAAGTTTTAAAAATCCATTTAAACTCTAATAAATTCTTTCTATTGAAGCTGAGGACTCCAACAGAAATGCTGTTATTAAATGCTTTGACAGTGCTATATTTCCCCAACTGGTAACTTTTAAAGAGGTTTACAACTTTTAAAGACTTGCTGTGTTTTTATGGTCATTCAAATTCTTGAAATACAATTTGAAGTACGAAAAGTATAAGGTGAAGTCTCATTGAAAAAAGCAAATGTGGGAGACCTGGGTTCGATCCCTGGGTTGGGAAGATCCCCTGGAGAAGGGAAAGGCTACCCACTCCGGTATTCTGGCCTGGAGAATTCCATGGACTGTATAGTCCATGGGATCGCAAAGAGGTGGACACGACTGAGAGACTTTCACTTTTCCAGCCAGAAAAATATGATATACTCATGGGGTTTTAGTAAATGACTAAATGACTTAGGCTATTTGACTACATTTACAGTAAAAGAGGAAAAGCTATGACAAATCTAGATGGTGTATTACAAAAGCAGAGACATCACTTTGCCGATAAAGATCCGTATAGTCAAAGCTATGGTTTTTCCAGTATTCCTGTATGGATGAGAGAGTTGGACCATAAAGAAGACTGAGCACCAAAGAATTGATGCTTTCGAACTGTGGTGCTGGATAATACTCTTGAGAGTCCGTTGTACATCAAGGAGATCAAGTCAGTCAGTCCTAAAGGAAATCAACTCTGAACATTCATTGGAAGGACTGATGCTGAAACTGAATCTCCAATACTCTGGCCACCTGACGAGAAGAGCCGCCTCACTGGAAAAGACCCTTATTCTGGGAGAGATTGAGGTCAGGGGGAGAAGGGGGAGACAGAGAATGAGATGGTTGGATGACATCACCGACTCAATGGAAATGAGTTTGAGCCAACTCCAGGAGATAGTGAAGGACAGGGAAGCCTGGTGAGCTGCAGTGGGTGGGGTTACGGAATCGGACACAACTTAGTGACTGAACAACAACAACAGTAAAAAAAAGAGAAAGAAAGATAGAAAGAAATATACAAAACATCACCATATAACATATTCTCTTTAGAACTTGGGTTCCTTACAACTTACAGAAAAGGCAGCCATTAGAAAATTAGGTTTTCCCCAAACTAGAGCTAGGAAGTAGAAGAGAGCAAGAAGCAAACTCTCTATGGCTTTTTTTAAAAATTAATTTTGAGACATAATTGTCATATAACTCCATGCCTTCTCATCATGTATATATGTATGTACCTGAGTGATACATACACTATAAATTTACACATACACAAATATACATGGATAGCTGCCTGGAAGGCAGGGTGAAATGAAAATATCCCCTGCCATGTTAATCAGGAAGAATTATCACAGCCATCAGCTTTTCTGGCTTCCAAACGTGAAAGAGGGCTCCCAAAACTGAGATCCAGCAGCTGCTGCCACCGCCACTGTGACTGCTGAGGAGCTGGGGGAATGCAAGCAGCCGCCACCTGCCACTCCCTAAGGTGAACAAGGAAACAGGATGGGCCCCAAACAGCTGAGGTACACAAGAAAGGAATGAAGTCAGGGAGCCCAGGGGCTGGCATTTCTTGTACATAGAATGCTAAATTCCTTAACTTGGTACTTGATCTTTGATGTTCAGACTGCCTGCTCCCTTTGCTGCAAACTCGTATATAGCCTGACTTCCTCCCTGCCTCCTTGGAGCACTTTTTTCAGAGTTACTGAGAAGAAAAGTTATGACCAACCTAGACAGCATACTAAAAAGCAGAGACATTACTTTGGCAACAAAGGTCCGTCCAGTCAAAGCTATGGTTTTTCCAGTAGTCATGTATGGATGTAAGAGTTGAACCATAAAGAAAACTGAGTGTTGAAAAATTGATGCTTTTGAACTGTGGTGTTGGAGAAGACTCTTGAGAGTCCCTTGGACTGTAAGGAGATTAAACTATTCCATCCTAAAGGAAATCAGTCCTGAATGTTCATTGGAAGGACTGATGTTGAAGCTGAAACTCCAATGCTTTGGCTACCTGATGCGAAGAGCTGACTCATTGGAAAAGACCCTGATGCTGGTAAAGATTGAAGGCAGGAGGAGAAGGGGATGACAGAGGATGAGATGGTTGGATGGCATCACCAAGTAAATGGACATGAGTTTGAGTAAACTCCGGGAGATGGAGATGGACAGGGAGGCCTGGCATGCTTCAGTCCATGGGGTCGCGAAGAGTCTGACACGGCTGAGCGACTGAACAGATGACTGAACTAAGACGATCTCTCCTAGGCTCGGAGTGCTAAACATTCCCACCAAATAAAACAACTCTATCCTTTCAGATTGTGACATTTTTTTAGTCAGTAGCAGGAATAAAAATGGACGTGGTAAAAAGTAGCTACATAAATTAAATTACCTCAACCTAAACATTTATATATCAAGAATCTGAAACTGTGTTAATAAAAAGTGATGGCATAATTGTTACTAAGAAGTTCACTTGGAGAGACCTGGGGGTTGACTTAAGACTACTGACGCGTCAGAGCACAGAGGCGACAGGAGGAGTTAAGCAGCCAGGAGATCCCCTCCCGGTCGCCCCGTCTGCGTCTCCGTATCCCGCACGGTCCCCTCTGTGCGTCCCCCTCACGTCGCCGAGTTTCCGCAGCCCCGAGGCGGGCGGCCACCGCAAAGTGGGCGGGGCTTGGGGGGGTTGGTGCGCGTCGCTGCCTCACAATCGAGTCCGGCGCCTGCGTGACGTCAGCTCTTCACCGCCCGCCTCCCGCCCCTGGAAAGAGGCGGCCGCCCATTGGCTGCGCCGCTGGCGTCCTCGGGGCCAATGACAGAGCGACGAGCTGCGGGGTCCAGCCTTGACGTTGTGCGGCTACCCGCGGGGTTTATTTGGCTCCGGGGCCTCTCACCGCCGCCATTAGGAGCCCGCTGCGTCCGAGGCCGCCCCCCCTCCTCACTCCCCCCTCCCCTCGGCGTCCCCCCGCCTCCGCGCCTGCTCTCCGCCCCTCTGCCCCCGCCTCCGGCAGCGGGAGCCGCGCGCGGGCCCGTGGAGACCATGTCCTGACTGTGGGGAGAGGGCGGAGGCGGCAGCAGCGGGGCGGGCGGAGGCGCGGTGGGAGGCGGAGAGGGGCCGGGCTCGGCTCGTCGCCGCGGGCTGCCTTGGGGGGAGTCGCCGCCGCCGCCGCCGCCGCCGCGGCTGCCGGGCGCCGAGCGTCGGACTGGGAGGAGGAGCAGGAGCTGGAGGAGGAGCCGCCGCCAGGTAACCGGGGCCCCCGGGGAGGGCGCCCTGCCTCAGGCCCCTGGCGGCCCCGCCGCGCGGCCTGGCCGGTCCCTCGCTCCCTCACAGCACCCTGGCCGCTGGGTCTCCCGGGCCGCCCCCCCTGCATCTCCCCCCACCCCACCCTCGGGGGCAGCGTCGCCGGCGAGGAGAGGGGAGGGGAGCACGGGCTGGCCTCGCCGCGCTTCCATCTTGGGCTTTCCTAGTGAGGGGACAGACCCGGGGCTGTGAGAGGGTGTGGGTCCTCCCGACTTGTTTACCGACCATCGATCCGCCGCGGCTGGACGCGCTGCCTGCCCTGCTGCTTGTCTTCCGCCAGATTCCCCCCCCCCCAACTCATTCTCCACCCCCACCCCCAACTTCTTTTCCTGCCACCTACGGGCTGGTCTCTGCAATAGGGCCCTCAATACTTGGGTCCGTCGCCACAAGTTGGTGCGGGTCCCCCCAAACTTGTATTTCAGCACCCCCCCTCCCCCCCCCCGGCGGCTTCCTCTCCGCCTCCCGCGATGGCCTCCCGTTGTTTCCCTTTTTCTCACAAAATAAAGGTGGGGGCCGACAGGGGTGGGCTGAGGGGCGGGGGGTGGTGGTTGCGATGGAGAAGGTGGAACTAGTGCAAAGATTGTCTGGCCCTCTAGCTCGCAATAAACGATGGTTCCGTGCACACTTACCTTGTTATTCCCTCGGCTGTGGCTTGGTGTGTGGGGTCATTCCACAGACAAAAGGACCGTAATGAATACTTGCATGTTAAGCTTGAGGGGCCAGCAGTTGAGGTTCAGCCTGGAAGTTTGAGCCGACCCCATTTATCTTTCAGATAACCCTGGTGTTTGGAAACTCTTCTGGCAGAGAATTCGGTATTTGTCAATTGATTCCGTAACTCCGTAGACTTGTATCAGGTGAAACGCCGTCCCTTTCCACCTAAGTATAGTGGTCTGTGTGTTCCCCTTATGATGTTATGTTGTTGTCAATAAATTTAATGTACAAAAATGTTTTAGGAATCCAGTTGAAGAGAAATCTTTCCCTCTTGGAAACGTTATATAATGAGTGGTTTTTTTCTATCTGAGGTCTCTTTTTTTAGTTGACTTTATCACTTGTGCGACCTCAAGGGTACCCATGTTTTGATCAAGCATGGATGACTCAGTGTTCAAACCATAAGCCAGGGGAAACCATGAGGAATTTTGATCTTGGCTTGTGCCAGGGGCCTTAGGAAAGTCATCTAAACTACGTTTGTGAAAAATAAAGCTAGATCTCTACTCCTGGTTATGAGTATTAATTAAATGAGGCAGTTATAAAGAAATTTAGAACCCTACTTCCCTGTTTGATTTTTAGCTCTTGACAAGATATGCAGTCACCTTCTTATGCTAAAATTTCATAACATTTTTTTTTTTAAATAGGGCTGTTAGTGGCACTAAGAGGACAGTAATGGCATATTTTAATCTTTGGGGAGGATCCTATTTGAATGTCATGAGGAAATTTTATTTCTGTTGTTGTTTCAACCCCTTTTATTAATGCTTGGGAGCATTGAGACACCCATTTATTTACTTTTAAAATGTGCTTGGGTTAGTGTGGTGAACTCTTTCATGGTAGTGTATTTTAAAGCTTGTGGCCTTGATTTGGTTCTGTATGCTGATAAAGGTTTTGGCATATTACATTTCAAGTCTGAGGGGCAGCTTAGGTTTGGAACTCAGGACCCAGCTGTAGGGTATTTGAGGTAAGTTTCCTCCTGTGTGTAATTGATACAGTGAGAGCTGTTCCCTGTGCTTTTATACTTACCTTGCTTTTATAATAGGTGGAAACTTGAAACAAATGGGAATGGCAAAGGTAGACCTCTGTAGCTTTTTGTTTAACTTGGGTCAGTGTCATTATTTGCGCACTGCTGCTCACTCCCCTCCTTCCCCCAAAATAAGCTCTTGTACCTGGACTTTGAATACATGCTTCTCCTGGTGATGTGTTTCACCTGGAATATTTGTGCTTCACTAAAGCTTTGAGTAAATAATACCTTGCACATGTTAACACTCACCTTCTCACATCACAACATAAAAACTTACAGAAACTCCCTGTTACATGCAAAGTAAGGTTTTAACTCCTCTGTGTGGTTTTCAGGTTTCTCTATAATCTGGCCCTGATCCATTCTTCAGTCTTAACTCTTATTTCTTCCCTTTGTGAATCTTTAGTTCCAGCCAAACTAACTTGTTTGTTGTTCCTTTGAAATCCCTCCTCTTGGCCTTTCTTTGTGCCTTTGTTACTGTTTGAAACACTCTTCTTGTGTTCATGGATATTCCCTTTATTCTGGCCTTGAGAAGCCTTTTTGACTACTTCAACCCCAAGAGGTCTGTTCTCACCTCTGCTGCGTGAGACTGTTTTCCTCGTCTTTTTTTTTCTCCTCCTTAGAATATGCTGGCCTGGATTTCAGTTTATCTTTTTATTCTACTTCCCAATTAGATTTTTAAGATCTTTGAGAATTGGGTATGAACCCTAAGCCCTACATCTGTGCACCATATATTACGCTCTGAAAATATGGATACATGGTCTGACAGTGTTTTTGGTTTTAGAGATGTTCTAAAATATGAAGTCTGTACTTCTCTAAGTATTGGAGTTGCTGGAATTTTGATTTATGAGGCAAAATACTGGAAACTATCCATTCAGTCACTCAGTTGTGTTCGACTCTTTGCGACCCCATGGACTGCAGCACGCAAGGTAAGTCTGGCGTGCTGCAGTTCATTGGAAACTTACGACAATCTCTAAAAATTTTTTTTTTGGCTAGTATGCTTATATCTAAGTGGCTTGGTGGTTTTGAAGGAAAAAAAAAAAAACCCTCCTGCCAATCAGGAGACGCTGGTTCGATCCCTGGGTTGGGTCGATCCCCTGGAGAAGGAAATGGCAACCCACTTCAGTACTCTTGCCTGGAGAATCCCATGGACAGAGGAGCCTGGTGGGCTACAGTCCATGAGGTCACACAAAGTCGGACACAGTTTAGAGACTAAGCAACATTATCAGCATAATTCTTTCTATAGAGGATGCTTAACATTTTGATAATGATCGTTGTGTTATTCAAATAAAAAAAAGCCTGTGATTTATTTCATCTTTGAGTCTGGGCCAGTTAACTTGGGTTTGAATTTGGCACCAGTGACACTAAGGGTTAGTCGTTGCATATCTGTATTGTTGTTGATGTTTAGTTGCTAAGTCGAGTCTGACTTTTTGTGACCCCATGGACTGTAGCCTACCAGCCTTCTCTGCCCATGAGATTTCTCAGGCAAGAATACTGGAGTGGGTTGCCATTTCCTTCTCCAGAAGATCTTCCCAGTCCAGGGATTGAACCTATGTCAGCTGCATTGCAGGCGGGGTCTTTACCGCTGAGCCACCAGGGAAGTCGATAGGTAGCATTTAGCATCCTGGGAGGGGAAGTTCATCTGTAGTATCAGTGTGCATCTTTCACCTCAGCTGTTGGCTGATGTGTCACTGATCATGAGGCAGGTGAGGCTCAGGAGAGTGTGATTCACTGCTACCTGTCAACACTGTTGGAAGAGAAACACCAACAAACTGGTCCATAGTAGTTTTGTTTACCAAGAATAATATGTGTAATTATGGGGTACATGGGTGGTTGCTGATGCAGTTGGAAAATAGGTGTGTATGTTCCTGTTGTGTTGTGTGTGTGAGTGGGAGGCCTGATGGTTTGTGGATACAGAGTCTCCTAGCAGTAAATCATCTTGATTTATCCACTGCATCTATATGGAAACTTGTGCTCTTCCTCCAGTTCATCAAAATACTTTTTTTCCCCTTAAAATTGATTGGTTTTTAGAAAGTAGTTGACATAAAAAATTTTTTTAAGCTTCAGAAACCTTTTTAGCATAATTGAAGCTAAAATTAGTCTGTTAACTTTCCAGAAACACTAAGCATTTTTACTTAGGCTACTTCCATTTGTAAAAGGGACTTTCATAGAATTACATCAGTACTTTCAGAAGTACTGGATCAGTAAGCCTTTTTTGCTCTCTGGTATTTTGGTTTGACAAGAGTCATTAGTTTGAATTTTAAAATGGACTTGGTTAGGTAAATTGAACATAAAATTAATAATTTTTCAGGTGTCTAATGAATTGAACTTTTTAGTAATGAAAACAAACACTGATTTCCTTTATTTTTATGGTTAATTTATTGAAGGCAGACTGCCTCACTCCCTCTCAAGCAACACAATGCAATCTTGGGTTTTTCTTTTGTACTGTTTGGCAGATTTTTATGTGGATTGAATTTACATGAGTAAAAACTATTGAAATGGATAAAAGCATTGTTGGAAATTAGTTGCACATCTCCAGGTGTTTCTTAATTTTAAAAAATATCAGCTTAGGGTATTCCCTGGCGGTCCAGAGATTAAGACTTAGCTTTCCAATGCATGGGGTCCAGGTTCGATCCCTGGTCAGGGAACTATAAGATCCCACATGCCTTGTGGCAAAAAAACGAAAACATAAAGCAGACAGTGTTGTAACAAACTCAATAAAGACTTCAACAATGGTCCAAATTTAAAAAATCTTAAACAGCTTAAATTGAAGTTTAGTTCATATAATGTAAAATTCACCCTTTTAAAGTATTCATTAGTTTTTAGTGTATTCACAAAGTTATATAACCATCACCACTATTCAGAACATTTTTCTCACCCTCCAAAGAGACCCTGTATGCATTTGCAGTTATCTTCCTTTTCTCCAATTCCTGGCAACTGGAAATCTACTTTCTCTGTGGGTTTGCCTGTTCTATATAAATTGGTGGTAGTTCACTCAGTCGTGTCCAACTCTTTGGAACCCCGTGGACTTGAAGCATGCCTGGTGTCCCCGTCAGAGTTTGTTCAAACTCATGTGCATTGAGTCGATGATGCCATCTGACCGTCTCATCCACTGTTGTTCCCTTCTCTTCTTACCCTCAGTCTTTCCCAGCATCAGTCTTTTCCAACGAGTCGGTTGTATCAGGTGGCCAAAGTATTGGAATATTAGCATCAGTCCTTCCAGTGAATATTCAGGGTTGATTTCCTTTAGGATTGACTGATTTGATCTCCTTGATGTCCAAGGGGGCTCTCAAGAGTCTTCTCCAACACCTCAGTTCAAAAGCATTAATCTTTGATGCTCAACCTTTTTATGGGCCAACTCTCCCATCATAAATGACTACTGGAAAAATCATAGCTTTGACTATACGGACCTTTGTTGGCAAAGTGATGTCTTTGATTTTTAATATGCTGTCTAGGTTTGTCATGGCTTTTCTTCCGAGGAGCAAGAGTCTTTTAATTTCATGGCTGCAGTCACTATCTCCAGTGATTTTGAAGCCCAAGAAAATAAAGTCTGTCACTGTTTCCATTTTCTGCCCATTTATTTGCCATGAAGGAATCATACAATATGGTTGTCCCTCAGTATTCATGGGGGATTTGTTCCAGGATCCCCCTCGAATATCAAAATCCAGGGGTACCCAGTTCCCTTATATGAAATAACCAAGTATTTTAGGTTTCTCTAGGTCCGTAGGTTTATGCACATCCTTCTATACACTTTAAGTCATCTCTAGATTACTTATAAAACCTAATATAATATAAATGCTATGTAACTAGTTGTCAGTGTGTGTAAATTCAGGTTTTGCTTTTTGAAACTTTCTGTGTCTGACCTTTTTTGTCTGGCTTTGTTCACTTAGCTTGATGTTTTAATGTTTATCCATCTTGTATCATATATTAGTACTTCATTCCTTTTTACGGCTGAATAATGAATATTCCATATATGGGTATATATATCACATTTTGTTTATATTTATCTATCTGAGGAACATTTAGGTTTTTTCTATGTTCTGGCTTTTATGAAATAATGCTGCTATGAACATTGTGTACAAGCTTTTGTGTGGACATAAGTTTTCATTTTTCTAACCCTAACCCTAACCCTAGGAGTGGAATTGCTGGGTTATATGGTGACTCAGTGCTTAACCTTTGAGGGACTTTGTGACTGTTCTCTTCCAGCAGTGCATTATGAGGATTCCATTTCTCTGCATGCTCATTAACACTTGTCTTTTTTTTTTTTTTAACAAAGCTACTTTTAATACTTTGGGGTGAGCCCCACAGGAATAAAAAACGTTGGGCAGCAGTGGGAGAGAGGCTACCTGAGGGGCGGGAAGCACAGACGGGACCCTCGCAGACTCGGGGCGAAGGGTGTGCCTTCGGAGCCGGACCGTGAGCCCACAGGAGAGACCCGCGGGCATGGTGGGGCTGACTCCAGGCACACGGGCGAAGGGCGAGAGGGTTGGACACGAAGCCACAAAGCCACTTGGGTTCCTCCTCCTCCTCGTTTGCCTTTTTCTTCTGCTGCTGCATGATCTCCGAGTCCCTCTGCTTCCGGGCGCAGCAGAAAGCCCGTCATCTCTGCGCTTTCCCTTAACCGAGTCGCTCTGCTTTTTCATATTCTTCTGGCGGGCTAGCTCACGCTGGTTACCGCGGGTCACTGCCTCCGTTGCGTCCCCTCGTTCAGTACTTGCTGTCTTTTTTATTAGAGCCATCTGAGTAAAGTGGCGTCTCCTAGTTTTTACTTACATTTCTCTAATGGCTGATGGTATTGAGTATGTTTTTACGTGCTTATTGGTCATTTGTGTAGCTTTAGAGAAATGTTTATTCCAGTCCTTTGCCCGCTTTTCAATTGGATTATTTGTCTTTTTATTGTTGGGTTGTGAGAGTTCTTTATATATTCTGGATAGAAGTCAGATGATTTGCAAGTGGTTTGCAAATACTTTCTCTTACTCCATTATTATCTCTTCACTTTCTTGGTGGCGTTCTGTGAAGTATAAAGATTTTAATTTTGATGTCCAGTTTATCTGTTTTCTTTTGTCATTTATGCTTTTGGTGTTATCTCTAAGAAGCCATTGTCTAATCCAAGGTCAAGAAGATTTGCATTTCTTATACAGATTTTACAGTTTTTGCTCTTACATTTAGCTGTTTGATAATTTTGAGTTTTGTATATAGTATGAGATAAGAGATCCAACTTTACTCTTTCTGCAGATGGCTGTCTAGTAGTCCCAGCATCATTTGCTGAAATTCAGTTAGCTTTAGTAACATAATTTTTCTCAACTAAAATTGATTATTGCAAGACAGCATTCCCTGGGTGTCTGAAGAAATCATCCTGACGTTGCAGATAGAGAAACGGAGTTCTCGTGAGGATTGCAGCAGTATCCTTGTGCAGTGGAGTTCTGCGGGCGAGACATCATTTCTGTAACTTTTAACAAGTCACTTTTAAATCCTTTTCTGATTGGGGTGGGTAATTAACTTCATTTTTTGGTATTTAATGACACTAAAGTTTGTTTTTAAACTTGGGAATGATAACAATTTGCAGAACTTTTGACTAATCTTTGTTTGAAATACTACCCTTTGATACCAGTAGAATATTGAATTGCTTTTTGTTGACTAAACGATCAGTGAGTGGCTGTTTTATAGCAAACTCTGTTTATAGAGACATAAAAATGAGGTTTTTTTTTTTTGTCGTTGTAAACAAACCTTAATCCACTAAACAAAGTACTGTGAAGTGGTAAAGAAATGACTAAATTAGTTTAGCACAAGATTATGATTGGATCAAGAAGGGTTGTACAGGAGTGGAAACAGTTAAGCTAGGCTTTGAAGAAGGAGTAACAGATTTCTAGGTGTGTGTGTATATGTATGTATGTGTATATGTATATATACACGTCTACACACACACACACAAGCAGGTAAGAACGCAAGTGGGATGGGAGAACGTTGTGTGCAGAAGCACCCATATATAGTGAAGGGGTGGAGACGTGACAATTACATGTCACATATAAGGGCTAGCACAGGGTATAGTGTGACTTAAGCACGTGGTTGAGGTTGGAGTATCGCTCATAACACCTGAATGTGAGTGCCTTACTCTGCTCCAGTCCCTACTCCTCATTCTCCCTTAGAACTAGTATTGTTGAGGAGCTGGAAAATAGAAAGGAGAAATGATCCTCTTCAGTGTAGATCGTCTTTACAGGTAGGAAGAAGGAAGGGTTGCTGCTGTGTGGGGAGGGGATATGATGAGGCTGTTTGTTGTATTAAGTTTAAAATCTTTATTTACATTCTAGTAAAGAGAGAGAGCAAACAAGGAAAAAACAGAAGCAAACAACCAGATACCCCAACCAAAGCCAGGTGGTGATGAGCGCTCTGCCAGTAATATAATGAAAGTAGGATAATGTGGTAGAGAATGACATCAGTGTGGTGAGGGAAGATTTTTGAGTAGGTGATATTTAAATCTAGTTTTTGATGACAAGAGCTGGCTGTGTGAAAATCTAGGGAGAGAGAATTCTAGGTGGAGGAATTTCTTCTGCTCCTAGAAAACTCTTATGGCAAGACTGAGCTTGCTTGTAAAAGGAACAGAACGAAATCTACTTTTATGTAAAGATTTGCAAGAAAGACTGGGAAATTTTAATTTTATTCTTAGTGAGTAGGGTTTAAGACCTTGTGTGGTAACCTGGTTTACGTTTCTAAGGGATCCATCTGGCTTCTATGCGAGGATGGTGGTTAGAATAGAAGCAACAAGATTAGTGGGGAGGTTATGTAGTAATCCATGTGAGAGTTGGTGGTGGCTTGGAAGAGGGGCATGATAGGGTAATCTGGAGAAAAACTCAGATCTGGGGACTTGTTTGGAGCTAGTACCAATGCCTTGTGGTGGCCAGACACAGTGACTATACAGTCAGTCCGTCTTGTAATCTAATAGTTATGTTTTGTTCTGGGAAAATGTTTTTGTAACCCTGGAAGGCTGTGGTGTGTTAGTTAGGGAAAATAGGAGTCAGAATTTGGGCTTTACTTCCTGAAGTTTCGTAACCGTGGAGTAGTTCATTTTACCTTTCCTGAAGCCACAGATTTCTTGTCATTAAAATGAAGATATTTGTACCTCAGAGGGATTCTGTACCTGAGGGTTTGGAGAGTACCCGAGGGTTCTGAAGATGAAGAGAAATAATATAAGTGTTCTGTGACCTGAAGCTTCATGTAAAATCGAAAGTGTGTTATTTCAAACTGACATTTGTTCATATTATTTATAGAATGTAGATCTTGAGATTATTGGTATTAGCCCCCAAGTAAAGGCAGATAAGGCATCATAATTTTTTCAGGTGAAGAGCCTTGGGTCTTAAGGATTTGGCAAGATCCCCGACTCAGTAACAGGTGGAGAGGGACATGAACACACATCTAAGAAGTGCAGTACATTCTTCTCTATGTGAAATATTGAGAGATGGAACTCATCTTCCCAAAGTAAAGTACAGTACATTTTCCCTTAATAATGCTTTGGTGAAAGGCAGTAAATCACTGAAGGAAAATACTTGAGGATATTTTTGACGCACACATGTTTGTGTTTGGAAGGATCTTTTATGTTCTTTTTAAGACTTTTAACTTAGTAGGATGTTGACATTTTTAAAGTTGCTGAATAGCAACACCAAATTTTTTTTGAACAGATTACTTTGGTGGAGATGTGAAGTATGAAGGTAGGAAGACCAGTTAAAATAATAGAATAGTTGAGAGAAATAATGAACTAAGACTTGGTGGAAGCGGTAGAAAGAGCTGACAATTCTTGAGAGTATTTGGGATATAGGAGGCCACATTGGCTCTCATATAAGAGGACTGCTGTGTACCTGTTTCGTGGACGTCCCAGGTGGCTCAGTGGTAAAGACTCTGCTTGCCGGTGCAGGAGCCAAGAGGTGTAAGTTTGGTCACTGATCAGGAGGACTCCCTGGAGGGGGAAATGGCACCCACTCCAGTGTTCTTGCCTGGAAAATCCCATGGACAGAGGAGCCTGGTACGCTACAGTCCCTGGGCTCACAAAGAGTAGGATGCATGCACATGGACATATATAAATACAAGTATATTTTCCCACCAGAACTGTTTGAAAGTAAATTGCAGGCTTGGTATCCTTTAATCTGTAAATATTTCAGTGTATATTTTCTAAAAAAAAAAAAGTCTTTCTCCTATGTAACCACAATAGAGGTATCAAAGTCAGGAAATTAACATTGTGTGATTAATTCTTAAGAATAAGATTCTATAAGTCTTACTTAAATGTTGCCAATTGTTCTGTTAATGTTCTTTATAAAGACAAAAGAAAATCTGAGATCATGTGTTGCAGTCTGTTGCCTTGTTTTTTATAAACTCCTTTAATTGGAACAATAAAGTCCTTGTTTTTCACGATACGTTTTGAAGAATATAGAACTAGTAATTTTGTAGTTAGGGCTTCCGAAGTGGCACTAGTGGTAAAGAACCCGCCTGCCAATGCCGGAGACATAAGAGATGCGGATGTTTGATCCTTGGGTCAGGAAGATCCCATGGAGGAGGGCATGGTAACCCATTCTAGTATCCTTGCCTGGAGAATCCTGTGGACAGAGGAGCTTGACGGACTATAGTCCACAGGGTCACAAAGAATTGGACACGACTGAAGTGACTTAGCACACTCACGCAATTTTGTACAAAGTCGCTTCATACGGTATTTCTGATGTTTTCTCATGATTGTAGTCAGAGGATGTACTTTTTGGCAAGAATACCACACAGTTTTGTTCTTAGTACAATATAACAAAAGGCAAATGATGTTTTTCCTGGTGTGGTTAACTTTGATGATTTGGTTAGGGTGTCTGCTGGCTTTGTAACATAACCAGTTATGATTTTGGGGAAATACTTGGAGACTATTTAAATATCCTGTTAATTCTCAAATTTTCACCCACTAGTTTTAATGTTCACTTGTGATCGTGTTTTGATTCTAGTGGGAAGATTGCCAAATGGTGAATTTTTAATCCAGTTTAGTCATTTTGCATTTATTTGATTTCTGTTGTAAGGAAGAACTTTTCTTCTCCATTATTTATTTGTTAGTTTGGAGACTTATGGAGTTTTCTTTTAGTCAGTACTTCAAAAGTCTTTTCCTATTTTTATGTGGATGCTTGAGTTGATTCACATTTAGCAGGTAGGAGCCCTTCATGCTAATTTCAGTATCTTTTTAAAATTTAAAATGTTGGGTGTGAATGTATTTCAGATTTCATTATTTATTTATTACAATTTTATTTATTTATCTTTGGCTGCACTGGGTCTTGGTTGCTTTGCGAGGGCTGCTCTCGGGTTGCTGTGTGCAGGTTTCTCATTCTGCTGGCTTCCCTTGCTGTGGATGGATCTCTAGGGCTCGTGGGCTGAGAGTTGGGGGGCACATGGGCCCAGTTGCTCTGAGGTATGTGGTCTCTTTCCAGACTCGGGATCCAACCTGTGGCGCCTGCATTGCAAGGTGGACTCTGAACCACAGGTGTGAAATAGGTTCACACCAAAAGTTACATAGTTTTTAAAACTCCCTGTCATTCTGAGGACTGGTTTTTTTTTTAAGAAAATGTTTCCTGGATATTCGTGACTAAAAACATTGTTAAGAAGTAGATTTTTAAAACAATCTTTATTTTTTAGAGCAATTTATGTTCACTACAGAGTTGAGCAGAAAGTAGTTTTTATACTCCTCACTCTACACATGCATAACCTCTTTTCCTGTCAGCATCCTTCACCTGAGTGGTGCATTTGTTATGTTGATGAGTCTACTGTGATGCATAATTACCAATCAGAGTACATAGCTTACATTAAGGTTCACTTTTGGTGTGTACATTTTATGGGTTTTGACAAATGTATATATATACATGTATATATATCCACCATTGTAGTGTCATACAGAATAGTTTCGTTGCCCTAAAAATCCTCTGTGTTCTGCCTGTTCATCCCTCCCTCTCACCAACCTCTCATCTTTTTTTTAAAATCTACATAGTTTTGCCTTTTCCAGAATATTATGTACTTGGAGTCAAACAGAATATAGCCATTTCAGACTGTCTTCTTTCACTTAGTAATATGCCTTTAAGGTTCCTCCATGCTTTTTCATGGCTTGTTAGTTCTTTTTTCTTTAGTGCTAAATATTTTCTTGTCTGGATGTACTAGTTTATCCATTCACCTTCTGAACTTTGGTTGGTTGCAAGTTTTGGCAGTTATGAATAAAGCTGCTATAAACATCCATGTGCAGGTTTTTGTATGGACATATAATTTCAACTCCTTGGAACAAATTCCAAGATGCATAATTGCTCAGTCATATGGTAAGAGAGCCCACTTGTTAGAAAAGACCCCGATGCTGGGCAAGACTGAGGGCAGAAGAAGGGGGTGACAAAGGACGAGAAGATAGGATGGCATCATTGCCTCAGTGGACATGAGTTTGAGCAAACTCTGGGAGATAGTGAAGGACAGGAGAGCCTGGCTTGCTGTAGTCCATGGGGTTGCAAAGAGTTGGAGATGACTTAGCGACTGAACAACAGCAATGTGGCAAGAATAGGGGTTTCCCTGGTGACTCAATGGTAAATAACCTGTGTGCCAGTGCAGAAGATGTGGGTTCATTCCCCGGGTCGGGAAGCTCCCCTGGAGAAGGATATGGCCACCCACTCCAGTGTTCTTCCCTGGGAAATCAGATAGAGCAGTCTATTGGACTATAGTCCAGTGGGTTGCAGAGGGTCAGACACAACTTGGTGACTAAACAACAATGAAACACTGGTGGTGGTTTAGTCGCTAAGTTGGGTCTGATCCTTGGAGCCCCATGAACTGTAGCCCACCGGGGTCCTCTGTCCATGGGATTTTCCAGGCAAAAATACTGGAGTGGGTTGACATTTCCTTCTCCAGGGGATCTTCCCAACCCAGGGATTGAAACCCCGTCTCTTGCAATGCAGGTGGATTCTTTTTCTTTTCTTCCTTTTTTTTGGGGGGGGGGGTAAGGACTTAAGGAAGGGTAAGTGACTTAGGCAACCATGGAGTGGAAAGGAAAAGAGCATAAAAGAGAAAAATTAATACTTCCCTTTTCTTTACCGACTGAACTACAAGGAAAGAAATTGCCAAACTCTTACTAACTTGGTTGTATCACTTTGCATTCAGTCAGCAATGGATGAGAGTTCTTGTTGCTCTGTATCCTTTCTAGCATTTGTTGTTAGTGTTCTAAATTTTGGTCATTCTAAGAGCTGTGTAGTCGTATCTTGTTGCAGTCTTAATTTGCAATTCTCTAATGAGATATAATGTTGACTATCTTTTCATATGCTTGTTTGCCATCTGTATATCTTCTTTGATGAAGTGTTTGTTCAGGTCTTTGCCCTTGTTTTAATTAGGGTGTTTTATGATTATTGAGTTTCAAGAGCTCTTTATAGTTTAGATAACAGTCTTTATCAGATATGTCTTTTGCAAATATTTTTTTGCTATTTTTTGGCTTATCTTGTCATTCTCTTGACCATGTCTTTTGTAGAACAGAAATTTTCAATTTTAATAAATCCAGTTTATCAAGTATATCATTCATGGGTTGAGTCTTTGGGTTTTATCTGAAAAGTCATTGGCATAGTCAAGGTCATCTAGATTCCCTTTCATATTATCTTCTGGGAATTTTATAGCTCTGCATTTAGTGAAGAGGACCTAAGCCTCATGATGAAGGTGAAAGAGGAGAGAGAAAAAGCTGGCTTAAAACTCAGCATTCAAAAAACTAAGATCATGGCATCTGGTCCTACCACTTCATGGCAAATAGATGGGGAAAATGTGGAAAGTGTTAGATTTCATTTTCCTGGGCCCCAAAATCACTGCAGATGGTGACTGCAGCCCCGAAATTAAAAGATCCTTGCTCCTTGGAAGAATAGCTATAACAAACCTAAGTGGTGTATTAAAAAGCAGAGACATCACTCTGCCGATAAAGGTCTATATAGTTAAAGCTATGGTTTTTCCAGTAGTCATGTATGGATATGAGAGTTGGACTATAAAGAAAGCTGAGCACAGAAGAGTTGATGCTTTTGAACTGTCGTGTTGGAGAAGACTCTTGAGAGTTCCTTGGACTGCAAGGAGATCCAACTGGTCCATCCTAAAGGAGATCAGTCCTGGGTGTTCATTGGAAGGACTGATGTTGAAGCTGAAGCTCCAATACTTTGGCCACCTGATGCGAAGAGCTGACTTATTTGAAAAGACCCTGATGCTGGGAAAGATTGAGGACAGGAAGAGAAGGGGACGACAGAGGATGAGATGGTCGGACGGCATCACCGACTCAATGGACATGGGTTTGGGTAGACTCCGGCAGTTAGTGATGGATAGAGAGGTCTGGCGTACTGCGATTCATGGGGTTGCAAAGAGTCAGATATGACTGGGCAACTGAACAACAACAACAATATAACATTTGGTCTATGATCCATTTTGAGGCAATTTTTGTGAGGGATGTGAGGTCTCTGAGCTATTTTTGTTTTTGCATGTGGATGTCCAGTGGTTTCAGCACAATTTTTTGAAAAGATTTTTTTCTCCATTGTATTGCCTTTCCTTATTCAAGCCAAATATCAGTTGACTATATGTGTGGGTCAATTTCTGGGTTCTTTATTCTACTCCGTTGAGCTATTTCACCAGTACCAGTGTTTTGATTACTGTAACTGTATGAAAGTGAAAGTTGTTTAGTTGTGTCCAACTCTGTGACCCCATGGACTGTAGCCTGCCAGGCTTCTCTGTCCATGGAGTTCTCTAGGCAAGAATACTGGGGTGGGTTGCCATTCCCTTCTCCAGGGGATCTTCCCAACCCAGAGATTGAACCCAGGTCTCTGAACCACCAGGGAAGCCCACTGTAGCTGTATAGTAAGTCAAGAAGTCAGAATACTAAGTTCTCTGACTTTAAGTAATCCGTTTTTGAGGGTGCTAATGTAAATGGTGATGTGTTTTGAATTTCAAATTCCATTTGTTTATTGCTGGTGTATAGGAAAGCAACTGACTTACTTAACCTTTATCCTTCAACCCTGTTATAATCCTATAGTAGCTGTAGTTTTGTTGATTCTTTTTTGGATTTTCTTTGTAGACAATCCTGTCATCTGTGAATATAAATAATTTTATGTCTTATTTCCCAATCTGTACCCTTTTTATTTTCTTTTCTTATTTTACAGTACTCGCAGGAATTTCCAGTTTGACATTGAAAAGGAGTGGTGAGAGGGGACGACCTTGACCTAATATGGGTATTAGCTGAAAAGTTTCTAGTTTATCACTATCAAGTATAAAGTTGATGTGCAGATTTATTGTACATGCTCTTTATTGCATTGAGAAGGTTCCCCTGAAATCTGCCGTTTGATTTTTTAAAATCATGTTGGGTTTTGTCAAGTACTTTTTCTGCATGTATGTATGTGGTCATGTGATTTTTTTTTTAGCCTGTTGATAGGATGTGTTATGTGTATTTATTTTTGAACATTGAACTAAGCTTGTATATCTGGAATAAACCCCACTTAGTTCTGATGTAGAATTCTTTTTATACATTGTGGATTTGATTTGCTACTGTTTTGTTGAGAATTTTTGCCTGGGTTCTTAAGAAAAGTTGAGAAGACAGATTTTTGTCACTCGCAATTTAAGTCTCTTGGTTTTCTGACATGTGGTACTCAGAGTCTCCAAGTTTAGCGTGAAAGAAGCTGGTTCATATTTTGATATGTTTTCTCTCTTTAATGAACCATACCTGTGAGTTGTAAAAAGATAAGTATTTCAAATGTTTTAGCATTGCATCTCAAACACATGCTCAGATGTTTTACTACTATTTTCAGCAATCATAAAATTATTCTTTAAGATTGCTAGTAAAATTACTCATTTTCTCTATGGACTAGTAAATTTGTACTAGACTACAGTTTGTAGAATATCACAGGATCCTGGACCAAGTTTTGAGTAACAGTCTTAACAATACACAATATACTGCTTCTTGCTCTTTTTCTCATCTTAGCAATCTAGTCTTAGAATTAAAGACTTGATTCTTAGTCTGTAATAGCATTTGTTACCTTCTTGATAGATTTTAAAAACTTTTCATTGTGAAAAATTTCAAACAAATACATACAGAGAGACTGGGAGAATGAATTCTCATGTAAATCCATCACCCGGTTAGCAACACATGTCCAGTCTTGTTTCATTTATATTCTTCTTGCTTCTTCCCAGTGGATTATTTTAAAGCAAATTTGAGACATAATACTGTAAATAACTCAGCGTGTGTCTCTTAAGAGAGAAGTACTTTTTTAGAAACATAGATACCATACTGTTAATCACACCATAAAATTTTAATAACTTCAGTTCATTGTTTACTTTTTAGCATATATTTACGGTTTTTTTTCTTTTTTCATTTTTTTCCATTTATTTTTATTAGTTGGAGGCTAATTACTTTACAGTATTGTAGTGGTTTTTATCATACATTGACATGAATCAGCCATGGAGTTACATGTACTCCCCATCCCGATCCCCCCTCCCACCTCCCTCTCCACCCGATTCCTCTGGGTCTTCCCAGTGCACCAGGCCCGAGCACTTGTCTCATGCACCCAACCTGGGCTGGTGATCTGTTTCACTATTTAAGTTTAATATGGGCTCCTCTGGTGGCTTAGATGGTAAAGAATTCGCCTGCAGTATGGGAGACCTGGGTTCGATCCCTCGGTTGGGAAGATCCCCTGGAGGAGGGCGTGGCAACCCTCTCCAGTATTCTTGACTGGAGGATCCCCAGGACAGAGGAGCCTGGTGAGCTACAGTCCATGGGGTTACAAAGAGTCAGATATGACTGAATAACTAAGCACAAGTTTTAATATACACATACCTATAGGAATTTACTGATTGCATCTCCATGGAATCAGTTTGAGTCTCTATCCCCTATGATCCTATAAACTGGTAGTTATATCTCAAAGCTCAGTCACATTAAGATTTGATAACTTATTATTTGGCACAAATAATTCATTCATGGTATCGTGTATGGATGTATTGATATAGCTTTGTTTCAGAAGTAGGGTTTTGGTACTGTTTAGGTATATTAAGTGATCATTAACTTAATATTAAGTACATATTTTAAAATTTGGGCTTGACTGTTGAAGTTTGTCACAGGTGGAGGAGGGAAAAGTTAAAAAGTTTTTATTTGCAAAATGAGTAAGATTTTAAAGTGAGTCTTTTTATTAAGGAGTACAGTTGATTTACAGTGTTTGTGCCAGGTGTACAGCAAAATGAGTCAGTTATACGTATATCTACTGTTTTTTAGATTCTTTCCCCATATTAAAGATTGGGGTTGTCTTTCCCCATTAAAGACAGGAGACACAAGAGATACAGTTCGATCCCTGGGTTGGGAAGATCCCCTGGAGACGGAAATGGCAACCCATTCCAGTATTCTTGCCTGGAGAATCCCATGGACAGAGGAGCCTGGTGGGCTACCGTCCATGGGGTCACAAAGAGTCATACATAACCGAGCACACAGCTTACTGTTAGAGAGTCCTGAATAGAGTTCCCTGTGCTGTAGAGTAGTGGGTCCTCATTAGCTAGCTGTTTTATATATAGTAGTGTGCATGTGTCTATCCCAAGCTCCCATTTTCTCTCTCCCCCCTAAAGTGAGTCTCTACATAGAAGAATGTGAGACTCTGCAAGTTAGGGTTTACACACTCTGCTGTATTTATTTATTTTTGGCGATGCTGGGTCTTCAATGCTGCATGGGGTTTTCTCTAGTTGCAGACAGCGAGGGCTGCTCTGGTTGCAGTGCATGGGCTCTGCGGTGTGAGGGCTTTGGGAATTGTGGCACAGGGCCTCACTGGTTGTGGCTCACGGGCTCCAGAGCATGGACTCAGTGGTTGTGGCATGTGGGCTTAGTTGCTCCGTGGCATGTGAAATATTCCCAGATGAAGGGTTGAACCTATGTCCCCTGCATTGGCAGGCAGATTCTTAGCACTGTGAACATCTTAAGTCATTTTTTCACAGATTAGGAAACTAAGGCTCTTAGCAATAAAAATGATTTATTTACTGTCTCACAGGTAGTCATTCTTTGGTCTAATACAAGGTCATGGATAGGTAGTGAAATTCACACATGGCTGTCATTTGGGGAGACTTTTCCCTTTTTCAGTTGTCTCAGTGAAAATGGAAGGTTTTCTGTTGTACTTTTAATTGATGTACTTTGATTTCTTTAGTAGTTTGGATTAGTGTATTGGTTTAAGATAAGTCAAGCTGACTTTTATATTTTCTCCATGGATTGCCTCCAGAATAAAAAATATTTAAAAAGCATTTTATAGTTGAAAATCATATTGTATATATCAGGTGTTTTTTTTTTTTTTTTCTTTTCCCCACTCAGTTTTACATGAAAAACTTAGTTTTATCTTGTTTTTAAAAATAACTTTTTATGTCTTGCTTAGTTAACTTTTTAGGCATTTTTGCAGTAGTTCAATCTAGATAAGCTTTGGGAAGATTCTGTGTAACTTTAAATTAAAAAGCTAGTAAAATTTGATCAAGTGTCTGTTTTCAAGTTTAGTTTGCTTGTTTAGAGATTGTCTGTTATTAGTTATCTAGGAAAGGTGTTTAGTGAGTCACTCAGTACAGTTTATTAGTTGTCCAAATTCTGGATAATGGGAATAAGTGACTATGGACTGCAGTATAAGTGTATTTTTATTACTTTGTCTGTTTGGTACAGACTTTGGAATCAGAATGCCCTAGTTCAAATCATGGCTCTGCCACATAGCAGATTTGTCACTTCAGGCAAGTTATTCAACTTTTGTTTTCCTGTTTCCAGTCTTTAAAATTGGAGATTATATTAATAGTAGGGCTTGTTTGATAGAGTTCTGAGGATTAGATTAGTTAATAATATGTATGGTACTTAGAGCAGTATCTGGCATATAGTAAATGCTTAAGTGTTAGCTATTTTCTTTTCTTAGTTGGACAAGGCTGACCCTGGCAAAATTGTGAAATAGACAGAGTTGGCCTGTGCATTCATTCACCTCTAATAGTTGGCTAAGCAGTCCTTTTTCAGGCTGCTGCTGTCTTTGGCATTCCTCCCCAGGTTGTCCTTTGCTAAACTTTTGTGTACTTGTTCTCCCGGCCTAAGCAATGAAAACGCAACTCACAAAATCCCCACCCTATTTCCCTGTTTTTCATTATAGTAGGAATTGTGAGAAAAGTAATCTAATTGAATGACTTCACACTATTAATAAATAACATATGTTAATAACTTGTCTTTGTAATAGCTCTGAGTTGGTTTTGCCCTGGAATATTTCATTCACTTGCTTCTGCCTGATTTTCAACTTTTATATCAGAACTCAGTGGTTATTTAAAAATTTCTACCCTTTCTTTCTCTGTCACACAGATAACACAGTGTTTGGTTAAAAAGATGACCTTTAGTTGGGCTAGGTTTGGTCGTGACTTTTGGTTCCTATCTGGGCTTCCCTGGTAGCTCAGACGGTAAAGAATCTACCCACAATGCGGGAGACCCAGGTTCAATCCCTGGGTCGGGAGGATCCCTTGGAGAAGGAAATGGCAATCCACTCCAGTATTCTTGCCTGGAGAACCCCATGGATAGATATTCTTAATTGGGACTGATCTGTTCAGTGTGAACAGAGAATGGATAGGATGATAAAAACCAAATTCTGAGTGAAGTAACATGTTCATAGCTTTTGTGAGTTGTTTTACTGTATTTTAAATGCTGGCTTGATGTACACTCTTGAAGATAATCTCCCCACTTCTGTGTGCATTTAAGAAAGCCGTAGTCATCTTTTATCTAGTTAAATTGCAAGTGTCCTGAGCATAAGGACAGTATTTAATAGGTACATATTTCCACATTTCCGAGTGTGTAGTAGACCTTCAGTAACTTGTCCTAGGTTGTTACATTAAATTAGTTTTGTTTATAAGGACTATAATTTGCGATGCATGATTGACCTGTGATGTGTGTGAAATTGTGTATAGGAAGCATGCTAAGATGGGTTCTGCAGTAGCTCAGGATCAACCTGTGTGTCCATCTATCATTGTATTTATCACTCCTCCTCTCTTTTGTTACTGAGAACTGGAGAATACAGAGGAAGTTGGTGAAATTACAGATAAAGCCCTAGTATGTAAATAGATAGAATTTCTCCTGAAATGACTGATACAGATTTTAAAAAGGAGCCTTACTGTTGTTTGAGATTTGACATACCGTAAATTAACCTTGTGTTTATGTATCAGTGGGGTACTAGTTATCTGGCGGTTTACGAGAAACCATTAACATTATAGCTTTTATTAATTTTCCTAATTAACACAGTGTTGACTTACTGAAATGTAAACTTTATATTCTTTGTTATATTTTAAGGACTTAGGTTTGTTAGAACAAAGTTACATGTACTGGTTGTACGGGTAACTGCCTTAGTTAATTAAGGCATGGTGCCAGTAAGGCCAAAGTCACCATGACAGTGTTATTTGATTACTATTTTTAACTATTATTTTAACCAAAGTAATTTTGTCCAACTTATCCACACATTGCTTGGAAGGGATCTTCTTAGCGAATATGTTCAGTATACAGATGAGATAGAGAATGGTGATCTCTGAAGGAGGGGACGGTCAGCATATTTTTTGGGTCTCACTGGTGCTTAATCATCTATACATGATCTGACACAGATTTAGGACTTTCAGAGGATGGTTAATGATCAGAAAAGTCTGTGCACTTGTGCCCTTGCCACCTCAGGACTTGAATTCTTAACCAGCTTTTGTGTGCCTTTGGCTTGGTACCTAATTGAGAGTGGTAGGCTTGTCTACTGAGGTCTTGCTACAGGAGTGGATCCCATCCTCTAGAATCTCTCCTGTTTTTCCTGAAATTGCTCAAAAGCTCTGCTCATTTTTCTGTTCAGGTCACTCAACATGAGTTGACCTGAATCCAGAAAAATCCTCTCTGGATTTTTCTAGACATAGGACTGGTCCCCATTCCATACCATTAGAATCTCTGAGCCAGTTCTTGACAGCTTGGCTCTACTGTGCTCACTCCCTCATGTCTCTTTGCAACCCCGTGGACTGTACCCCGCCAGGCTTCTCCGTCTATGGGGTTTTCCAGGCAAGAGTACTGGAGCAGGTTGCCATTTCCTACTCGATGGGATCTTCCTAACCCAAGGATGGAACCACAGTCCCAGGCGTCTCCTGCATTGGCAGGTGGATTCTTTACCACTAGTGCCACCTGGGAAGCTCTGATTGAAAACTGAGTGTAGGAAATGATATGACACAATCAGTGTTCCACAAATCAGTATTCCAGAAACTAAACCTAAAGAAGACATACAGTAGGTGCCAAATGGGGATAGAAGTGTTGTGGTTGCTTGGAGTGTATATACTTGAAACGATTTGAAAAATTTTATGAGAGAGATGAGATTTGAACTGAGCTTTAAAGGATGGGTAAGATTTGCCAGAATTGAGTGTTACGTCTGTTGTGCTTCTTTTCCTCAGGTAATGTCTTCTTGTGTATATTGTGGAGGGGTGGTAGTACATGAGTGGGTCTAGGGTGTGTGCTGTGTTTGTGTGTTGGGAAAGAGCTGAGAGTTTGTACTGTAACAGAAGAGTTGCAGAAAGAGGGCCCTGTTATTAGGATTATTTTGGTAATGGTGAGCTGGATGGATTTAGAAAGGGAAGGCGCTTAGGAGGCTATTAGAGTAGTTCTGACCTGAACTGAAAAAGGGTTGATGGGCTCTGAAATAGAAAGAAAACTGATTGTACAGAAACCACTAGAAAGAATCTATGGGGTGAAGGCAGAATTCAAGATGAGTCTGCTGTGCTGGGTCCAGTAGTATCAGTGGCGTCCTTAATGGAAACTGGAGAGCGAAGTCAGGCTGGGGTTTGTTGCAGGTGGACGATAAGAGGTTTAATGTGGAATGCAGCAAGCTGTTGGAGTCCTGAAATGAGGTGAGATTTGTAGACAGAGGGTCCGCCGTATCGTGAAGCTTTAGGATCTTGCTCAAGACCAGTTGTTTTTTCTGTTGACTGTTATGAGGAAGACAGTGATGTAGAAAGATGCTGAGGAGAAAAGAGGAAGTGACTATGTGGAATTTGGAGCTCAGGAGTTAAGGATAGTGCTTTTTAGAAATATAAATATTGTCATTCAGAATTATCTTGTGCTAATATTTTAATAGAACCTGAAAATTCATCATGCTTGGAGTATCCTAGTTTTAGCTTTCATCGTTATTCCCCTAAAATACTTTCTGAGCATTTGTAAATCTCCACAGGTTTATGTTAATTAATATTTACATTAACAATTTACATTAAAAGTTAATATTTGCACTACTGAATATAGGCTCACTAATAAAGCTAATATAAAACTTATATCTTAGACCTTCCTTTGGATAACTGTTTGTCATTTGACACTAACTGGCAGTTAAGTTTCCGTCAGCTTGTTTCTCAAGGAGTTTGTGTTTGGTTAGGACCATTTCACTTCTCTAGTTCTTCAGAGGGTTTTAGTAGGTGGTTGGGGGAATTTGTAGTGTGTTTACAATTTTGAGTAATTGACCTCAAAATATATATGTTTCTTCTGTAGTGTTTAGTAATGCTTCACAAGTATGGTCTAATTCGCTGCTAAGCATGACAGTATAAAAAATGTTTAGTTAGGAGCTCCTCCCTTTTGCTAGCCACTGACTCATGATACTACTCACAGTTTTATTAGTGTTTGAACTTGGAAGTATATCAAAAGCAGTTGTGAATTTGATACTAGAAAATGGTTAATACACTTGGAGACATTATTCAGTCTGCAGGTAGGGTTCGATGTATAGATTCGAGGACTCTTTGGTCCACAAGATGGGAACTGCTGGTATTGCATTTCAATCAAGAAATATTTAAGAGTATTAGTTGTGGCTCATGCCCCTTGAAGGGGCACTTATTATATAGATTTTATTGTTACTTTGTGTATCAGTTAGCTGAAGTATGATTCACTGGATAGAATTTGGAAAGCTGTGTTTTATGCAAAAATAGACTTGTAAGTTAAATTTATTTGGGTATTTGAATATATGATTACTTGAAAGGTATTTAATAATGGTTTTATTTCAGTGTGAAGTATTAAATCTTAGAGCTGGTTGCTGGTTGAAAATAATTTCATGTTCTTTTTGGGATGTTTTGACTTTGGTAGAACAAGTGTACTCAGTATTAATTTCATCTCAGTAATGCAAAATCACGTAGTTGAACTGATGTTGTTTTTACTCTTCCATTCCATTTACTGTTACCACAGGAACAAATGATGCTCTCAGATAATTCTCTCCAGGATTTTAACTTTATAAAAAAGTTTTGTAGTATTAAATTCACAACTGCTTTTAATTATATACTTCCAAGTTCAAACACTAATAAAACTATGAGTATTATGATGCTTGGGTCAGTGGTTAGCGAAAAGGAGGGGCTCATAAGTAAACATTTTTTATACTGTCATGTTTAATAGTGAACTAGACCGTACTTATGAAGCATTACTAAACACTGCAGAAGAAATATATCTATTTTGAGGTCAATTACTCGAAATTGTAAATACACTACAAATTCCCCTGTAGTTAAAACTGAATTTTAACTTTCAGTTATGAAAAAACTATCTTACAACGTCTCAGTAGAGTGTATACTATATGTATCATTGTCTAATATAATGCACTTACCTCAGAATTCTTGAGCTTGGTTTTGATAATGCTTAGTTATGTGAATTTTGGGGAGGGGTGGGCTATGTACCGGGCTTCCTTGGCGGCTCCTACGGTAAAGAATCTGCCTGCAGTTTGGGAGACCTGGGTTCAATCCCTGGTTTGGGAAGACCCCCTGGAGGAGGGCATGGCAACCCACTCCAGTATTCTTGCCTGGAGCATGCCCATGGACAGAGGACCTGGCGGGGTACCGTCTATGAGGTCACAAAGAGTTGGACATGACTGAGCGACTAAGCACGTAGCACACACAGGCTATTTACCAGGCTTACATGACGAGTTTTTATTTTTTAATGGCAGGGTCTTTTGTTTGTATTTTGTGAGACATGGACATTTAAGTTATGCTGGCACAGTATTAATTCCATGAAGATTAGCTAAGGTAACATAAGGCCATAAACTGTTTAGTTGAGACTATATCAAAGTCATACTTAACAAAGAAAGTGTGAATTTTTGAAGTGAATGTTTTAAATGAAATATTGAGATTATGTATCCTTGGATATGTACATTGTGCCATTTGTTCTTGTCATGTTAAGTTTCTATTTGCTCATTTTAGTTTCCAGTAGCATGAGCAAGTAATTTATTTATATTTCATTCCTGAGAAACCAAAGGAAGAAACTGCCTAATGAATATGAAAGTTGCCATTAAATCGCGATTGTCCATTTTATGAATGTTTTTATGATTTTAGCCTTCGCCCTTCAACGCATTTTTGGATTGCTGTCAGATTGTGTATAATCAGTAGGTGCAAACTAAATTTAAAAATCTAAGTGCTGCTGCTAAGTCTCTTTAGTCGTGTCTGACTCTCTGCCACCCCACAGATGGCACCCCACCAGGCTCCACCGTCCCTGGGATTCTCCAGGCAAGAACACTGGAGTGGGTTGCCATTGCCTTCTTAGAAAAATCTTAAGTAGATAGATATAAATTACCTGGGTTTGAGAAAAACAAAGTTGCTGAACGAGAAAAGGATTTCAAAGTTAAATATAAGCTCTCTCTCTCTCTCTCTCTCTCTCTCTCTATTTGCTTTGTTCTGTTAACTTGGTTTATACCATCTTTCCCTCTTCAATAATAATAAGTAATACAGTTAGGAATTTACTTATTGGTACTGCCAACTTAAATTGTAAGTCACTCAGTTGTGTCTGACTCTTTGCGACCCCATGGACCCCAGTCCATGGAATTCTCCAGGCCAGAATACTGGAGTGGGTAGCCTTTCCTTTCTCCAGGGGATCTTCCCGACCCAGGAATCGAACCGGGGTCTCCTGCATTGTAGGCAGATTCTTTACCAACTGAGCTATGAGGGAAGCCCTGCTACCAACTTAAGATGAATGATAATAGTGCATACACACATATGTTTAAGGTTTTAGGGAAAAAATATCTTTCCTGTACCTAATTTGACTGACCAACCCAATCAGCTGACCTTTTGCTGTATTAAAATTCTAAAGATCAGAGTCCATTATTAAAATAAATGAGTAGGATTAGAATAGAGAATTTATAAAAATAAAGCCTTTTTAAAACAATAAATACTTTTGGATAAAGTAGCAGGCTTCAAGTGAAATTCAGTTTTGGTCTCCTTTACAGGAATAGCTATTCACAATTCTGCAGAACCACTTACCACATTTTGCAGTATCTCCTGAGGAAGTCAGAATCTGAGCCACCATGACGACTGAGTCTTGTCTTTGTTCTGATTTGTAAACTGTGCTTTCATTCTGACCATGTTCAAGGTGGAGGTTATAGCATGGAAACTAAAATCTTAGTAAGTGTGATTTTTATTTTAGCTATTAAATAGTAGGCTCTCTTATAGTGAAATTTTCCTCTTAACAAAGTTTACGCTATTAAAAGGAGTGAGGACTTGGCAAGCAGGGACGTAATAATACACTTGTAAAGTGAAAGATTTTGCTTTCCAGGTTCAAAAGGAAAAATCCTTGAGAAAGAGAAGGAAAAGCTTCTGTTACTTTTCCTAGATTTCTTTCACGTTTCTGGTTTCACATAGGTAGCAGGATGATACAAATTTAGTTGAGAAAGGGATTTAAGAAAAGGGAAAGGCTGGCTTTTGTGGCCAATGTCTAAATTCAAGCCATTAAAAAATCTTTACATTGCTGTGCAAGTTGCTTCATTTAAAGATTGGTTGTCGTTAAATAATAAAGTCCTCCTAGTACTGTAGTGTTAGTAAGTCCAGTGTAGACTCCTAGGAGCCTTTTAAATAGTTAATGTAATTGAGTGCATTTTAGATACTGAATATTTTGAGTATAAATATTCAAAATTATATTGGAGTGGTTATGCTAGTGGTTATCTCAGGGATGTTTTGTCGATTGGTTATCCCGAGAGTAGGTAATGTGCAGTTTTTATTTTTTGCACTCTAGACAGAGCAAGATTTTGAGGATATAGGTATCAAGGAACTAATTTTGTTTCACATAGTTATTTTGTTAATTGTATGCATTACTCCTCAACATCTTTTCTACCTGTGCTTATTAAGAGCAGTGGGTAATTAGCATATTTAGGCTGCTTTTCTCCCTTAGGAAGAACAATAGAGTTGAATGTTTGATCTTCTGAATTCTTTAGTGAATCAAACATTGTGGTCCTATGCCTCAGTAGCATAATAGTCTGTCGCTCATAGTTTGAGAATGTTATGTGTTTAAGATACAGGGTTTGTGTTCTATCCCTTACCTTTGAATCTTTTAACTACTGGTTATTTTTCTAAATTGATGGTGATGACCTGGCTGAGATGAAACGTTTCTGTGAGAGGCTTCCTGCTTTAACCTTCCCTCTTAGAACAAACTTCCCTTTGCCTGTCTCTCTTGCATTCCAAAGTACATTTTCATTAAATCCCCAGGTCTAAGATTTTTCTTTGGGAACTATCTCTAGTGTCTCTCTGGGGAAAAAAAAAAATTTTTTTTTTTCAGTGTGCAATGTTACATGCATATCTTGACAAATTGATGTTTTGTAAGTTGAAGGTTACTTTTATATTTTGGGCATGTTTTCAGGGGTGGAATTATGTAGGTATTGTTTTAATAACCATGTCCTAATTATTTATAGCTTCCTGCCTGACATAACTCACTTCAAGAAGTGCACAATGTCAGAACGTGGAATTAAGTGGGCTTGTGAATACTGTACGTATGAAAACTGGCCATCTGCAATCAAGTGTACTATGTGTCGTGCCCAGAGACCTAGTGGAACAATTATTACAGAAGATCCATTTAAAAGTGGCTCAAGTGATGTTGGTAGAGATTGGGATCCTTCCAGCACCGAAGGAGGAAGTAGTCCTTTGATCTGTCCAGACTCTAGCGCAAGACCAAGGGTTAAATCTTCATATAGCATGGAAAATGCCAATAAATGGTCATGCCACATGTGCACATATTTGAACTGGCCAAGAGCAATCAGATGCACTCAGTGCTTATCCCAGCGTAGGACCAGGAGTCCCACAGAATCTCCTCAATCCTCAGGATCTGGCTCAAGACCAGTTGCTTTTTCTGTTGATCCTTGTGAGGAATACAATGATAGAAATAAACTGAACACAAGGACCCAGCATTGGACTTGTTCTATTTGCACATATGAAAACTGGGCCAAGGCTAAAAAATGTGTTGTTTGTGATCATCCCAGACCTAATAATATTGAAGCAATCGAGTTGGCAGAGACTGAAGAGGCTTCTTCAATAATTAATGAGCAAGACAGAGCTCGATGGAGAGGCAGCTGTAGCAGTGGCAACAGCCAGAGAAGATCACCGCCAACTATGAAACGGGACTCGGAGGTGAAAATGGATTTCCAGAGGATTGAGCTGGCTGGTGCTGTCGGCAGCAAGGAGGAACTTGAAGTGGACTTCAAAAAACTAAAGCAAATTAAAAACAGGATGAAAAAGACTGACTGGCTGTTCCTCAATGCTTGTGTGGGTAAGTTTCTGCGTTTTTTGAATGGGTTGGGAAAAGATATGAAAAGTAACATGAAAGATATAAGGAAGGTCAACATTATTTAGCATTTAGTTCATTCAGCATGATAGCTACACTCGCAGTATGCATGCATAAGGACCTCTGAATTTGTGATCTTGTCATAACATTGTCCTTTATTGCCTCCCATTTCATTGTGCATGTGTCTTTCCATCTTTAGAGAGAAAAATGGCAAGTTATATCAGAGTTTTTTACATATCTGTAGTAAAATATATACCTGCAGTTGAAAACTGCTACTCTGCTTATTGTAATAAGATGTGACTGAGGAGCACCAGCTGCAGCTTTGGAGTGTCTGTAAACAGTGTGAGCGTCTTGTGATGGTAGAAGCTTCAGTCAGATGTTAAAAATATCACAAAAATGTGTGACTCCAAGAAGTTGAACAGACATAATACTGACCTTGAAAATGCTGATGTTAATTTTTTGTGATGTCTTGTACTGAATATTTGCAAATTTGGTGAAACTGATTTCATGTGGCCAGCTGATTCCATAGTTCAAATTATGGTTTGTGTGTTTTGTGTTTTAGTACTTTCCTAAGGAAATGCTGGATATTAGTCTCAGTTACTGGCTCAGAGCTGTTAAGGGTCAGAGACATGTTGTGAGAGTAGGATCTTCTCCAGTTACTGATCTTGTGAGTTAATTATTTATGATGTAATTCACAAAATCAGTTATTTCACTCCTCTGTATGCTCCCCACCGCTTTTGAGTAGATTAGCTATTTGAATTATATAAATTTAAATTGTTTGGATTGGGTGCTTACTTTGACATTCAGTTTTGTAAAGAAAATTTTGAGTGACTGTTAAAGTTAAATCTTGTGTGGAATAATAGCTATGCCTTAAACATGGCTTAGGGGTGTGTGCGTGGGGGGTGTGTGAGGTGTGTGTGTGTATTTCCCAGTACCAGTTAATTTTGTTTATCCTCCTGAATATGGAGTACATAACTTGTGAACCTACAAGTCCAAAGAGTAGATTTCAAGAAATCTGTTTTTTTGTTTTAGTTTGTCTTGGCCCCCCAAGAACGTCCCAGCAGATGAGCCCTTCTGAACACCAGACACAGCCAGCACTTAGTAACTGTTAGCTCCAGTTTTCTCCTGTCCTGAGGACGAGGAGTGAAAGCACATTGAGCTGTCTTCAGCCATCTGTGCTGTCCCATTACAGCCTGTTGATTCTTTTTCTCTCCCCAAATTGAGGTACCACATATGGTGTGAATGTTTTTTCTTTTTTTTTGAAACCCGGAGCTAAAAAAGGGTTTTATTTATTATGAATGTTTAAAAATTGAGGTCAGATTCACATAACATAAAACTCATCATTTTGAAAGTGAACAATTTGGTGGTATTTAGCACGTCCACAGTGTTGTGAACCCACACCATCACCTACAGCTAGTCCTGAAACATTTTCATCATCCTGGAAGAAACCCATTACCCATTTAAGCAGTTGTTCCACACCTCCAAGTCCCTGGGAATCAGCAGTCTGCTTTCTGTTTCAGTGACTATTATTGTGAATATTCCATACAAATGGAATCTTATGTGATCTTTTGTATCTATCTGTGATTGTCCTTTAATTACCCATCTGCCTTTTGGAACACTGTTAAGATTATTTTTGCAGGCAATAGTGTAATATGTTGGAGAAGGCAATGGCAGTTCACTCCAGTGCTCTTACCTGGAGAATCCCATGGATGGAGGAGCCTGGTAGGCTGCAGTCCCTGGGGTCGCGTAGAGTTGGACATGACTGAGTGACTTCACTCTCACTTTTCACTTTCATGCACTGGAGAAGGAAATGGCAACCCACTCCAATGTTCTTGCCTGGAGAATCCCAGGGACGGGGGAGCCTGGTGGGCTGCTGTCTGTGGGGTCACACAGAGTCGGACACGACTGAAGCGACTTAGCAGCAGCAGCAGTGTAATATGTTAATATTAACTGTAAGGTGGTGTTATAGTACCTGTACATTTATAGAAGGTAAGAAACTAGATTGCAGTGATTTTTTTAAATCTCTTTGGGGTCGGGTCACTGTTTCTTCAAGTCAGTGGATCTAATGATAAGAACTGCTTTGAAGTATTTTTTCCCCTTGACATGCGTAAGTTAGACCTGTCAGTATATCTCTGTCTTTATGGCTGTTATTTCTTGCGTTTCTGACTACTGTGTCTTCTTGATGTTTGACTTTCTTTCCATATATTGAGTTTTTTTGGATAACCATCTTTTTTGCCTCTTTGAATTCTTAGCAATTCTTAGCAAACTGAACAAAGCCAAGTCCCCGTTGCTACATACTCCAGAGTTTCTGGGTTCTTAGGGCTAGGGATTGATTGGTTTTGGTACTGTGGATTCTCTTTCCTACCAGCAAGTATTTTTGAGTTTTCATTGTATAATACGGTTCTAAACAGTTGTATGAAAGATTTTGGTCCTGTCTTTGTTGGATAGTCATATCCTGATTTGTAAATATCATTGAAATATGTTTAAAAAAAGACCTTTTAGTTGTTTACATTGTGTTGGGTTAGCAGAAGTCCACATGTATTGAAAATTAATCTTCTCCCTTTCTGTCTGCCTTCTGCTTTCCAGATTTCATTAGATGTGGTACATTATGGCTTACTGATTTAGACATTTAATAAAGCCATCTTAGTACTCGCTTTGGCAGCATATATACTAAAAATAAATCATCTCCAAAGTATGTACACTAAGTATAAAGTGTATGCTATGCATAAAATTTATATTTAGTATAAAATGTGAGGCTTTCCATTTTAAATTGAAATAAAAAATCTCAACCTCAGGCCAGCATTTTAAAATGGGAATGAAGATTCAGTATTGAGAAGGCTAAAGCTGAAGTTTCCACAGTATTAAAGTATCTTTTATGTGACTATTGGGTATAAATTTCACCTCAGTCATACTGTCTTGTGTGGTGAGGGGACGTGGGGGACAGCAGTGCCAAAGCCAGAAGAAAAGAAATCTGGGAATGGGTGCTGAAATGGTAGAGGCAGAGATGTGGTTTAAATGTGCGCCTGTCTCTGGAATGTCTGCAGTTTAGTGCCAGGTTATTTTCTGGGAGCTCTGTCAGTTCTAATCATGGTCTGCCTTTCCCATTGGATAGATGATGATGTCCCTAGAATTAAGGCAGCACCACCTAACACATTATTTTAGTGTTGCTCTTCTACCGAATCAGCTGCCCTTCAGAAGAATAACAAGGGACCCCCAAGTTGATCCCTTGAAAAGACACAGGGTCAGATAAGAACCTCAGGTTGAATCTGTACAATAACTTCTTGTATGCCTGAACCTTAGACTCTCTTATCCAGCCGCTGCCTCTGCAGCATTTCCCCTTGAATATGTAGTATTTCAAACTCAGTGAGGCTAAAACTGAGCCAGCCTCTCAAATCTGTTCTCTCACTCTCCCATGTTGGTTGATGACTTTGGACCCAGCAAGTTGATTATATTTGGTGTGTCCAAAGCTTTGGTCTTCCTCGGTTTTCTCCTTTTTCTCTTATACTTTGTTCTCACTGACTCTGTCTTCAAAATATATCCAGAATCTGGACACCTGTCATTATTACCCTGGTCCAAGCTGTGATCCTCTTTGTTTGTATCCTTTACAAATTGTTCTCTGAAGAGGCGCTACTCCACTCAGAACCCTCCAATGATTCCCTGTGAGCTCAGAGTAAAAGCCAGTTTTATAGGCCTCTCTTCTCTCTCATCCCACACCTACTTCCCCCATTTTTAGAAACATTTTCTTTTTCTCTCCCTCTCTCACTCCAGCAACTCTTGCAGCCTTTCTTATCTGCAAATAAACCCCAAGCCTCTGCAGTATCTATTTCCTCTTCCTGAATTACTGTCTCTAGATTGCAGGATTAGCGAATGTACCTCCTGCAGGTATTTTCTCACATATCATCTTCTCTGGGAGGCCTCCCTGACTGCTGCATCTGAAATTTCAGTCCTGTTGTATATCGTTTTCCCCCAACTTTCATTTTCTTCACAACACTTGTTAACCTCCAGTATGCTTATTAGAAATCACCTCTTTTGTCTCTTTCTTAAAGCTTAAAACTTTTTTAGCAAATTTATTTTTAATTGGAGGATAATTGCTTTACAATCTTCTGTTGGTCTCTTCTGTACAACAGTGTGAATCAGCTATAAGTATACAAGAACTTAAGCTTTATGACAACCAGGAATTTTTTCTGTTTTGTTCCCAGCTGTTTCCTAGTACCTTAAACAGTGCCTGATACATAGCAGACATTGAAATTTTTGTTAATCAGTGAATAAACTTTTGTGGAAACTGGGATCTGGACAAGTAGACCTTTCAGAGACAAACGTTTTTTCTTCTCTCCTAAATTTCTCCATTCTTTGCTTTCTCCCCACCTTTTTGTACTTTTCACCTTTTCACCTACTCTTGACCAACTTGGTTTCTTGTCAGGTTAAGACAGAGCAAGTAAGTTCCATGAATCTTATTTGAAGATGTCTCAGTTTATCACTGGGTGGTCTATGGATATGGAAAGTCTGAAGTCAGATTTCTTTACATTTAATTTCTCCATCTTCCTGATGAATATTTGATAGCTTGATGAATATATAAGGGAAAAAATTATTGTATGTGTTTTCTATACCTTGAGTCCTAAATCAAAGTTTTTTTCTTGAAAAGTTTTTATTCAGCTGCCATTGGACGACGTGTTGCTTCCTGTTTTGCATTTTGCCTTAACCAGCTGCATATTTCTTACATTTAATTTGTCTAGTGACCCTGCTAATGAAGATGGAAAGGATTTGATATTGGAGGACAGTGAGAAGGAGTGCTGTTGAAGGCGTAGGAGGAAGAGAATTGTGCTTGGCAATGGCATTAAAGAGAACATATGCATTAGTAACATCTCTGTTGCCCCTAGGCTTTGGTGTGACCTACAGTATGTACTGGTGTGCCCCTGTTGAGAATCAGACTTATGAGCTAACCCAGAATCTCATTATCATGGAGTATGTTGAAATGGAGTCACGAGGATTGTAATCTTATTACTGAGCAAAATTCTGATGTGTCTAAACATTGATGATTCTTAAAACATAGGAGATATATTAGATTTAATTTTTTCTTACATAGTGTAAACATTTTGTTGTATTTGATGGAATGTTTTTCCCGTTCTCATAACTTCTGTTGAAAAGTAATATTCGTGACAGTTATATTCTGTGTTTATGCTGATTATATTTTGGCCCCCTTACTATATACAGTGTTACATGCATCTGTCCACTCCAGAGTGTCAGATGTTAACTGTAGATTGTAGAAATGTCTAAAACTTGTGTGTTGTTAAACATGTCAGAATGCATTGCGTTCATTAACACTTTTTTCATTTTAACAAGAATTAGTGTATAGGCCTTTTGCATTTTAAAATGGTCTTTTCAATTTATTTTGGTACTGGTATTAAAAATCATGTGTATGATGGCTTTTCTCAAGGAAGTGAATTACTAAGGTTTTATTGGTGGTGTTTTCTTCCTCTTCTGTAAAGCGTTTCAATTCCAACGTGTGTCTGTATTGGGGAGCTTCCTCATGTCTCAACAGGTAATTCTCAAAACACCAGCAGGGTGCCTGAGAGTTCAACTGAATTCTGATACTGTCTACCCTGTAGGATTTGTAGGTTGAATCAAATCCTGTAGGTGAAGGAGTCAGTCCCAGAAGACCTCCCTCCACTTCAGATGCCAGAAGTCAGCCCCAAGCCCAGGTTGTTAATCTGTACTTCTGACTGGCTATAAATCAGAGGTTCCCATGACACTCCCACCCTCACGCACCTTGGATTTGATAAATTTGATAGAATACCTCACATAGCTCAGAGAAGCAGTTTACTTACTGGGTCACTGGTTTATTATAAAAGGATATGATAAAGGATACAGATGAACATCTAGATGGAAGAGATGTGTAGAGAGTAAGGTTTGGGGAAGGGGCATGGAACTTCCATGATGCTCTTTCCAAGTATGCCACTTTCCCCAAATCTCTGTGTGGTCACCAGTCTGGAGGCTCTTGAAGCCCTGTCCTTTTGGGGTTTTATGGAGACCTTATTACATACACATGGTTAATTAAATCATTGGTCACTGGGAGTCTCCCACTTCTCTCCCCTCTCTGGAGGTCAGGGTGGTATAGTGGGTGGAGCTGAACGTCACAACCCTCTGATCACATGGCTAGTTCCCCTGGCAGCCAGCCCCCACCTTGGGGTGGGATCCAAAAGTCACCAACCCTGATGTGTTTTCAGGAGCTGAGGAAAAGAGACCAAATATTATTTCATTGCTTTAAGTTTAAGGGTTTGGGGAAGCTGTGAGCCAGGAACAGTAGATGAAGGTCCAATATATATATTTATATATATATATCAGTTCAGTTCAGTTGCTTAGTCATGCCAGCACTCTGCGGCCCCATGGACTGTAGCACGCCAGTCTTTGCTGTCCTTCACCAACTCCTGGAGCTTACTCAAACTTGTGTCCATCGAGTTGGTGATGTCATCCCACCATCTCATCCTCTCTTGTCCCCTTCTCCTCCCGCCTTCAATCTTTCCCAGCATTAGGGTCTTTTCCAAGGAGTCAGTTCTTCGCATCAGGTCCCAAAGTATTGGAGCTTCAGCATCAGTCCTTCCAATGAATATTCAGGACTGATTTCCTTTAGGATGGACTGGTTGGATCTCCTTGCAGTCCAAGGGACTCTAAAGAGTCTTTTCCAACACCACAGTTCAAAAGCATCAATTCTTTGGCACTCAGCTTTCTTTGTGGTCCAACTCTTCCATCCATACATGACTACTGGAAAAACCATAGCTTTGACTAGATGGACCTTTGTTGGCAAAATAATGTCTCTGCTTTTTAATATGCTGTCTAGGTTTGTCATAGTTTTTCTTCCAAGGAGCAAGTGTCTTTTCATATTTCATGGCTGTAGTCACCATCTGCCATGATATTGGAGCCCCCAAAATAAAGTCTCTCATTATTTCCATTGTTTCTCCATCTGTTTGCCATGAAGTGCTGGGACTGGATGCCATGATCTTAGTTTTTTGAATGTTGAGTTTTAAGCCAACTTTTTCACTATCCTCTTTCACTTGCATCAAGAGGCTCTTGAGGAGTTCTTTGCTTTCTGCCCTAAAGGTGGTGTATCTGCGTATCTGAGGTTATTGATACTTCTCCTGGCAATCTTGATTCCAGCTTGTGCTTCATCCAGCCCAGCATTTTCCACAATATACTCTGCAGTGAGTTAAATAAGCAGGGCGACAATAGACAGCTTTGACATACTCCTTTCCCAAGTTGGAGCCAGTCCATTGTTCCATGTCTGGTTCTAACTATTGCTTCTTGACCTGCATACAGTTTGCTCAGGAGGCAGGTCATGTGGTCTGGTATTCCCATATCTTGAAGGATTTTCCACTTTGTTGTGATCCACACAGTCAAATCTATGGCGTAGTCAGTAAAACAGAAGTAGATGTTTTTCTGGAACTCTCTTCCTTTTTCCATGATCCAGTGGATGTTGGCAGTTTGATCTCTGATTCCTCTGCCTTTTCTAAATCCAACTTGAACATCTGGAAGTTCTCAGTTCATGTATTGTTGAATCTTGGCTTGGAGAATTTTGAGCATTACTTTGCTAGCATGTGAGATGAGTGCAGTTGTGCGGTAGTTTGAACATTCTTTGACATTGCCTTTCTTTGGGATTGAAATGAAAACTGACTTTTTCCAGTCCTATGGCCACTGTTGAGTTTTCCAAATTTGCTGGCATATTGAGTGCAGCACTTTCACAGCATCATCTTTTAGCATTTGAAATAGCTCAACTGGAATTCCATCACCTCCACTAGCTTTGTTTGTAGTGATGCTTCCTAAGGCCCACTTGACTTCGCATTCTAGGATGTCTGGCTCTAGGTGAGTGATCACACCATTGTGATTGCGTCATGAAGATCTTTTTTGTACAGTTCTTTTGTGTATTCTTGCCACCTCTTCTTAATATCTTCTGCTTCTGTTAGGTCCATACCATTTCTGTCCTTTTTCGAGCCCATCTTTGCATGAAATGTTCCCTTGGTATCTCCAATTTTCTTGAAGAGATCTTTAGTCTTTTCTGTTGTTTTCCTCTATTTCTTTGCATTGATCAGTTAGGAAGGCTTTCTTATCTCTTTGTTATTCTTTGGAACTCGGCATTCAGATGGATATATCTTTTCCTTTATCCTTTGCCTTTAAGCTTCTCTTCTTTTCTCAGCTATTTGTGAGGCCTCCTCAGACAGCCATCTTGCCTCTTGCGTTTCTTTTTCTTGGGGATGGTCTTGCTCCCTGCCTTCTGTACAGCGTCACGGACCTCTGTCCGTAGCCCTTCAGGCTCTCTGACTGTCAGAGCTAGTCCCTTGAATCTATTTGTCACTTCCACTGTATCATCGTAAGGGGTTTGATTTAGGTCATAGCTAATGGCTTAGTGGTTCTCTCTAATTTCTTCAATTTAAGTCTGAATTTTGCATGTATGTATATGGTCATCTGAATGATTATTTTTTCCCTATAAATCACAGTGTTGCATCCAGAAATACCTGTTGCTATGTGTAATTTTCTATAATGACTTTTTCAGTTCCTAATTTTGAGGTACAGTGTCTGGTCAAATGGAAGCCAAACAAAATTAACTTCAATGGAAGAAAAAGTCATGTATTAGTTTTTGAGAGATGGTAGTGTGTACTGGAATGATAGTAAGGTGATTTATACTAAAAATTACAACAGCAAAACAGAAAAGGAAATTCTTGACATAACAGACAACAATGATTTTATCCATTTATTCAGACACCTCCAGTGACTGACTTTTTTAACTTTAGAGGTAATTCAGGGTGTATGTTATTGTAAACAAGAAAAATAGAAACTTGTGTTTTCTAGTTCAGTAAGTACTCCTTTAGCCTTAAAAATTATTTATTTACTCTACCGAGGTATTTTACTGATGAATTGTCTGAAAACACAGAACATTAGGTATCTTGGAAAAATACAATATTAATGATGAGTTAGTGTCCAAATTTGTATTTTTTACTTGCCTGATACTTGACTGACTTGTAGGCACTTATCCCCAGCCCTTTGGGTTTTCTCTGATGTACATGACTGAGTTAAAAAGTTTGGCAGGCAGAACAATATCCTCAAGCCCTCCAAAAGGCCTAAATCCTAGTCTGCAGGATCTATGAATACGCTGCTTTACTTGGCAAAAGATGTAATTCAAGGGCCTGGAGATGGAGAGATTATCCCAGATGATCCTGGCGAGCCCAGTGTAATATAGGTCCTTAACCAGTGAAGGAGAGAGATGGGAGAATGAGATGAGGTTGTGCAGTAGCAGAGGTTTTAAGTGGTGCAGGGCTCTTGGCTAAGGAATGCTGGCAGCCTCTAGAAGGTGGAAAAGGCACAGCTACCCCAGATTCTCCCTGTGAAGTGCACCTTGATTTTAGCCCAGTGAGACCCCTGTGGTACTTCTGACCTCTCCTAAATTTTAAGATAAAAAATTTGTATTAAGTCACTAGTGAAATTCCCTCAGTTATGTCTGACTCTTTGTGACCGCATGGATAGTCCATGGAATCCTCCAGGCTAGAATACTGGAGTGGGTAGCCTTTCCCTTCTCGAGGGGATCTTCCCAAACCCAGGGATCGAAACCAGGTCTCCTGCATTGCATGTGGATTCTTTACCAGCTGAGCTAAATCACTAGATTTATAGCAGTTTGTTAGAAGCAGCAATAGGAAATTAACACAAAGGACATTTAAAATGGTTTTCCATTGGTATGCCACTTCTATAGACACCGGGCACAAAGTTCAGAGTCCATTGGGAGGGTGAACATGCGTGTAGCCTCATGTTCACAGCCTGGCCTAAGACAGAGTCCAGCTCTGTCGGTTTCTTCTTTCAGCACAGAGAGGCTTACTGACTCGCCAGATGTGATGTCGCTACATTGTTATCCTTTTCTAGACAAAGGTAGCATATAGGTGTGTTTGTAAGAAAAAATTCACTTGTATGTATCTGTAAGCTTAGGTTACATTTGTAGCATTAATGGCTACTGGGTGTGTGTGTGTGTGTGTGTGTGTGTGTGTGCATATAGGTGTGTTTGTAAGAAAAAATTCACTTGTATGTATCTGTAAGCTTGGGTTACATTTGTAGCATTAATGGCTACTGGGTGTGTGTGTGTGTGTGTGTGGTTCCATGTCCGGTGTGTGTGTGTGTGTGTGTGTGTGTGTGTGGTTCCATGTCCGGTTCTGGGTGTGTGTGTGTGTGTGTGGTTCCATGTCCGGTTCTGGGTGTGTGTGTGTGTGTGTGTGTGTGTGTGTGGTTCCATGTCCGGTTCTGGGTGTGTGTGTGTGTGTGTGTGTGTGTGTGGTTCCATGTCCGGTTCTGGGTGTGTGTGTGTGTGTGTGGTTCCATGTCCGGTTCTGGGTGTGTGTGTGTGTGTGTGTGTGTGTGTGTGTGTGGTTCCATGTCCGGTTCTGGGTGTGTGTGTGTGTGTGTGTGTGTGTGTGTGGTTCCATGTCCGGTTCTGGGTGTGTGTGTGTGTGTGTGTGTGTGTGTGTGTGTGTGTGTGTGTGTGGTTCCATGTCCGGTTCTGGGTGTGTGTGTGTGTGTGTGTGTGGTTCCATGTCCGGTTCTGGGTGTGTGTGTGTGTGTGTGTGTGTGTGTGGTTCCATGTCCGGTTCTGGGTGTGTGTGTGTGTGTGTGTGTGTGTGTGTGTGTGGTTCCATGTCCGGTTCTGGGTGTGTGTGTGTGTGTGTGTGTGTGGTTCCATGTCCGGTTCTGGGTGTGTGTGTGTGTGTGTGTGTGGTTCCATGTCCGGTTCTGGGTGTGTGTGTGTGTGTGTGTGTGTGTGTGTGTGGTTCCATGTCCGGTTCTGGGTGTGTGTGTGTGGGGGGGGGGGTTCCATGTCCGGTTCTGGGTGTGTGTGGGTGTGTGTGTGGGTGTGTGTGGTTCCATGTCCGGTTCTAACTGTGTGTGTGGGTGTGTGTGTGTGTGTGTTGTTCCATGTCCGGTTCTAACTGTGGCTTCTTGACCTGCATACAGTTTGCTCAGGAAGCAGGTCGAGTGGTCTGGTATTCCCATCTCTTGAAGAATTTGCCACAGTTTATTGTCATCCACACAATCATAGGCTTTGGCTTGGTCAATAAAGCAGAAATAGATGTTTTTCTGGAACTCTTGCTTTTTTCTGTGATCCAGCAGATATTAGCAATTTGATCTCTGGCTCCTGTGCCATTTCTAAATCCAGCTTGAACATCTGGAAGTTCTCAGTTCATATACTGTTGAAGTCTGGCTTGGAGAATTTTGAGCATTACTTTGCTAGCATGCGGAATGAGTACAATTGTGCGGTAGTTGGAGCATTCTTTGGCATTGCCTTTCTTTGGTAATGAAATGGACCTTGGAATGAAAACTGACCTTTTCCAGTCCTGTGCCACTGCTGAGTTTTCCAAATTTGCTGGCCTATTGGGTGCAGCACTTTTACAGCATTATCTTTTAGGATTTGAAATAGCTCAACTGGAGTTCCATCACCTCCACTAGCTTCGTACGTAGTGATGCTTTCTAAGGTCTACTTGACTTCTCACTTTAGGATGTCTGGCTCTAGGTGAGTGATCACACCATTGTGGCTGTCTGGGTCATTAAGATCTTTTCTGTACAGTTCTTCTGTGTATGCTTGCCACCTCTTAATATCTTCTGCTTCTGTTAGGTCCATACCATTTCTGTCCTTTATTGAGCCCATCTTTGCCCTTGGTATCTCTAATTTTCTTGAAGAGATCTCTGGTCTTTACCATTGTATTGTTTTCCTCTATTTCTTTGCATTGTTCACTGAGAAAGGCTTTCTTGTCTCTTTGCTATTCTTTGGAACTCTGCATTCAGATGAGTATATCTTTTCTTTTATCCTTTGCATTTAGCTTCTCTTCTTTGCTCAGCTATTTATAAGGCCTCCTCAGACAGCCATTTTGGTTTTTTGCATTTCTTTTTCTTGCGGATGTCTACCTGGAAATAGTCTCAGATCCCACAGTTTAAAGGGCTGAGTCCCACCAGATTGTCTGTCTTCTTTCCTACCCCCTTCAGATGCCAGTACTAATCCAGGTTGTCACCTGTGTTTCTGACTTTAGACTATAAATCCTAGGTTTTGACAGTCACCTCCTTGAGTTCAGTTTGTCAGAATGACTTAGAGAACTGGGGGGAAAATAGTTTACTTACTAGATTGCTGGTTTATTATAAAAAATATATGATTCAGGAATAGCCAGGTGGAGGAGATGCATATGGCATGGAATGGGAAGGGATTCTCACAGCACCTCCACAGGTTCACCAGCTTAGAAGCTCTCCAAACCCAGCACCAGGAATTTTTACGGAGGCACGATGGATTAAATCATTGGACACTGGTGATGGTTTCAACCTTTAGCCCATTCTCCGCACCCCACCCCCAGAAGGTGGTAGTGGGGTGGGGCTGAACCCCATTTCCAACCTTCCAAATCACTGGATTGGTTCCCCTGGCAACCACCCTCCATCCTTAGGGGCTTTCCTAAAAGTCACCTTATTAACATAAGCTCAGAGGTGTTTGAAAGGGCTTGCTATATAAGTAACAAAAGACTCCTATTTATTTCATCTTTATCATTCTGGAACTATTTAGGAACTGAGAACAAAACTAAGTACTATAACAAAAGATGCCCTTATGGCTTTTAATAGGAAATTACAAGGGTTTTAGGAGTTATATGCCAGGAATAGTAGATGAAGACCATATACTTCGTATTCACAGTGTGGTGGTGGTTTTTGTTTTTTTTTTCACCCTTGATTTGGTTGAAAGAAATGCTGTTACTGGGACTTTTGAATGGTGTTTGATGCCAATGAATATTAATGTTTTCAGTCTTCTTTTTCAAGTCAGCTAAATAAGTATGCCTAAGTGAAGTTTATTGCCGTTTCCTAATACTATCACTTGGTAGTATTTCTCAGCATTCCATAGCTAGGGCACATTATTTGAGCTTGATTTTTAGTATGGTATTTCCCTAGTATTTGTTCTGTTTGCTTTGCTGTGTTTGCTTATGCCTGATAAACTGCAGCTATTTCCATCTTTAGAATTTTTCCTGCCCTGTGGAATTGCTTAGTTTTAAGCTATGGTTATTCTTTAACTGCTGGACCATTTTATTTGCTTGTGAGGTTGCTTTTATTTTGATACCAAGCTGTCCTCCTGAACTCTTATTTAGTATCCCGTTTTGCTTAATACATTGCGTTATGTATGAATGAATATGGAGCCTGCAAAAAAGGTCTTCTTAGTCTTTGACATTCAAAACCATCACACTTTTTAAAAACATTAAAAAAAATGATTTGAGTTGCAATATTCTATTAAAAGCTTTTAATAGAATCCAGAATATATGCAGACTCCTGCAGCAGATCTTTGGCACTACACATCCTTAAAAGGAAAGCAGGCTGCTGCGATGCTGGCAGTGCCTTGTATGTCCTTGGTTAACGCTCTGTGATACTCTTAGTGTGAGATGTGTGTGTATCTATAAGGATGGTGGTGTCTTTTCACTTCCTACACATTCTTGGTAGTGGATCTCCTTCCTGTCCTAGGTAGTTGATATTACAGGTAATGGAATTCTTTTCGGCACTGTGAAAGTAGTATTGTCTTTGGCTAGTTCTGTCTTATTTTTCTTAAAGTTTCAAAGGATTTCCTTTTGTGCTTTTGGAACTCTTGTTTTAAAATAACATTTTAAGTCATGGTTTTTAAGTGAATCTTGGTAATTCTCCAATGTAAGTTGTAGTCTGGAGGGAATACACACTCATTTTAAGTATTTCCCCTGGCCAGTTCAGTGTGGCTTTTCATAGTGCTTCCTGACACCTGGGATAAGAAAGAAGCTTCCAGGAATGTGTGTGTCAAGGCAGATGGACGACAATGGCAGAAATAGAGCCCTGGCCCGATTCTTCTGGTTGCCTTTAGTCCCTGAGACGTAATTCTTGACTTTTAGAAGGGATTGATTACACAGGCCTGCCAGCTAATAATGTGCCCCCTAATGGTGGGAAAGGGAATATGTCTAATGATTCTTGGTTGTATGATACTGACATTCGAATACGAGTCACTGATTTAGCAAAGGCTTTCTTTCTTTAAAAACATTATATTAAATGAACACATTGAATTATGAAATCCAAAAGTAGCATTTAAATATTAAGTATGAAAAGATATATTTAGACTCCAGAGAACTTTACTGTTTACCATAAAATAACTTTAACTGTAAACAGTTAAAAGCTATGCACACAGTTACAAAAATCAAGCAGTTATAGAAGGAATTTATAAAGAAAAGCAAATTTCCTTTTCTCCACCTTCAGTTCTTTGTGGAGATAACCACACTTTCCTCCATCAACCTTTCATTCTGAGAAATTTCAAAACCAGTAGATAAGTTACAAATATAATGCATTGAACACCAAATGCTTTTGAAATAGGTTTTCCAGTTCTTAGTACTTTGCCACATTTTGAGCTTGCTTTCTTTCTCTTTTTTTTTGTCTCCATCTCTCTGTATGAATTTTTCCTGAACGACTTGAGAGTGCTCCAGATGTCATGACATTTGCCCCTAAATATTTCAGCATTGTATGTTTTAAGAACACATTTCTCCTACATAGTCACACAATATAATTAGCCAGAAATTTTAATATTTGAAGTCCATATTCAGCTTCACCATTAGTTTCACTGATAACTTTTGTTCCAACTCCATTCAGTCAAGGTTATTTAGTTGTTTTATCGCCTGTAATCTAAACAGTGCCTCAGGTGGTTTTTATTTTCGTTTTTTGTTTACTCATGTCATTACCATTTTCAGAGGCCAGACCATTTGTTTTACAGAATGAGCCTCAGTTTGATGTGATTAGGTGAAATATAAACATTTATCTTTTGAGAAGGAGGGAGGAACACTACATAGGTGATTTTTGAAGCAAGACCTCTAATATGTCTGAATATTGTCCTTCCGTTATTTTTTTCTTTAAAAAAATTTAATTGTGGTGAAATATACATAATAAAATTTGCCATCTTCACTGCCACTCTCTTGTTGCTGTGAATTTGACTACTCTGGGTGCCTCCTAGAGGTGGAGTCATATGCTGTTTGTCCATTTGTGACTGGGTTATTTCATTTAGTGTAATGTCTTCAAGATTTATCCATGTTGTAACATGTGTCAGAATTTCCTTTTTAAGTTGGAATAATTCCATTTTATTTATATGCCTCACTTTGTCTATTCATTTGTTGATGGACGTAGCAGTATTTTCTTGTTTTATCAAACTTGACATTATATACTAACTTCCCTTATGAATTTAATTCATTTTTAAATAATAAAAGCAGAGCATCCTTATTGTAGACTATGTCAGAGGTAAGAGAAGCTATGAAGAAAATACAGTTTATGCTATCTCTGTATAGAGGAAATCTTTCATGTGTGTGTATTTTGTGCATCTTGAGTATTTTCAATTTTTAATATTTTTATGTAAATGAAATAATGTACATTCTTTTGTTGAATTTTACACTTTGAAGTAATTAAAATATTTTCATCTTTAAAAAAATGAATGTGTGCTATGACTTTGAGTTGCTGTACTTTGTTAACCTAGTTCTTATTACTGGTCTTCTATTTATTTGGAAATTTTTTATTCTCATAATGTTTTGAGGAATAAAATTGTCAGCATTTCTGATGCTTTTCTTAGGTTCCCAGGAATGGGATAATAGGATCAAATGATGTAGATGTGTCAAAGGTATTTTATGCATATTAGTAAACTGCTTCCTGGAAGGACTGAACTGTTTATATTCTCATCACTGTAAGAGACTTCTTGTATAGCTGTACCTTTGCTGATGTTTGTTATTAAAAGAAGCAAGCTATCTCATATAGTCATTTGTATTTTTTTCTGTGAATTGATTTGTCTTGTCTATTTTTCTTTGTGATTTTATTAAGTTGTATGAAGTCTTTGTGAATATAAATAATGTTTATATTACAGATATGATACCAGTTATATTTGTTGAACATTTTCTTTATCTTTTTTTGTGGGGAGAGTGACAACATTTTGTCTTTTCGTCGTCTTTTTTTTTTTTTTTTAAACAGGATTAAAGTATTTCTTTCAAGTAATTTCCATTTTGATTTATTAAATTCTGCTTTGATTTGGGTGGTTCTGTCTTACATAAAATAGCTCTGCTTCATTTGTTTTGAGGCTTTTTGATTTTTGTTTTTTATATCAGTGTCTCACTTCTGCTTAAACAATTATGGCTTTATTAGGTATCTTAAAATTTCAAAGGCAAATGTCCAACCTGTTTCACCCTCCCATTGCTTTTCAGAGTTGTCTTAATTTTCACCTTTTCTTTGTCCATTCATTTACACATTCAGATGATCATTGAGTGTGCTCCTAAGCACTCAGAAAGAAGTCAGGGCTCTCGGTAAGTTTGTGGTCTGGTCAGTGTAGTGTGATAATTTCAGGAGAGGAAATAAAGGAGGCTAGAGCAGTAAGTATGTACCCTAATCTCATTGGGAAATTTGGAGAGGACTTTCAGGAAGAGATGACATCTAAGCCAGAACCTTAGAAGAAGGAAAAAAGTGTTTCTGTCAGAGGGAATTGCTTTTGTTAACACCCCAGAGGCTAGAGAGCATGGCCCATCCATTCTGAAGTCTGCAGGTTGGAGTGTAGAATGAGAGCTGTGAGAGAGATGGCTGCAGGGTAATGCTGGACCTTCCAAGGCCTTTTAATCTGGTTGAAGATTTTAGCTCTAAGTGTACGGGCAGTGGTAAGCATTTGGAAGGGGCCTGCCTTCATCTGCTGTGTGGTTGGGAAGCGCATCCCAGTCGTTGTCTAGAGACTGGATTGGGAGGGGCAGCACGGGAGGCAGGCAGGTGGTTTAGAAGGGAACTGTGGCAGTCCAGATAAGAGAGGGCAGCCTTGGCGTGAGGTTGGGACCGTGGTGGATGGAGTAAGGGGGACATATGTGAGAGGGACTTTAAGAAGGTAGGATGGATAAAACTTCAAAGAATTGATATTGGAGTTGAGGCGAGAACTAAGAAAGATACTCGGGTTTTTGGCTTGCACACTTGGGTTGGCTATCAGTATCATTTTTATGAGACATCGAAGACATGAAGTTCTGTTCTAGGTGAGCTGTAGTGAGGATGTCTACTGAGTTGTTGGACATATGGGCTTGAAACTGGGGGAAAATTTACCGCTCAGTTTTATGTGGATTTTCCTGTGGATTGCTGTGGGGCCCTGAGTGTTCGCTGAAGCTGTAGAACCTTCTCTTGCAGTAGCAAATTATAGCAACTTCCTTGTTTTGTGCTTCTTTCTGAGGACCTTATCAGGATGAAATGATACTTTTTCCAATTTGATCATTCTGTTCTTAATTCTATCAATATTTTGGCTAGAAGAAGAGTTATGTGGACATAATCTGAAAAGTATAAAGTTATGCCATGAGAGCTTTTCTTTTTATCTGTCTGCCCCTTTTAAAATGCTTATTTACCCACTCATTTTCTCACTTGTAAAAGAGAGTAGCCAGATTGTTCAGTTCCTCTTAGAAGGCTGATCTAAAATGGTATAACTTTAAACATCTAATGATTAGTTTTAAATTTGGCCAGGATAGTTTGACAGTAGAATAGATGAAATTTTTTCTTGAAGAACTTTAATATCCCTTCAGTTGACTTTTTGACAACATTTTAAGTAACCTTTCTAATTTGAACTCACGTTCGTCTTTAACCCATTAGCATTGGTTCTCATCTCTGATCGCCTTCCCAAAATAACTTTGTGGCATGTTCCTTTCTACCCTTCCATTGTGCTTTTAGCAGTAATTTCTTCCTGCATGGCAAGATCTTCTTTCTTATGTAGGTATCTGTCAATTCAGGTATTCTTTTTGGTGACTGTGGGGATTTATATTTCCACAGCAGTTAACAATGATCAAAGATGTAAGGGGGTAAAAGCTCGAAAGTGTAAACTGCATTTATCATCACTTGTGATTAATAATAGAACATTTAAAGGAGTTCCTTAGATATTATTTTGACTTCCCTATCATTTGAATTTATTTTTCTAAAGAGGATGTTTCTGTGAGTTCCCTGGTTAGTGGTTAGGTTCTCAGTCTTCACTGCTATAGCCCGGGTTCAATCCTTGATTGGGAAATGGAGCCCACAGGCCACACGACACAGACAAAAGTAAATAGAGAGGATCTTTTCATAATGAAGTAAGTTTATTGAATGAATTGAATAGAAACTCATCTTGATAAAGTGTAGGTTCAATTAAGAATTTGCTTCCAATTTATGATTTTCACATCTTGGTTTTTTGAAAAGGTATTATTGTTTATTAGCATTCTAGGAATAGAAATGGTGGATTTTAACTTGTTGCCATTGGTTATTATGCATTGGTGAAAAATGCATCTAGAAGGTGATTTCTTTGGTCTGCTCAAACTGTTTTTGGGATTGCCATGAGCTTGCATGTACTTAAGATACACCTAAAAATATTGAGGTCATTTTATTTAAAAAGCAGCTTCTATTTGAGTATTGAAAGCGATGGCTGTGTCTGTCTTAAGTTCATCTTTGAACTGTAGCCACATGGTTAGGAGTCTGTGAAGAACTGGGTGGTCAAGTTTCCTTTTTAGTATGCAAAGACAGTTAAGGGAATTAGACTCCGAGTAGAGGAAAACTGTTCAGACATTGTAGCCACCAACATCTGCACCTTTCTACTGACCAGAGTAACCGGCATTCTGAACATTACCACTTAAAACTAACTTTTCTCTTTAAGGGCTCCTGAAATTGTGCCAGCTGACTCCAAGTCCACCCTGACCCCACAGCATAAAGCATGCTGTGATGTCACAGCTACCATAGAACTCCAGGGTAGTGTTGAGCTGGCCCATGTGGGCTCAGGTAAGTCCTGGCTTTTTTTTTACCATTTGGCATTCTTTTCAAAGTTAGTTACCATTATGATTTTATGTCAAAAGAAACAAGGCAAAACTTTGAAAACTGTGCCATATATGGGGGAAAAAATAAGTCTGTTTTCTAAATATCTATGAGCCAGCTCCATATTCTAACCAACGGAGTTCCATAGTAGCTGTGAAGTCCTCCGTGAGTTGTGACCTGTGACTTCAAAATATGTTAAGTTCTTCTCCTGGCCCACCTTATGGAACAGTATGAGTTTTTTTTTCTTTTTCTTTTTTTCATTTCACTTTTTCCACGGTCTCTGTTTTTAAAAGTATTTTAACTTTATCAGTAACTGCACCACCACTTAGCTAGTTGTGTGTTTCAATCAATTTTGAATGCATAATGGTACGGCCGATTAGTTTTATAAAGTTAATCTTATCAGAGGGCCTTCAGCTGTCTTTTTAATGGGTTTTCATAACATGGGCTTCCCTGGTGGCTCAGAAGGTAAAGAATCTGCCTGCAGTGCAGGAGACCTGGGTTCAGTCCCTGGGTTGGAAAGATCTCCTGGAGGAGGAGTGATTACCCACTCCAGTACTCTTGCCTGGAGAATTTTATGGACAGAGGAGCCTGGTGGGCTACAGTCCATGACGTCACAGAGTCAGACACGACTGAGTGACTAATGCGTTCACTTTCACTTGGAGTAGGAGGGGACAGAGCATGTAATATGTGTTCGTTAAATTTTCAGGCCAACATATTACAGAGAAAGAAGCTTCCGTTAACTGTTGGAGTTAATGTGAGATGTCAGTAGCCTAGAAAGCTTATATATGTTACCTATTTCTCTTCTGCTGGAACTTTCCCATTTTTTCCAGGTCTTTGTTTCATTAAGTGAGGTTTTACCACTTAGATTTATTTGCTGTGTTTTCCTACCTACCACTTCTTTTACCTTTTTCCTGCTTTCCTTTTATTCCCTAATGTTAAAAGGTGGTAAAAATGTTATCTGAAGGACTCAAAGACATTTTCTTAGTTACTTTGCATAATCTGATGCTTTTTTCTCCCTAAGAAAATATGTGGTAGCTAAAACTTAAATTATATCAGTATAGGCCAGATCCTTTAGTCACCACGTTTACAGTGAAAACCCATCTGTGAAGACACTTTCATCACTAGCTCCTCTTGAGCAGTGCGTAAGTGATATACAACAAACATTTGGACAGTTCATTGACATTCTCATGAAATTTGATTTGTAATAAATTTACTTATCTTTTGTAGCCCAGAATTTACCAGTAACTGAAACTGTGAACTCTTAATTATGGTTAATGAAAAGAATGGAATTATGTATTCCTAAAATATTAGACAGTGAAGTATTTTTCTTTTAAATATTATTTTGTCCCTGTAGTTGAATTTGTGTTTTTCGTGTTCTGAAAAGTTTGGAGATTTATTTTATGCTATGAAGAATAGAGAACAAGATCTCTGTTCACCTTCATTTTCTGCCCTCCTGTGTATGTTCCATACTAAGGGCAGCAGCTTTTCCTATTTGCAGTTTAATGCAGAGCTTGTGGTCAGGGGAAGTAATTGTTTCTGAGATCTTGGATTAGGCCAAATAGAAATTCGGTTTTTATGTATATATGTCAGCTTTATTGAGATGCAATTCACATAACATGCAGTTCATCATTTGAAGTCCTGTTTTTGATAAAATACATGAAGTTTGAAGGCAGACTGTAAGTCATAATTCCAAAGCACAACTGCTGAGTTTGTTGTGCTGTTTGGACTGTACCCCTCCCCACCTTTGACCTGCTAGTTAGTTTCTAGTTACAGAAATCCCTCAGAAACATTAGAGAGGAAATGGATTCTTGAGCAAGTATTTCTGAGGTGAGATCCTTCCAGACATCAGCTGTGTGATGAATTAACTAAAAATAGCAAAGACAGCAATTCTTCTCCAACCAAAAAAGCATAGTTTTTGTGCTTTTTTGACCTTTACTTTTAGAGTACCTCATCTTTGGGAAACAAAAAAATATGTGTGTATATATATATACACACACACACACTATCTCTTATGCATATGCGTGTACAGTCTAGGTCTTCCTCTTTTATCTCTTTAGGTAAATCGATCAGACTTTTTGGTCCTTTTGTTGCTTTTCAAAGTGCTTAGAACATTTTTTATATCATACAAAATTTTATAGATGCATATAATTTTAGGTTGAAACTAAAAACTAAAAGGTACAGTGATACTGCACCTTGGAGTAGTTAACAGCTTTGCTAGAGCTGAAGTGAAAAGTTGTTGCCTTCGTAAGGAAGTAGTGTATACATGAAAAGAAATGGAACAGGGCATGTTCAGTTTTAAAAAAAGCTGCATTAAATTATTCAAAATGTTACGAACCCTGCTAGATTATTCTCATCTGTTCATTAAAACAAGTAGATTTTAGATTTCTGTGTCTGATCTCCAGGCTTGCGCTTTTGAGAAGTTCACCTCCTTTTATCTCATGCCAGCTACATTACGTTTCAGCTCTGATGACGTCTCCAAGGCACTGTGCCTAATAAGGTTTTGTTGAAGTCCTTTATGTATTGGAGTGGGAGCTACAGCTGTCCTGAGGTGTTTATGTCGAGGAATGTAGTAACCTATATTGCTGTGAAATAAAAATTTATCTAGGAAGGTATTATCATTTGAAACCATGGGTTCTTAACCTGAAAAATGTTGTGTTTCAGGGGTTGGGGTCATCTTTCTGGGGAGAGGATCTAGTTTTGCAGAAGGGATCTTTGATCCCGGAGTTGGAAAACTTTGAAGCTGGCTTTTTATGGCTCACAAATATGATGAAGGGCTGTTTTGAGTATAGGAATCAGGTTTTTACATTTCTCACATTGCCTGGCATATTGCTCTGTGTGTCATGGGCATTCAGTGAATGTGGGAAATATCATTTTAAAGCTTTGTTATTTTCAATAACGGGAGATTGTTGCATTGAACCAGTCTATTACACTTTAAGGAATAAGTCTTATTCATTTTATTCCTAATTCAAGATAGCAGTTTAAAATGCAAGTATACTAAGAATATTTTTAGCTAGTAGTAGCATTTTATGTAACAAATTTCTCTTGATATAATTTAGGAAACAGTTATCTAGTCCTGCAAACTTGGGGTGTGTGTGTGTGTGTGTGTGTGTGTGTGTGTGTGTGTGTACGTACCATTATTTGTGGTAAATGTGAAGCTAACCTGCACCTTCATTTTTTTGCCAAGGTTATTTGCTTATTATTCACTGATGTACTGTACTTACTAAATAAGATTTCTATTATTACCTAACATTAATTTGTGTTAAGAATAATAACATGGTTTAATGGGAACAGAAAGTTTTTTAAGGATTTGGAAAAATTGGAAACTTGTTTTGTACCTCTGCCCCCAACTGGTTTATTGCATTTTGTTTTAGCATATTTCTATTCAAAATTACCTAGTTCAAGTTTTGCTGTATTAATAATTTAATAATTCTTAATGGGTATAAGGAAGACTTGACTGTGAGAAATTCTGAAATCAGAGTATTGCTAACTTTTACTTACATTAAACATTTATTTTAACTGCTCTTAATTGTCTCAGTTAACAGCAATGTGGAAGGAAGGCTCAGCATATACTTTGATTCAACTTTAAAAATGCAACATAGGGACACCCCTGGTGGTCCAGTGGTTAGGATTTGGTGCTTTTACTGCCATGGACCGGGGTTTGATCCCTGGAGGGGAGCTAAGGTCCTGCAAAGCCACTCAGCACAGCCATAAAAAGGGAGGGGGGCAGAATTAAGGGCAGAACTTGCCCAACAGCAGCAGCAGGCACATCCTTGTCTCCTTGGTTTCTGCAGAACCAGGACCAGCAAACAGGGGCTTTAATGTCTTCACAGTAGATGGTTGATCTTTGATCCTCTTAATATATTCTAATAATTTCTCTAAACTTGACCAGAGCATGGAGCCAACACTAATGGGATGGTAAGTGTCCAGCTAGGCAGTTTAGTTCTGGAAGGAAATGAAAGGGAGAGGAGTGCACTGTAATTTTCTTTGTCTTCTCTAGGACATTTGAATGATGCCCTGGGATCCAGGAAGCACAGAGAATCAGAGTTTTGAGTGACTGCTACAGGCTTGTGCTTTCTGAAGAAAAATAGAATTAAACTTGTTTTCTGTCCTGATGCTTGTTTTAGGTGTTGTAGAAGGTGATTTAGCTGCTATTGAAGCTTACAAATCATCGGGAGGGGACATCGCCCGCCAGCTCACTGCAGATGAAGTCCGCTTGCTGAATCGTCCTTCTGCTTTCGATGTTGGCTATACTCTGGTACATCTGGCTATACGTTTTCAGAGGCAGGATATGCTAGCAATATTACTTACAGAGGTGAGTGTGGCATTCTGATTAAATATTCTTTTATACGAAGGAAATGTGTTCTTTAGTTTTCATTTTTGATGTTTTAATATTTCTCAGTTCTTAAATGTTTTAGATTTGATCAGCCCTCTTTTAAAAATGACATTTAAAATTAAGAGACTAACAGAAGGGATGTGTGTTTTTTAAAACAGGACATTTTGCCACAATGATTGAGTCATATGTTTGATTTTGAAAAAACCGAAATGTATTAGTAATTCATTCAGCTAACAGATATTTATTGAGTACCTACCATGTTGAAGGCACTGGGCATAAAGGGGTGTAATGGTGAAGACATTGGCTCCTCCATCAGTGAATCTCGTTACAGTGATTCGGTACAGAGTGCAGTTTCATAGATGTAAGTGCCAGATGCTGTGGGGAGGACTTGAGAAAGTGTTTTGTGGTATCTTACTTACCTTCTTACCCACAGCAGGTAACGTTTTAGCTGAGATCTGAAGGAGTAGGATGAGTTAGCGTCAGAATAGGTAGAGATGAGAAAGGCATTGAGGAAGCTATTCAGAGGCAGGGGTGGTGGTGTCTGGGTTGAATTCAGAGCTGGTGGGTAGCTCAGCGTGGTTGTATGGCGGATGGGAAGTGAGAGACAAGTAGGGGATGCAGTGTGAAGGATCTTCTAGACCAAAGAATTGGAAGGTTATTCTGAGGGCAGTTAAAGGCTTTGAAAAGGGTTAGGCAGAGGGACAGCAGAGTGACAAGGTCAGAGTATTTTGGCCGCTGGAATTAGAGAGGGGCAGACCTGGTTAGGATGCTGCAGTGATGTTGGCAGGAATTCTGTTGGGACAGTAATGGCAATGGCTTGTGTGAGGGAGATGCTGAAGATGCTAGCAGAATTAAGTGGATGGATTGGCTGTGGGGAGTAATGGTGGGTAGGGGTCAAAGTGGCATCTGGGTTTTTAGAGTAGATAACCTGGGAGATGTTACAAGTAACAGAGGTTGGAGTGAATAATTAGGATGTGACTGTATCATCCAGGTAATTTTTTTTTTTAATAAGAGAAATAGGGTAAAAGTGCAGTGTGTTCGATTAGTTGTGGATTCAAATCCATTATGGTCAGTATATGCCTTCTGTGTATGCTTGTTTGCATATTTGAACTCTCCAATATCTGGAAACTTTTATGCACAAAGCATAAAGTGGGAGGAGTGGTTAAGAAATATGAATGTTAGGTAGAAGCATGATTGAGATGGCTTGCCATTGTGTTTAGTTTGCCTAAGAGTCCAGTTAAACCAGGGGCAAGATAGGGCTTGAGAGACAGTCTTGGCTGAAAACAAAGGGCAGGCTTACTGAAGATAGGGCTTCCCTGGTGGCTCAGATGGTAAAGAATCTGCCTTTAATGCAGGAGACCTGACTTCGATCCCCAGGTTGGGAAGACTCCCTGGAGAAGGGCATGGCAACCCACTCCAGTATTCTTGCTTGGAGAATCTCATGGACAGAGGATCCTGGCGGGCTATAGTCCACGGGGTCACAGACAGTCAGACACAACTTAGTGACTAACACGCTACGGAGGATAAGGGAGAAGGGGACTGTTTGAAAGGCGGCTCTGTGATTAGAGAGACTAGTGTTCTGGAACATGGGATGGAACAGTTCGAGGTAGTTTCTGTAGTGTCTTGAGGTCTGGCTACACTTGTGTTGTGACACCCAGTTGTGTATCAGACGGGACGGCGTGTGGAGTTACAGTCGCTGGTGGTGGCTGGAGACAAGAAGAAGGCAGCTGTGAACCAAGATGCAAGTCTTCAGTGGCGTGCTTCCTGGGTGGCTCAGTGGTAAAAAATCCTCCTGCCAATGCAGGAAACGTGGATTTGAGCCCTGGGTTGGGAAGATCCCCTGGAGAAGGAAATGGCATCCCATTCCAGTATTCTTGCCTGAGGAATCCCATGGACAGAGGATCCTGGCGGGCTACAGTCCGTGGGGTCCCAAGAAGTCAGACACAGCTTAGCGACGAAGCAGCAGCAGAAGCAGCAGCAGGTTGCCCTCCGGCTGGCAGAGGTCTCTGAGGAGACTCTGGGGGGCTGGTGCAAGCCATCAGCCTCAGCATTCTGAGGACTAACAGTGGGAAGACAGTAGGACCCCAGTGTATTTATTTACAGCTGGGTAACAAATCCTCTCAAAGCTTAGCAGCTTACGACAACAAACACTAGTTATCACAGTTTCTGAGAGTAAGGAATCCAGGAGCAGCTTAGCTGAATGATTTTGGCTCAAAGTCTCATGAGGTTCCAGACTGCCAGGGCTACTGTTGTCAAGAGGCTCGACTGGGGCTAGAGGCTGTGGTTCTAAGTACACTCAGGTGGGTGTTGGCAGGAGGCTTCAGGTCCTTGTCCCGTGGGCCTGTCCATGGGGCTGCGTCTTGTGTGCTGGCTGGTCTCTCCTTGCGCAAGTGAGCCCAGAGAGTGTGAGGAAGAGAGCGGAAGAGAGTGTGCGAGAGTGAGTGAGGTGGAAACCGCAGTGTCTTTTCTGTGTAGCCTAATGTAGGAAGTGATACTCCATCATTTCTGCCATATTCTGCGGTACACATGGACCAGCCCTGGCACACACCCTGAGGGAGGTGGAAAGGACGCTTGTTCTAGGGAAAGAACAGAATCGGTGGTGGAATTTAGTCTCCGTGGTGTGGGCACTCCACAGGACAGAATCCAAGGGGCCAGTAGGTAGAGCATGAGTCTGGGCTGAGGGCTGTGTCTGCAGACAGGGCACAGAGCCAGCCAAGGACTTCAGGGATGAGACCAGGAGAGCGTTACATTTTGGGAATGTGTGTCTGGGGCTAGGGGCTTACTTAATTGGACTTTAAACCATGATCCCTGTATGTAGTCTGGTGGAATAAATGGACTTCTTTTCAAACTGTTGTTTTTAAATATATAAAATAGAAAGCAGGTTTGCAAAGGAAATTAGTTACACTGAAATATGTAGTTGTTAGAATATTAAATTTGTGATGTATAAGAACATGCATTTTAAATATAGGCAAGTGAAATGAAAGATTTAAATTTAATTGAACTTCCTGTTCTAGTTCATGGACCCTTCCCAAGTTCATGGGCCCTAAATTAGCTAGTAGGCTAAGGAGCTGATGCAGAGTCATGAGGTTGAAGAGGCTAGGAGATGAGGGGCAGGCTTCAGGGGCATGTGCTTAAGGATGGTGGCGGGAGGAGAAGGTTAGCAGTGAGTCATTAGCTGTAAGGTTTCTTTTGGGGTGTTCAGTGTTCAAAACCTCCTTGGGATTTTGCAAAGGGGCTGAGGGTTAGCAGTTTTGAAAAAGCTATTTTTTAGTTTACTTTTGAGATCTACTTTAATGCTGTTACTTGAGAAATAGTTATATTCTGAAAATACTTCATATTTTTCCACAGTTTGTTGCTTAGGTTGGGCTCGTGGAGTTCAGGTGTGGTGACAGCTTCACCGTCAGTGTTATTCCTGGCCAGTAACATTTAGAACTGAATTTTCATGCAGGCATTTTCTGAAGGGGATGTCTGATGGTTGTGATGGGTATGCAGGGTGTTTGCAACACTGTTTACTTACCTAAGTAGTAATTACAATTAAGTGTGTCCATGCATGTTAGGTAGATGACAGTAGCATAAAACTGTGTGTGTGGCTTTACTGGAAGACCTGCTGCTCCAAGCCCCGCCTGTGACTGACGTCTGCTCAGGAAGGTGGCCCAGGTTAGTGCTGCTGCTGCAGTGACAGAGTGGAGGGTCGCAGCACACTCATTTCCTCTTGAGTAGGTGGGCGCTCGCCGTGGGTTTCAGAATTCTCTCTGTATAGATTTCTTGAACTCCACAGAGGAATACAACCTAAATGTAAGATAATGCCTTTTCATCCTTTGCTGTTGTTCATCATTTTAAAAGGACATGAGAGTTCCTGCTTAGGTTTCTTCCTGTTGAATTCTACTGCTGCAGAGCTTTGTTGTTCGCTCCATGCTTGGGGAAGCCAGATGCTTCTAAAAAAGTACAAAATTACAGGGACTTCCCTGGGGGTCCAGTGGCTGAGACACTTTGACTGCAAGCGGTGTGAGTTTGATCCCTGGTTGGGGAACTAAGATCCTGAATGCAGCTTGGAATGGCCAAAAAATAGAAGAAGAAAAAAAGACTTATAGCAAGTGGGGAGGGATTTAAGGTCATTGGGAACTAATCCTTTAAAAATGTCATGCTTTCTTTTAAGTCCACGTACTTGAAGTAACTTCTTATACAGCAGGAGTTTCTACTTTCCTGTCTCGGTGAGCCGGAATTCCCTGTTTAAGGATGTTTTTGTCAGGGTCCTGACGGTTATTCTTACTTTGTTTTCTGTCCTCATTCCCCCTCCGGTGATGAACCTTTGTGAACAACTCTGTTTCACATACATTTTTATATGCTTGTTTGTTATTTCTTTGGGATAAAAACAACTAAAAAGTAGAATTACTGAATCGAGAGGGTAAAACATTTTTATCACTATTTTCCAGGAAAGTTGTACCGATATAGACTCCTACTATTGAGGACCTAACGCCAATATTTCATATATTTAAAACAAAAACACCTTAAGTTACTGGAAAGTTTTGGTAATTTCTTTTTAATGCTGTTGATTTCTGCTTCCAATGGTGAATGAGATGTAGAGGAAAGTTTCTTTTGTATTTAAGGTGTCTCAACAAGCTGCAAAGTGTATTCCTGCAATGGTGTGTCCTGAACTGACAGAGCAGATCCGTCGGGAGATCGCTGCCTCTCTTCACCAGAGAAAGGGGGACTTTGCTTGCTATTTCCTAACTGACCTTGTTACATTTACATTGCCAGCAGGTAACTCCACATCTCTTTGTGAAAACAAATTTCCACTTTATTATATTCTTTCAATGTCTGAATGAAAATGTTTCTGTTAGAAAACATATAGCCACAATTAGTAGATAGTAGCTGTCTTACAGATATAACAGAGTATCCTGTTTTACTGAAAGTAGTCAATATATAGTCCGTTTATAAACTAATGCTATAGAGTTGAGAGGAAGACAGCAGCTGGTAATAACTGACTTCTTTGTGGGCCTCAGATATTTTTAAAAATCTGTTTATCCATTTCTTTTTCTGTTTGTTTGAGAGTATTATGAATCAGCTTTTTTCTTTTTCTTTTCACTTGTGTTTATTATTTTTAAATTAGATAACTATTGGTTACCTGATATTAGGAGACAAGATCAGAACATGGGTTTTTGATGGGTAGATACAAATTATTTGAATCAAAGATACCAGTATTCTTTTGGAAGTGTCATTACTTTACTTCACTCATTATGTTAATTTCTACTATATTTGTGAAGCAACTTTTTATTTTCCAGTTCCATGACAAGTGGAAATGTTTTCCAGGTTGTTTTTCCTCAATTGACACTGAATAAATACACTGAACACTTAAAGTTTCTAAGTAAAACTTACATTTTGTTTTGGGTGTTCCTAGCTTTCTATTTTAAGCTTATATTAAGATGTGAGCAGAGATATTTACAAAATCAGACAAATTTCGTTTCAAATGCACTCTATATATTTAAACTTACTACATTGAGTGATTAGATTTTATTTTGAATTGAAAATAGTTCTGTAGTTTAAAAAAATGTTGTAAGGGTAATCATGCTTTTTATTCTAGACTACTCAATTAGTAAACTGAATAGAGCATAGAGAATTTCAGGAAGGTGAGAAAAACAGAAATTTGTGTGCCAAAATGAATGGTACATTGACTATCATAAGAAGATTCTTAAGTCTGCAAAAACAGTTCTGAGCAGAGATTGAGTGTTGGGGGGCAGGGGTGGGCAGAAAATAGACAAAATTTGTTTGTTGTTATTTTGAGTATCAGAGACCTCTGTTGTTGTTCTTTTTTTTTTTTTTTTTTTTCTTTTCCCCCTTTTATTTCAGCTTTATTAAGTTGTCATTGACATAGAAAATTGTAAGATTTTAAGATACACATTGTGGTGATTTGGGGCTTCCCTGATAGCTCAGTTGGGAAAGAATCTGCCTGCAATGCAGGAGACCCCAGTTAGATTCCTGGGTGGGAAAATCCCCTGGAGAAGGGATGGGTTACCCACTCCAGTCTTCTTGGGCTTCCCTTGTGGCTTGGCTGGTAAAGAATCTGCCTGCAGTGTGGGAGATCTAGGTTTGATCCCTGCGTTGGGAAGATCCCCTGGAGAAGGGAAAGGCTGCCCACTCTAGTATTCTGGCCTGGAGAATTCCATGGTGATTTGATTCACACATAAATTGTGAAAAGGATCCCCCCCTCCAGTTAGTTAACACACTTATTACCTCACACTGTATTTATCTGTTTATATTTTGGGTGAAAACATTTATGTTTTGTTCTCTTAGAGAATTTCAAGTGTACAATAGAGTATTACTGATTATCATCACTATGCTTTACATTAATTCCTATCCTTGTTCATCTTATGACTTATAGTTTGTACTTTCACCAGTTTCTCCCTATCTTTTTTTTCTTTTTAAGATCCATATATGTGATGCCAAGCAGTATTTGTCTTCCTCTGTCGAACTTATTTTGCTTAGTATAACATCTCTCGAGGCCCTTCTATATATTGCAACTGGCACGATTTTTCCTTTCTCATGGCTTAGTAACCCATCTACTTTATATTTATTCACCCATTGATAGACACTTAGGTTGTTTTCATATGTTGGCTATTTTGAGTAACACTGCAGCTAGCATGGGGGTGGGTACAGGTTTGTCATTTCTGTTGTCTGTATACCCAGAAGTGAGTTTGCTGGGTCATATGATAGTTTTATGTTTTTGAGGATCCTCCATAACATTTTCCATAGTGACTTCTCCAGTTTGCATTCCCACCAATGGTGCGCAGGGGTTCCCCTTTCTATGCATTCTTGTCAGTGTTGGTTATCTCTTGTCTTTTTGATAATAGCTGATTATTATTACTGGTTCAGATGCTTTTCTTACTGTTTGTAGATAGATCACTGTTTTGATAATGAAGTACAGAAAGGAAATATTCTGCACCTCATATACACAACTCATGAGATACATGCATACTTTTTAAAGGATGCTACTTGACAGTCTTCAGTGGAAAGGGAGTTATTTTAGAGGAAGTTACTGTTTGATATTGGCATCAAGTTTTTTAAGTTATGAGGCATTTGAAGATTTTTTTAAATAAGGTTTTTCTTTGTAGATATTGAAGACTTGCCTCCAACAGTCCAAGAGAAATTATTTGATGAGGTGCTTGATAGAGATGTTCAGAAAGGTAAGCATGAAACTAATGAGTATAATTTAATTTTTAGTGATTTCAATAAACGTTTTGCTCTGCTTTGTAAGCTTTGTAGTAGTTTGGTGTATAGTCATCATATTTTATTTCTACTTTAAACTGAAAATGTATAAAGTCCTTAAGAACAGTATTGTATTATGCTGTTAAAACAACTCATTCATTCACAGTTCATAATTGTGGTAGAGTGAATAAAGGTATGAAAGTTTTAAAATCTTGGTTTTGTGTTTCCTATTCTAGGATGAGTATTTTTTCATAGTAAACATTTTAAGAAAATAAATTATAAAGAATTTAAAAATTAAATAAATTATTCTAGGGCCTCAAGATGTTTCCATTACTTAAAAGGTTTATATTTCAATTGATCAAAATTTCTAGCTGTTTATTAGTATATTGCATATACATTTTTTAACACTTTAGAGAATAGTTTCTTTCTTCCAAGGGCTTCCCTGGTGGCTCAGATGGTAAAGCATCTGCCTGCAATGTGGGAGACCCGGGTTCAATCCCTGGGTCGGGAAGATCCCCTGGAGAACGAAATGGCAACCCACTCCAGTATTCTTGCCTGGAAAATTCCGTGGACTGAGGAGCCTGGTAGGCTACAGTCCATTGGGTCGCAAAGAGTTGGACATGACTGACTGACTTCACTTTCTTTCTTCCAAATAGAATATTTCTAAATTGCAGAAGAATGAAACTGAACATGTTACATTTATTTACTTACTTGTGTATTTATTTATATTGAAGTATGGTTGATTTACAATATTGTGTTAATTTCTGCTATATAGTGAAGTGATTCTATTATACTTCAACATATGTTCTTTTTTATATTCTTTTCCATTATGGTTTATCACAAGATAATTGAATAAGTTCCCTATGCTATATAATGGGATCTTGTTTATCTGTTCTATATATACTAGTTCCCATCTGCTTACCCCAAACTTCCACTCTAAACCCCCACCAATCTTGGCAACCACAAGTCTATTCTCTGTCTGTGAATCTGTTTCCTGAATAATTTCATTTGTGTCATATTTTAGATTCTGCATTCCAAGTGATATCAAATGGTATTTGTCTTTCTGACTTCGCTTAGTATGATAATCTCTAGGCCATTCATGTAGCGGCAAATGGCATTATTTCATTCTTTTTTATGACTGAGTAGTATTCCATTGTATATATGTACCACATGTTTTTATCCATTCATCTGTCAAGGGACATTTAGGTTGTTTTCATGTCTAGGCTATTGTGAATAGTGTTGCTATGAACATAGGAGGAGCATTTGTTTATTTGAATTACAGTTTTGTCCAGGTATATATGCCCAGGAGTGGGATTGCTGAATCATATGGCAGCTCTGTTTTTTTTTAGTTTTTTCAAGAACCTCCATACTGTTTTCCATAGTGGCTGCACCAGTAGTGCACGAGGGTGTTCCCTTTTCTCCACACCCTCTCCAGCATTTGTGTTTGTATACTTTTTAATGATTGTCACTCTGACCAATGTGAGGTGGTATCTCATTGTAGTTTTGCTTTGCATAATTCTAGTAATTAGCGTTGTTAAGCATCTTTTCATGTGCCTTTTGGACATCTGTATGTCTTTGGAGAAATGCCTGGCTAGGTCTTTTTGCCCATTTTTCGGTTGGGTGGTTTTTCTGTGGTTGTGTTGCATGAGAGCTGTTTGTATATTTTAGAAGTTAAGCCCTTTTTTGGTTGCATTGTTTGCAGATATTTTCTCCCTTCCGTACATTGTCATCTCTTTTTGTTTATGGTGTCCTTTGTTGTGGAAAAGCTTTTAAGTTTGATTAGGTCCCATTTATTTATTTTGCTTTTTTCTATTGCCTGGGAAGACTGACCTAAGAAAACATTAGTACAGTTTATGTCAGAGAATGTTTTGCCTTTGTTCTTCTCTAGGAGTTTTCTGATGTCATGTATTTGAATCTTTTAAGTCATTTTGAGCCTATTTTTGTATTTGGTGTGAAGATGTGTTCTAACTTCATTGATTGACATGAAGCTGTCCAACACCGCTTGTTGAAGAGGTTTTTTTCCCATTGTATATTCTTACTTCCTTTGTTGAAGATTAATTGACCTTAGGTGTGTGAGTTTATTTCTGGGCTCTCTGTTTTGTTCCATTGAGCCATGTGTCTTTTTTTGTGTGAATACCATGCTCTTTTGATTACTGTAGCTGTATAGTCTTATCTGAAGTTTGGGAGGGTTGGACCTCCTACTTTGTTCTTTTTTAAAATTTTCTTTCTTTTTTTATTTCTTGGCTGTGCTGAGTCTTGGCTGCTGTGCGGGCTTTTCTCTGTTGGAGATCAGGGGCTGCTCTCGTTGTGTGTGGACTTGCTGTGGTGCTTCTCCCGTGGCTCTGGTTGTGGCACGTGGGCTCAGTAGTTGTAGCTCCTGGTCTTTAGAGCACAGACACACTCAATAGTTGTGGTGCACGGACTTAGTTGCTCCATGGCATGTGGGATCTTTCCAGATCAGAGCTCGAACCCATGTCTCCTGCATTGGTAGGCAGATTTTTTACCACTGAGACACCAAGGAAGCCCTTGCTTTGTTCTTTTTTCTCAGGAGTGCCTTGGCAATTCTGGATCTTTTATGGTTCCATATAAATTTTAGGATCATTTATTCTAGTTCTGTGAAAGATGTCTTGGGTAATTTCATAGGAATTGCCTTAAATCTCTAGGTTGCTTTATGTAGTGTGGCCATTTTAAGAATATTAATTCTTCGAGTCTTAAGAGCATGGGATATCTTCCCATTTCTTTGAATCATCTTTAGATTCCTTTATTTATGTTTTATATCAATATGTTAAATTCCTCATATAGAGTTAGAAGAAGAATCTCCAATTATAAACTGGTCATTGGAATTGGCTACACGTTTGGACAGTCGACTGTATGCACTTTGGAACCGGACTGCAGGAGACTGCTTACTTGATTCAGTACTACAAGCTACCTGGGGCATTTACGACAAGGACTCGGTGCTTCGGAAAGCCCTGCATGACAGCCTGCATGACTGTTCACATTGGTGAGCTCACATCCTTCCCTTTTGAAATCCAGGAGAACACTTGCTGAAACCTGTCCTTAGAGTGGTTGGATGCTTTTTGTCTGTTGTTTTTTTTTTTAATGGAAACTGGGGGAGGGGGAAGCTTACATTTTAGACATTGAGACACTTTGAACATTGCAGTGGTTTTTATGTTTTGCTAAGCTTTAAAATAGAAACATTTGAATTTGTGGTAGTGGTCTTATTAAATATAGGAAAGTCTTTGCTCATAAATTAAAGTAGCTATTATTTCGTATTTTTGTTCAACTTTAAGATATTATATTGATTATGTATTATACGTTTTTCTTCCTGTGACAAATACGCTTAAGACCACATTTTTGTAATTCTGCAAATTTTCAAATCCACAGAAAAGTTAAATCAGTCTGGTGGACCCCAGCATCTTCTTCACTGGCTTGATCAGTTGTTGATGGTTAACATTTTCCTGTGTGTGCTCCATCTCTATATATTAATATAGAAACAATTTGTTTTAGACACCATGATGCTTTCTCCTTCACTATCTCTTTTGAGAACAAGGATATTCTAGTATCCAATCACATCCTCATTACCACATGTAAGAAAGTCAACACTGACTCAGTTATCTGATGGTTTAGTCATTTAACCTTTGTCCAGTGGAGAGAGCTTTGCGCCCTTTAGTGGAGGGACACTGCTGTGGGTTGATTTGGTATTGTGGGGAATACCTTTCCTTTTGTGGTGTGGACTCATCAGGCCAGGTAAGCCTGATGCCATTAGGTGTCCGTCCTGTCTCACTTCTCTGGACTGGGTGGTGTGCTCATCAGACAACATCCTCGTGCTTTGGCTGTTTATGTGGGCCTGCCCACCCTGAGAGGTGATAATCGTTCGGGGTATTGTGGTTTTATAGGTCTGCCTTGTAGGTTTGATTAATGTGTCTCTGCCCTGGAAAGATGGATCTGTTCTTTGGGTGTGCTCAGTCTGGAAGCTAGATCTGGGTTTTGGTAAATCTACCATTTTGCAAGTCCTTTAAAACAGGCAGCCCTAGAGTCTTTCCTCTGGTGATAATATCCTGCCTTTGCTGTAAGGTTGAAAGTGTACTGTAAATTTCAGCGGTGGTAACTAATGTTAGGACTGAAATTTCAGTTTTGAGTCATTTGAAGTCTCAAAAGTTTAATGTGAAAGTAGACGAGTGCCATAATCTTAGGTAGACAATGGGCTCGATGGCTTGGTAGAGTGGGGAAGACCTGGGTCTTATGAGTGCAACCATGGTAAGTGCTGTTGCAACAGATCTTTCAGGAATGGAGGCCTTAATTCTAAAAGGGTATTTCAGCCAGCATATGAGCAGGCTTCTGAAAATAATGTTTCTCTTGGTACCACCTTTTCCAGCCCCGGCCGTATGGGGTCTTCACCTGATGTTTTACAGTTAAGGTGTAGGAAGGGTTATAGTGATCACACAGACGACTTTTTCAGTATCTTAAGGTGGAGATAGGATGGAGAGGGAATGAAGATTATTAGATGGGGAGGGAGGACATGTTGCCATAGATTGAGAGCTTCAGTGACGTGGGTCAAATTTATTAGCCTTACTGAATAAGCATTACAGTGGTGACTGTTTTGAGTTGTGACGGGTTTGTTGACTGGGGTCTTAAATGGCTATTACTATTAGAAGGTAGGATGACAAGGCCAGCATGTCACTTGTGCAGTCCCCTTTTAAATCAGTTTTTTTTTTGCTAGGATTTCCTTTGCTTATAATCCAAATCAGGTGGGATGAGACATTCTCTTACATCATATAAAATATCTAAATGAGAATGAAGAAAGTAATTTTATTTAAACCCCTCCCCCATCACTTCAAGATAGGCCATTTTTTTTGTAGTAGTAGCCTGCTTTTCTCTTGAGTGCCTGTGGTTTGAACTGACTCAGGTGCTTAAGATGGAACATCGTACTTGTCTTTGATTGACGTGTCAATCCAAATAGAGAGCCAGGTGGGAGTAATACAAATGGGAAAAATCAGTTATTTTAGAAATATGATTTGTAGCTTAGTATTGTGCCTCTCTATATATCAAGTTTTACACTTAATATATTGTTGCTATTATTTTGAATAGACTAATATCTGTTAGATCAATTAAGAGTAAAAAATAAAATGTTTTAATTTTCAATTTATTTCTTGATCAAGACCTTTATGTAGTTCAAAATTTCTGATCTGTGTTAACTTTCCTTCTTTCTAAAGAACTTCTTTGAATATTTATGAAGCAGGTCTCTAGCAACAAATTACCTCCATTTTTGTCTGAAAAAGGATGTGTTTCTATTTTAGTTTTTTTTTTAATAAAAATGATTTTATTTATTTTTGGCTGTCCTGGGTCTCTTAGCTACATGCGGCTTTCTTTGGCTGTGGCGAGAGGGGCTGCCTCTTGGTTGCGGCGCAGGAGCTCCTCGTGGTGACCTCTCTTGCTGTGGAGCGCAGATTCTGGGAGCAGGGGCCTCTGGTTGTGGCATGCGGCTCTGGAGCACAGGCTCAGTTGCCCTGCGGCGTGTGGGGTCTCCCCGGCCAGGGCTCAGACCTGTGTCTCCTGTGGTGGCAGGTGGATTCTTACCTGCTGTGTCACCAGAGAAGTCCTCTGATTTACTTTTGAAGGATAATTTCACAGGGCATAGAATTCTAGGTTGCTGTTTTTTTTTCCCCTCAACTTTAGAAAATATTTCACTTTATTCTCTTCTTGCTTTTATGCATGGTTTCCAAGAAGTTGTTTATACTTCTTTTATTTTTCTATAGGTAGCTGTTTTTTATACTCTGTCTTCTTTCAGGACTTTTTTCGTTAATTTTCTGTCATTTGAATATGATATGCCTGCTGCTGCCAATCACTTCAGTTGTGTCCGACTCTGTGCGACCCCATAGATGGCAGCCCACCAGGCTCCCCCGTCCCTGGGATTCTCCAGGCAAGAGTACTGGAGTGGGGTGCCATTGCCTTCTCCAATGATACGCCTAGGTGTGGTTTTTCTGGCGATTTTCCTTCTTGGTTTTCTCTGAGCTTCCTGGATCTGTGGTGTGGTGTCTGACATTAATTTGTGAAATTCTCAGGCCTTACTGTTCCAGGTATCTCTTCCTGTTACTTTTCCTCCCTCTTTACTGTCTGTGACGTCATATGTTGTGCCTTCTGTAGTTGTCCCACAGTTATTCTTCTGTTTTTTTGTCCATGTTATCCTCTCTTTTTAGATTTGAAGTTTTGTATTGATGTATCTTTAAGAGGTTCTTTAGCCAAGTCCAGTCTACTAATAAAGCTGTCAAAGATACTTTCATTTCTGTTAGTGCTTTTGCTCTCTGGAATTTCATTGTGGTTCTGTCTTAGGATTTCCATCTCTCTGTCTAAATTGCCCATCTGTTCTTGCATGCTGTCTTTTTCCACTAGAGAGCCCTTAACATATTTATTATAGTTATTTACAGTTTTTTAATTTATTTTATTTTTTTCCTTTCAAGTACTTGGTACTTTTGTTGAAAAACATTTTCATAAAATAAAGGTTTGTTTTTGGACTCTTGTTTTTTCCTGTTGATCTATATGTCTGTCTTTATGCCAGTGTTAGACTGTCTTGATGATTATAGCTTTGTGTGGTAGGTTTTGAAATCAGGAATATTAAAGTCTTCCAACTTTATCCTTCTTTTCTTGAGATTCTTTTTGCTATTTTGAAGCCTTTGGACTTCAAGGTAAATTTTAGGTTCTAGCTTCTGCAGAAAAGCTCTCTGAGATTTTGATAGAAATTGCACTGAATGTGGAGATTAATTTGGGGAGTATTATCAAATAAATTGTTGAGTCTTATCATCCATGATCCTGAAGTTGACTTTTGAATGTTAAGCCAAACTTGTATTGCTGTCTGTCTTAGTCTCATGTTCCTGGATTTGTGTGCATGTCTGAGCCAGGTAGATTGACAGTTTAGGTCTTTGTGTGGTGGGTATGATTTTAAAATATATTTTTGAACCCCTTTATTCTGCAGTCTTCTTTAGTTTTGAGTGCAGTCATCATTTCTGGCAAATTTAGTTGTCTCAATATTAAAATGATTTTAGGCACTAACCAAGAAATTTCTTATCACATACATCTTTCAGTTTGTAATAACTTTCTGTTTCACAATAATTCTCCTGAACTGATATCAAAACAATGTATTTTGTCATTTTGTGCATTAAAATATATTTCTGTATATCTTGGGTATTTTAAAAGAGGGATATCTATATTTTATTTTTAAACATTTGGCATTGAAACTTAATTCCTGACTTATACAGGAAAAAACCTGTGGTTACTGGAAATAGAAAAAAATTTTTTTCTAATCAAGAGTTAAGCCTCTGTTACATTCTATTTTAAATGTAAAATAACATTAATTTACTTTTTACAAAACCCTGCATTAAGTTAAAGAAACATGTGACACTAAGACATTTAATACCTTAACTTTTCAACAATAGCAAGAGAATGTTTTCTGATCTTTTGATTCTTTCACCTAGATTTCAAGTACAAAGAAGTATTGGGGATTTATAGTTCATTACATGTGAGAGGATTGTAATGTTACAAACTGGTTAACAGTTTGTAATGTTACTGGTTAATCTGTCTTCAGAGGCTTTTGCTGGCTTGTTTGTAAGACAGTGGATCATAGTTTTCAATGTAATTATATCTGGGTTTATTTAATTGTATATATTTGATGTTATAAAGAAAAAGAATGTTTTGTTTTAGTAATTCAGTCTACCAGTGGCCTAGTTTGATTTTTAATCTTCATGATTTATTAGGCTGAAGTATTAAAGAGGTATTAAGCATAAAGAGGGGATTATTTTTGTAGTTGCATTTTTTTATTATGTGACATTTGAATAATTTTATGTAATGAAATCTCGAGGAAGTGATTTTGATATTCTCGTAAACACATGGGCTATTTCTAAGTCTGTGACCAAGTAGTGGATACTATTCATTAATGGAGTAAAGTGTCTTTGATTTTATCCAAACTCTCAGATGATTTTGAGTGTTTTTCTTTTTCATTTGTAAACCAGTAATATACAGTTGAAATCAGCAGTTCTTGTCATTAGTGTTTGAAGTTCTGATGAAAGTTTGGTGGGTGATGAATCAGATTATGTCTGAAGATATGTTAAAAAATGTCTGCTAGCAGAATGGAGGCATTTTTAATTTGAAACTTTTACTTCAAGCCAGGTAAAATGAATTATTAAATCTCTGCATATGAAGTGCTTAAAGACTATGTTAAATAAATGATTAGAACATTAAATGAACTGTTTATAGAAAGGCTTCTTTTTTACTGTGTTGCTTTTTAGGTTTTACACACGTTGGAAAGATTGGGAATCCTGGTATTCTCAGAGCTTTGGTTTACATTTTTCCTTGAGAGAAGAACAGTGGCAAGAAGACTGGGCATTTATACTGTCTCTTGCTAGTCAGGTAAGAATGCTTCCAGGCATGTTGCTTCTCTGAAGAAAGTGAGGCAGCTGCTCTGCATGCCGTGGTTTTACAGTGAGACCACGTCAGAGCAGGGTGTACAGAGGAGAGTCGTGGACTTGGCATCAGGTGACTCGGCTTCCACTGACTGCTGTTTATTGGCTCTGTGACCATAGGCCTCACTGCTGAACAGGGAGGGCAGTATGTTTATATATTAAGTGATTAAAAAGCTGTCAAAACGAAAGTTTTACTTGGTGATTCTAACCTCTTAACTATTTCCTCAGATTGCTCTTCAGTTATGTTGTCCTCACGGAGAGGTAGCTTTTGGGGATTGACATATACGCACTGCTACATATAAAATAGATAACTAAAGACCGACTGTATAGCATGGGGAACTCTGTAACGATCTTTATAGGAAAAGAATCTAAGAAAGAGTAGATGTATGTGTATGTATAAATGATTTCACTTTACCGCAGGAACTAGCACAACATTGTAAATAAACTGTACTCAAATAAAAATTTAAAAAATGGCGGCTTTATGCCTGCTTTACCCACCTATGGTCAGCTCCTGTTCCGTGTCAAGATCCCTCACTGATAATGGGCACTCCTGTGCTGATGGGGCCTCAGGCCCCTGAGGATCAAGCTGTGGTCTTTGGGGGCTCCCGCATTGATGCTCTGTCCACGTGAGGAAGGCCAAGGAGAAGGTTCCGTGGACAGAAGTGATTTGGAATGAACTTGCATAGATGTGTTGAGTTGTCATCAGACTCATGCTAGTTTTATGAAGTGTTATTAATATACTTCCCTCATAGTTCAATTGGTAAAGAATCTGCCTGCAATGCCGGAGACCCCAGTTTGACTCCTGGCTCGGGAAGATCCGCTGCAGAAGGGATAGGCTGCCCACTCCAGTATTCTGGCCTGGAGAATTCGATGGACTATATATAGTCCATGGGGTCTCAAAGAGTTGGACACAACTGAGCGACTTTCACTTTCATTAATATACTAAACTGTAAAGTTCATGTATATGCACAACAAATCACTTCTTTTCTTTGCAGAAAACACCATAATTCATTAGTACCTTGTGAGGGAAGTCCCTTCTGTCTTTGGGCCATTTGGGCGGGGTTCACCCTTTGGCACATGTCTCAGACATGTACCTGCTATAAAGGTGCTGTCAGAATCCTTGCTGAGGGAAGGAGACCAGTTGAGTATTCTTGTGTTAGGTGATGTGGCCATTTGCAAGCTGTTTGTATTCCTGTGAGACAGTCAAGCTCATCTTTTCACTTCCGGAGGTCCCTGTTGTAGGTAGTACTTTCATGAGGAACTTAACCGGAAGGCAGTTATATAAATAAAACTTCCTTTGCTGTCTTAATCTCTTATTCCTCAGATCAATATTTAACCAAATCTGTTCTTGAGTTTTGGATAGCAAAGGATATCTGTATATAAACTTTGCAGATTTCTTTTATTGGACTTTTCCTATTTGAGGAATCACTCTTTAGCTTGACAGTAGTATTACTGTATTTTTTTTTTTTTTAATGAATGGAGATAGTGTGCTGAAGGAGGGGCAGCATTTTATACATGTCAGTTTTCCAGGGTGGTAGTGGATGTTTTAAAGAGAAATTCTTTCTTTTGTTTTGTTCTGTACAGCCTGGAGCAAGTTTGGAGCAGACCCACATTTTTGTACTAGCACATATTCTTAGACGACCAATTATAGTTTATGGAGTAAAATATTATAAAAGTTTTCGGGGAGAAACTTTAGGATATACTCGGTTTCAAGGTAAACCATTATCATTAGTATTTTGGAACTTTCTTGTTTATTATTTTAAGGCACATTGCAGTCACATCCCGAAAATCCCGTTGTGATTTTCTTCCCTCTCTCCAGGTGTGTATTTGCCTTTGTTGTGGGAACAGAGTTTTTGTTGGAAAAGTCCGATTGCTCTGGGCTATACAAGGGGCCACTTCTCTGCTTTGGTTGCCATGGAAAATGATGGCTATGGTAACCGAGGTGCTGGTGCTAACCTGAACACCGATGATGATGTCACCATCACATTTCTGCCTCTGGTTGACAGTGAGAGGAAGTTACTCCATGTGCACTTCCTTTCTGCTCAGGAGGTAAGACACCTGTTTCTCGAATTAACTACTTAAAAGCAGCACTGTGCCAGAACCCAGCCTTGTGTGTCTTTAAGGTGTGTTGTTATCTGTACTACCACTTCAGTTTTGAATTTGAATTTGGTCATCACTTTCTGTAAATACTGGTCAGACAGACTGAAATTTACCTTTTCAGAACAGCTGTGTAGGATGTGTTGTGTGGAGATAAAGCAGTGAAGATAAAAGTCCATGCCTTCAGGTAGTGATGAGTGCTGAGGAGAAGTAAAAAGATGGGGTGAGGGGGAAAGGGAGGGATGGGGTGCAGGGTGTCTGTGACTGAACTGGCTGGGGGTAAGGTAAGGTGTCACTGAGGAGGTGGCACCTGAATTGAGACTTCAAGAGAAAGGAGTCTTGCAAAAACTGGGGGAGGAGAGTTGTAGCAGAGGTAATCGAAAGGCCATTGTGGCTTGTGGGGACTGGGTGAAGGGGGGAGAGGAGGCTGAGGCCACGGGGCGGCCGTCAGCAGTCTCTTTAAATCTTTCTGACTTTTACTCTGGGTGCGCAGAAGAGGTGCACTGGCTGCTCAGGTAAGACTAGGTACCTGGGCAGTGGTGGAAGCGGCAGGTGGGAGCTCCCTGGAGCCGTAGGGAAGTGGTGAGGTGTGAAAGAACACTCGCAGAAAACCCATTTTCTCATAAAAAGTATTGCTCTTTTATTTAATATACTGAATTATTACAAAACTTTTATAAGCATTACATTAAGAAAAAAATTCATAGATAATTTCTGTAACTTCACCCTATACACAACTTTCTGAGTAAACTTACCTTGTTCTTTTTGAAGCTGCAGCTTTTCTTTCTAGTCTTTTCTTTGCCAGAATCAATTTATTGGATAACACTTGCTTTTTGCCGTTATATCAAACAAAGGAACTTATCACTAGGCTGTTCTTCCCTCTAGGTTTGTCTGAATTTTCAAGTTGATATTTTTTTCCTATTTAACCGTAAGGCTTTAAACATAAAATTGATGAGGGTAGAAACCATGTCGAAATACTTCGTTGCTCTGGCCCTTTGATTAATCATACCAGCTGTAGGTCTCTCTGAAATTGTTGCTGTCAGGCCTCTGATCTGTCTCATTCTTTTCCCTTTTCTTCACGTCCCTCTCAAAGCTAGGTAACGAGGAACAGCAAGAGAAGCTGCTCCGGGAGTGGCTGGACTGCTGTGTGACGGAGGGGGGCGTTCTCGTGGCCATGCAGAAGAGCTCTCGGCGGCGAAATCACCCCCTGGTCACGCAGATGGTGGAGAAATGGCTTGACCGCTACCGGCAGATCCGGCCCTGTACATCCCTGTCTGATGGAGAGGAAGACGAAGATGATGAAGATGAATGAAAAAAAAAATCTGAGAACAGAAGACCAGGGTATCCGCTCTGTGGGGGACCCCACCTGAGTGTGTTGCTCCAAGCAGAGCGCACAGCGTGGAGTGAAGCGAACCTGGCAGCATCTGCTTGGAAGGGTTTCCTCTGATCCACACCCAACAGAGCCGATGTGTCTGCTGCATGAGGAGACAGAGAGCTTTGGACTACAGTTTGTAAAAAAGAAAAAAACTAATTTTATTAAGACAGAGCTTTTTTCCTTTCAGATTGTAAATCTGTCTATAAATGTAACGCATGTGGTTGTGTAAGAAGTTGTGTAATAGGACAAGTTGTACCAGCATCTTCATATTATTGAGAAGTTTTTCCAGCATGGGCACCTCCAAAAGCACATGGCAGGTCACTCTTTGTTCCTTTGAGATAATTCTTTTTAAAGTAGAACCTGGCATTCTACTTCCATCTTAAAAGATCCATTTTACATTCTGTCTTACTAGAGCTCGTTAGAGATTTGGAAACTTTTTGTACAAATTATCCATAGCAAAACATAAAAATAAAAACAAGCTTTTATTTTTCATTAGTAATTTAGCTCCTGTTGTGCCCAATAAAATCAAATCTTTAAGGAACAAACTGTAAGGAAAGTCAGAATTTTTTATTGAGTGAACTTCATGTAGACATCGTTCCCTTGTTTGGAAAAGGGTTTTGGTTTCTCTTATTTTGTCTTTTTCAGTTTCTGATAAGCCGCCTTTCAGTATTTAGGTATTTATTTGTTTGGAAGAGTGCTCTTAAATTGAGGCTTCCTCCACCAGACTCTGGGCAGCAGTCTCCTTGTGAGTAGTTACCCCGTGGATGTACATTAGGGCAGCAGTTGGGGAGCTGGCCCACTCGAACTGGATGAATTATGTGAAATCTGCTCACTTGCCTCTGTGGACATTAGACTCCCAAGTTGCTGTGCAGAGGGTCTTTGGATTCTTTATCATCAACTCTGCTTTAAGCAAATTGTGTTAGAAAGGCATGCCTTTGCTTGGGCTAATTGCGAATTTCCGTTCAGAATAGAATAAAGATTTTAAGAATGCAGTAAGGTGGTTAAATGCATTGTATAATGAATTTCTCAGTGAGTAACCTGAGAATTTTTGCATGTTGGTTAATTGTGGCCATTCTTATTTAAAGTTATAACTATAATCTTAGGTAGAAAAACTTTCTATAAAAAGTATTATTTGACCACTTCAGGTATACATTCAATACTGGGTAAAAATTTCAGACCTATCTCAGGAACACAGAAAGACTTAGTGTCCTGATAAGCACTTTGTAGAGTATTGATGTGGCAAGGAATTTCAAACACACATACACACACACTCTCTTTCCCTTTGATAAAAAGGCTGTGAAAACCTTTAAATATTTGCTTCTTGTTTTCTTCTAAGTTCTATTTAGATGGTATTGAAATGTGCACAACCTCAGATTTGATGCTGAAATACTAAAAATAGTAAAATACCTGTGAGATGTCATTTCTTTAGTTCTTTCTTCCCTCCTTGAAAGGCGTTCCCAGGATGAAAGAATCACTGCTGCTGCATGCTAAAACTTGCAGGAAAAATATTTGCATTTGGATTCCATATAAATGAATTTTGATATAATATTGGTATGTTACTGTTTCAAGGGGCTGATGTTTTCTTACAAAATTGACATTCTGGTTTGCTTTCGTTTTGGACAGTAATTAAGCAAGGATTTAGAAGGCTGCCATTCTGACTACTTAGCATAGCATCCCTATGAACTTCATATATATGATCTTCATATATAGGGAGAATTCTGTAGTGGCCAGACAACCCATTTCCGGTTGCGGTTAAGCCAGTTGAAGAAGCCAAAGAGAAAGGTCTGAGGGAGCAGCGTCTGGTGGCTAGGGTCTCCAGGACAGTTAGTGCTGTTTGGGGAGCTGCAGCTTGGGCTCCGGCCTCCGTGCGCTGTGTCTGCTGAGCGACGTATGTCCCCCGAGGTGCCTCTTTATTTATTTATTTATTTATAGACCAGGGACCCTGGCCACATCTAGCCTAACAGGTACAGCATTCTTCCCTGTGGGAAAGAACTGTGTGTGTGTGTGTGTATGTATGTATGACTCCAGTTCCTAGGCTCCAGCCGGGGTGGAGCTTTAAATGGTTTTCACAGCAGATTGGCTGGTGAGTCAGTGCTCTGTTAAGCTCTTGAACTATCAAACAGCCATAACTATCGTCCCAAGACAGAATTTGCAGTCCTTTCTCAGATTCCATGTGGCGGGGTGACAGATAACTCTGTCTTTTGGTTGACTGGACACTAATACCTTAACCGTATGGACTTGACTTTACGGTTCCTCTTCTTGGGAGAATAGTGTGGTGGTTTCTGTTCTAATTAAAAGCCATGGATTTGGAGCTGCCTTTTCATGTTTTTGGCTCTTAGGCTCATCCTGTGACAGACTAGTCTGTGTTAAGGGAATACTGCTGTGTGTAGGCAGTTGGGGTCTCCTTGGTGTGCAAATGTCATCCCCGCACAGATTACCCGTTTGACAAGTGGTTATGAAGATGACAGTGAACCGCCGCTCTGCTCCCTGGAGTGATGATATAGGTTAGTAACTATGCGTTCCACCTTGATCCACGTCAGTCAGGTGGTTTTAATGTAATTTTTCATGGGAGAGTTGGGATGGGACCACCACCTTAAAATGAGTGAGGAGGTTTATGTTTCAGTTGCCATGACTTTTTTTTAATGGAAAGAGGCGGGGCAGTTGTAAAGGTGTTTGATATCTGGACTTGTTGGACTTAACCAGCATTTACAAAAGGGATTTAATGCTATTTAAGAAAGGAACACTCATTAAATCAACTGAAAGTTCTTAACACATGAAAATGACTGATGTTAATTATTTTGCAACATTTCTTTGTAAATATCATTTACAAACAATTTTTTGAGATTCACCTCCCTTCCTGCATTAATGCTTGGGTCAGGCAGTTTTACTTTTGGGTAAATTAAAATCAAAACTAAAACTTGACCAATTTTGTTTCTTGAATTGCCTTAGTTCTAACCCACCCATTTCTTCCTAAGGATGGACATGTGTGAAGTTTTGGTTTATCACATGAAGGTAATTACCAGCATTCTTGAGTCTGGTTATGAAATAGATAGGAAAGTATTGTTGATCTTTGAACCTGGGAAGGGGCTAATTGAAAATGCAGTTAACATCTCGAGAGAACTTCTACATTAGTGAGATGTACTTGAATTTCAAAGCTTAACAGAAATTTTTATTACTTTTTATTGAAAACTGCACTGAACGCTAAATGTCCACCTTTACAATAAACAAATACAGTAACGGTAACTCACACTAAAACAAAACATATTTCTGATAGCCATTATTTTTCTGTTTGGGACAGTTTTAAAGGTTTTTTTTTTTTGTCACAAAAACAGGAATGTACCTATACAAAGGCTCAAAATAGGCCATCTTTTAAACAAAAAGGCGATGATTCACAAAAGACTATGAATATAACATGTAACTAGTTGATACAAATCTAATAGGATTTGTTAAAATCAGTCACATCTAATAACACACCTGAAGTGTTCTTGTATAAAATATCACGTGAAGAAAAGAAGACTTTATCAATGTCTAAAAAAGTGGGTTTGTTCATAGACAATCTGACAAGTTACCATAAAAAGTGTTTCCTGAGACATAAGGAAATGCAACATTATTCTTCTTGAACCCTTTCAGTTCAAGACTTTCCACTCAATAAAATAGCTGAGGATCTGAAACTGAGAAAATATATTTGAGTACAAACAGCTTGTGAAACTTAATACTTTTTTCTTTTTTTGCATCATCAGAGGGTTTTACTGAACTCACAATCAACTTGCCCGCTCAGTATGCAGTTCAGATGGGAGAGAATTCTCTGTACAGGAGCCTGTACTGTCTTCAATCCTGTGCTTGCGGTGTCTTAACACAGGCAGACAGCTTTCTCCCCATTTTGTAGTAATTTAATCTTCCTATTAGCAAAAGAGGTAACCAGCCCCGTGGACCGAAGGGACTAGAGTCATAAGGTGGGGATTTCCTCTTAATATTTTATTTTGATGTTTGGAACTCTTGATGCAACATTCTAGAGCAAGGTGTTCAGGACCTCCTGTGCCCAAGGGACTGATAAAGGAAAAAGATCTATTTATTCTTTGTGATTTGATGCACAGATGAAAAACTTAACACACAATAACAGAAGTTGGTCGTTAATAAATCACGTCCTAGTCTCTTTCAGCGCTTCCGCAAGCAGACGACGACATCTTCAGTTTTCCCACGTCTCGGCTTCTAGCTCTTTTGTAGTTGTAACACTGCAACGTCAATGATGCATATGTCCAAAATCAGTTAAAAAGACTGTCAAATTCCTTTTCTCTTAGTTCATTTATTTTTCACTGTCTCTTGGTCCCAGGTGTATCTGAATGATTACCTTTCGTCACTCGCTGCTATTGCTCGTTGGGGTGCTCTCGATTGTCCCCGTGTTTCGTGGGCTGGTTGGGAGAGGGAGCTTGGGAGGGATGTGCCACTGTGGGGAGGTTGTGGGTCACCGGGATGCCTCCGGGGATGATCCCTTCCATGGCAGCAGGAAGTCCTCCCGGAGCCACACCCACGATGCCTGGCGGGTATCTGAGGAGCACACGAGAGAAAGGGCTGGTTAAGTTCAGGGTCAGGAAGTTGCTGACCTCTTGGCTCTGCCTTTTTTATGGAATATATATCTATAAATATAATAATTTCTTACCTCCAAAGCAAGGAGAAATCCACACAGATGTCAGTGTTTAAATTTCCTAATTCATAAACAGTGAAACACTAATTTTGTAGCTTTTAGATGACATAACCCATACTAACTGTTTTTGGGGAAACTGTGTTGCATTGGGTAAGCATTTTTGTATGAAACAGACTCGAGTTCTCGGGGTCTATTGTTATCAATGGATTTAATGATTTCCTAACAGCATGGGCTTCCCTTGTGGCTCAGCTGGTAGAGAATCTGCCTGCAATGCGGGAGACCTGGGTTCAATCCCTGGGTTGGGACGATCCTCCGGAGAAGGGAAAGGCCAACCACTCCAGTGTTCTGGCCTGGAGAATTCCATGGACTGTTTGACTATACAGTCAGACACCACTGAGCGACTGCCACTTCACTGACAGCATGAAGTACACTTACTAGGTGGGACTTACTGGTTGGTCATGTGCTCCTGTAACCTGAGATGCAGAATGGTAGCAGGGGAGATGGTGAGCTGGCCATGGGCTGGAGGCCTGCCCCCTGAAGATAACCTGCAGGGCAGCTGAACGTGGGCTTGTCTTATACGGCAGGCACAAGGATGGCTGTATGTGTGTACGCGGTGCGCAAACGTGACTCAGTACATTCACATTTTTTCAGGGCAGAACGTACTTATGAGGCAGGGGCTTTAGTATTGATCTGAGTAACGCAACCCTTCACACTTGCGGTAAAGGGGATGGTGTTTCCCTCTGGAAGCTATGCTACCCCTCATCCTATGGCCTGTGACAGTGACTCTGGTCATGGGCCATCCAAGAGGACTCTTGACAGACAGGATCCCTGTGAGCTGCAAGCCCCTCCAGCACAAGCAGTTTTCCTAGGGGCCAAGGAGCCGTGCTGTGTCCAGATTAGGATGTGACCCTTAGAGGGTACTGGGGAATCCAGTCTGGGGCTGGGCTCAAGTGAGGCTTGAAAATGCTTATGAGGGTAAAACACAAGCGGGACTTTAATAGAACCTGTGAAATGTAAATAAAGCCATGGGACCTGGGAAGAAATAGCTCCGCTTGCCCAGAGCAGGAGCTTTCATGTACAGGTCCTGTTACACGCACTAAACATTTAATCATATCCTGGCACAGTGGTTCAAAGTCTGGATCCTTTAAAATAGGAATTCCAAGTCTAGGCTCTGCCCCCAAATTTAAGTTTGCTCCACAGAAACCAGGGGTGAGGGGAGGGGACGGGACCGGACTTCCCGCCAGTGCTGGGCTTTCTGCCCCCAGCCCCAGCCCGGGGAGCAGGGACCGGCCATTCCTCTCCTCACCTGTACGTGGCACCATTGAGCTCTGGATGGATTGCTTGCTGATCTATTACTGACCAGGGAGCGGTTGTGACGAAGAATTCCTTGTTCACACAGTTTCTTAAGCTCTCTGGGATGCGACCTGGAATAAGATGATTGAAATCATACAATGAAGTTTAAATATTATACTTAGCTGTTTTGGGGGAACAACTACCATGCTAGTCTCTCTCCTTTTAAAAAAGACTTCTTGATGTGGACCATTTTAAAGGTCTTGGTTACAATACTGTGTATGTTTTGGTTTTCTGGCCACAAGGCACATGGGAATCTTTGCTCCCGACCAGGGATCAAACCCGCACACCCTACCCTGGAAGGCAAAGTCTCCACCACTAAGTCTGACTCGTTAATAGGCAAGGCTGGCTCTTGACCTGTTCCAGGGTCTGAGCCATATGGGTCCCTCAGCCTAATAGAAGGGCGGCTTCCCCTCCAGGCCCGCTAAATTTCACATTGGCTGATACGAAAGGGAAAGCAGCATGGCCCAGTTCATTCACATTTTTTCGACTTGACCCCTAAAAGCAATTCCTGCCCACAGCAAGCCCTCTCACCCCGGCGTCTGAAGCCTGCTCACCTGTGATGGCCCGGCGGATCTCGGTGGCGGCTGCCTCCCGCATCTCCAGTGAGGCTTGCTCACTATACCAGGCTGTGTGGGGAGTACAGATGAGATTCGGTGCATCTTTCAAGGGACCCTGAGCAAAGCTGGGTGAACGTACAAAAACACAGGAAATAAGATGAGTGCACATCACTTCCTTGTCCGACTGGTCAAAAGGGAGCTTTCTGGCCGTGGGGGATGTCAGCTAATGCAGATAAAACAGGGATTCTGCAGTCTGGTTTCTAGGGGTTTGGGACTTCTAGAACACACTCATACAACTGCTTTGTAATTACACTGTCAGGAGTACTCGGGAAGAAGAAACAGTGCTATGGAGGACTGGCCGGCCTGCCTCTCACCAGGACGGTCGGGCTGTGGACACAGCCTGCTCTCCCATCACTATTTTTCTGCCTGCCCCCTTTCTGGTGATCTTTGGGGAGAACTTCCAGCCCTTTTACCCTTAGTGAGAATACAGCACAGCCCTTAGAAGAACTGAGTCCTTTAGCCTCCTCCCTAAAGCTTCCTCCCCAGGATGTGTCTGGGCAGCTGCCCTAAGTTCACAGTGAGGAGTCGGGTGAGGACCTGGGTCCGACAAGTCCCTGTGTGTGAATCCTGAGTTCCAGCTGCAAACATCTCCACAGTCTCCCCAAACCAACCTGAAAGGCTCCGACTCGTGCACATCGAGGGCCGCCCCTCGTATCCTGCCTTCTTTGAGGGCTTGGGCTAAGGCTTTCTCATCCACCAGTCCTCCGCGGGCTGCGTTCACTAGGAAGGCGCCTTGCCTCATCTGGGGGGTGGGGGGGCGGGAGAGAAGCTGGTGAGCAGATGCTGCCCCCTCGGGAGGTGCCGGTACCGAGGTTTCAGGAGGAAAGTGGGGCTGCAGTGGAGATTGGTGGGTCCATGGACATTTCCCATTTCCCCTTTCATCCTGAGAGAAGTTCTCCAGTGTCTGTCTCCATTTACCTGCTTTATGGTGAAGTCATTGATGAGGTGGTGGTTATGTTCATTGAGATTGCAGTGCAGGGAGACGCAGTCGCTCTGGTACAGTAAGTCCTGCAGGGTATAGACCCTCTGCACGCCCAGGGACCGCTCCGTCCCATCCTGCAAGTAGGGGTCATAAAATAGGACGCTGAATCCAAAGGCCTTGGCTCGAACGGCAACCGCCTGCCCTGTGCGACCTGTGCGGAAAGAGAGCGTCCCGGTGAGTGAGGCCGGCCCCTCCTGCCGCTCCTCGTCGCCAGACTGGGGGGCCTTGCGGAGTGCGCCCCACCTCTGCTGCCTGCATTACTTCTGGGACCGGGAACCTGGGGCTGGCCGTGACTGCTGGCAGTTGGACCCAAGCAGTGGTGGCTGCTGGAGGAATCGAACACCCAAGGTTTGGCAATGCCACGCCAGCACTTCTTCCTGGGTCACTTGGGCAGAAGCCTGGCCAGCTCCCGGGGTGAGCAATGCAATGCTTATCAACTGGGCTTACTCACAGATGTTGCTTTTTTCCCAGTCATTATCATGCACATTTTCAAACATAAGCAGAGCTAACACCCTAGTGGCCCCCACGTGCCCGTCTCCTACCTCCCGACCACCAGCATCCTCTCCCCTTTTGTTTATCTTTCCCTCCTCGTTTGCTTACGCAGCAGCTGAGCTTCATCCCGTCATTGCTCTCAGTGTCACGCAGGGACTGTTTTATGTAATTACCACTAGGTGTGTTTGCTCATGAAGGGGGTTAAAATGAAACTGATGCACTCTGGCCCGAGGACTCATCACCATGGGGAACCGGTCTGGTGGGGCTCTGAGCTTGTGAGGAGCGCGGGCCGGACCCTCTGGCAAGTCAGCGACATCACCTAACAGGACGCGAAGGCTTCCCTGACTCCCACTGAGCCCCCAGGGATGGAGCTTCTTTACTTCCCAGAGCAGTTTTCAGCTTGAACACAAAACGGTGTGAATGATGCTTGAAGGGGCTGACGGTTCGGGGACAGCACAGAAGAGATCCTGGTGGGAAGACCACCGCTCCACTGTGCAGGGGGGTAAGGGGACAGGGAGGCCCCCCCGAGGGCGGTGGGCGGTGGACTGGCTCCCCCTCCAGCGGGACCGTCATTTCAACGGGCAGCACTGGGAACAGCGGCTGTGCTTTGGAGGCGAAGCTTCCAGAAGGCCCTTCAAGAGGGACAGCCGCAGGGGTCACCAGGATACCCCTCATGTCAGCCCTCCCCAGGGTCACCACTTACAGTGAAGCAGGAACTACAGCCGCACACGGCAGAGGAGCTGGCGTGACAGGCCAGGAAGAACAAGGGTGACCTAAAGACTCTCCCCTGATGAACCTGATACACGGGACACCGACCCACCAGGCGGCTGCCGGGAGCTCACACCCAACCCTGCTTCCTGGATCCTCAGCCGCCACCCTCTCTCCCCGCCCCGCGTCCTGACGCTTTAAGGGGAGATGGGGTCTGGGTGGCGGCTCCAGGGGCTGAGGCTCACGGCCAGTTTCACCGGTACGTCTCACGGCTCTGCCGCTCGCAAATTCACAGACCCTCATCTTTCCACCAGGGGGTTTTCCTGACTAAGCTGTACAATACCCGATGATGAATTCTCTGACTGACTTGGTCAAAACCCAGTCTCAGAGAGAGCCTGACTGTCCTGGCCTTAGTGTGCACGTGTACACACACACACACACACACGCTGTCACGGACGGCAGGCTTTCCCTCAGACGTTCATGCTCGTCCCCAACCTGGAGGCTGGCCTTGAGCACCGTCCTCAGGCCAGCCCAGGCCGGGGTCAAGCTCAGGACGGCCCGTCCAGGCCCCCACATGGTGGCATGAACTGGGTTTGGCGGCACCCGCTCCACACCCGGGGGCCTGCTGCCGCAGCTGGGCAGAGTCCTAGGCAAGTGGGTGCTTCCAGCCCCGGACGGCGGGCAGCAGCGGGGCGAGGATGCCCACGACCACGCCCCCTCCTGCAGTTCTGGGAAGCTACAGAGAGACCAGCAGAGTCAGCAGGGAGAAACAGTGTGTATGGGCCACCGTGACCGGTGGTGGGGCTTGGTTTACAGCCTGGAGCAGGCGGGCTGGCATCACAGGACTGGCCTTCAGAAGGCCGATGGGGAAGGATACAGCGTGAGAAACGACCCCTCTAAAAACCTGCTGTGATGCCTGGAATCAGAAGCTATGGAAACAAGTGTTCTTCTACGTGGCCGGGCCACTCACACGGCGAGGCTCTTAATGGTGGCCAGAGCCCCCTCCTGTCTGACTCGGGCCCCTGTTCTGCCTACAGCCGGGCAGTCCGGCTGCTCTCCACCCAGTGTGCCCCCCGCCCCCAGCTTCCCACCCGGCTAACCCGCCCCAGGCCCGCCCAGAGCGGCCACCTGGGTTTCACGGTTCCCCTGGTGAGTCTTCCAAGCTGATGATCTGACCTAGCTGGAAATCCTTCAGAGACTCCTTGCTCCCACCCCTGCCTGGCACCTCCGGGTGCCCAGGCCACTGCCTAGGTTTCCACCCGGGCACCAGCTGCCAGGCGTGCCCCTGCCCTTCACCCTCTGCTCCCGGGGGCAGTCAGGGAGCACGGCCCCTCCCTGGGGACGCCCTCCTGCCGCCGCCTCCCTTTCCCCACACCCATTAGGCGCCATCTTCCAGAAGCAGCCCCCATCTTCCCTGGGAGTCAGCTCCCGAGCCAGCCTTGACGGCTGACCTCCCAGCCCAGGCAGCCACGGCCCTCCTCTGGCCCAAGACGGCCTGCCACAGCTGCGGTGAAGCCCGAGTTCCAGGGCCGGGCCTCCGCCTCCCAGAGGGTCCCTGCGGCAGCCCCTCCCCGGGCGGTGGGCGGGTGCACGTACCGAAGCCAATGAGGCCCAGCGTCTCCCCGCGGATGCGCGCGGCCCCCGAGGCGACCTCCCGGATCTGCTCGACGCTCTGCACCCGCGTGCCTTCCCGCAGCGCCTGGTACAGCCAGGTGTTCCGCCGGTACAGGTTAAGGATGTGGCAGATGGTCGAGTCCGCCGTCTCCTCCACCGCTGCGGACGGGATGTTGCACACGGCGATCCCTGGGGAAGAGAAGGCCAGGCGCGCGGATCAGAGCCCCGGGTTCCGTGGGGAAGCGCAGGGCGGCAGCGTCGGCCGGTGCAAGCCACTCAGCGCGCGTGTCGTCCCCGCGGGTCAGGTTCTCCAAGAAGACACAGACCCTCCGGCTCTGAGGCCCGGGGGTCTCCAGCCACACGGCCATCCCAGGAGGACTGCTGTCCAGGGCTTGGCTCACCACCTCCCGCCCACCCAGTACTGCCAGACCCACCTCTCTGTGAAGTGAGCAGCGGGCCAGCTCTGACCACCCCCACTTCCAGTGCCAGGAAGCCAGCACTCAGCGCCTGCTCCTGACAGGCTGAGGGGCCTGGAGACCCAGAGAGGTTCCTTGCCACGCACAAACTCCTAGATCCTGCTCTCGAGGTGGGGCTGGGGTCACGGAGACCGGCCTTTTGTTAAAAATTGTGCTCTTGAGAGTCTAAAGTCACGAATGTTTTATTACTTGTTTTTTTAAAAAAGGCAAAATGGAAAGGAACACCTTCAAGGCCGTGGCTGGGCTGGATCTGTGGTCCAGCCCCACCTTTGTCCCGTGGACCCCAACCCCGTTCCGCTCGGGCAGGAAGACCAAGCGACAGGCGCCCACCGGCTTTTTCAAAGCGTTGCAGGGCCGGGTGCCGCGGCGGAAGGCTGAGCCCTCGGGTCTGCGTGAGGCGCAGATGCAGGCCAGGTCTGCCAGCACTGGGGGCCTTCGGGGAGGCCTACCCCAGGTCTCAGGCGGGAAGGGCCTGGGCGCTGACCTTCCTCACCGGTGGGAGGAGGAGAGGTCGGGGGGGGAGGGACAGCCCCTCCAGCTGCCCAGCAGGCCTGCGATGACCCCCCGGCCCTGCCCCAACAAAGGCCCGAGGTGGCCTCTTGAGCAGCTTTCCAGGAGGGACGCAGGTGTCCAAACGGCCCAGCGTGGCGGCCCGGCTGCAGAGGTCCGCCTGAATCCCAGGCGCAGGAACCTGGGAAACACCAGGGCTGTGGCACCGGGCCCCTGCCCACCTCTGTCTCCCGGGTCAGGGGTGGGGCCACAGGGCATCTGCAGCTGTCCTGCAGAGACAGGACACGGGGCCCACTCTGCGGAGCACCCCCTTCTGTGTCATCACCCGAGAGGGCTGCCCCGAGCTCCAGGGTCTCAGTGACCCCCCAGGAGGAGCCGCTTTTGCTCTTTGCTCTCACCTGCGGACCTGGGCCAGACCGGACAGATCGGCGAGCCTGCAGAAAGGCTCAGAGCGACGGTGCGCAGTCTGGGCCCGGGCTCTCGCCAGCCGCTGCCCACCTCGTCCAGCTCCTTCCCGGACCCTGGGGCGACACGCCCGCTACCTGCCCCAGCCCTAGGGCGCGCTCGAGAGGAGCTGCCCTCCTGGAACACACGCCAGGAACCCAGGGCATCGTCCGGAGGGGCAGACCTGGGCCACCTGCTCTTCTGTCCTCATTACAGGTCAGCTGACTGAACAAGCGGCGAAGGGCACGTGGAGACAAAGGATGGCTGGATGGAGGCCCGGGCTCCTTCTGCAGATTCCACATTTGAAAACGCTCCCTTTCCAATGGCCCAGCAGATGTCCCTGAAGCCGCACTCTTATCAGATTGGAGTGGGGTCAGTGAAAAGGCCTCCACGGACAGGCAGTTTACATCCTCCAGCCCAACATCACTGGCCCCTGGCTGGCCTCTGCGGTGGCGGTGGGGTAAGGGCCACGGAGCCCCATTTGGGCATAGCCCCTGGGACTGGAAGGCGCCTCCCGCATCCAGCCCGCCCCCGCCCCAGAGGGACGGCCAGGTCCCGGCAAGGAAGCCCGATGGCACACATGTGCGGGTTGCCGTGCCGCGAAGGGCCACGCCTGGAGACGGGAGGAAGGGGCGCAGGGAAGGGTGCAGAACCCTCGGGGAGTTGGGCCCCACTTTCTCAGTCGCTGCTCAAACTTGGGATCTCAGCTCCATCCAGAGCACAAAGAACGTTTGTTTTCAAACAAAAACATTCTTCTGGCACCAGGGGAAAATGGAAAATTTTAGTTTACATTAGACATGCTTCTGGAGGCTCACATCCTCCCCAAGCTTCTCTGTGGCTACAAAGAGAAGCTGAGAGTGACTCGGGGCGGACGTGGGAGCCCCCTCGGCCAAACCCCTGTCATGACCTTTCTCCTCTTGGAGGGGGTCAAGTGAACCCCGGAGAAGAGGGCTGAGATGCTGGAGACTTGCCAGGGGGCACCCAGAAAAAACCAAGATCGAACTTCTGAGCCACCTGCCATGAGGCACCCCACTCGGGATGGGGAGGGGAAGAACAGAACCTGTGGGGCAGGGACCACCTCCTGCTTTTTCCTCGGGGGTCACCTGGGCGGCAAGTCCGACCTGCTGGGGCCCAAACTCCCAGACCGCCTTCCAGATTGCACAACAGGCCGGCGCCCTCATGAAGAACCAAATCAGACTCAGCACCACTCAGAACAGGCCCCCCTGGGGCCAGGTTTCCCGCTTCCCGCTCGTGCGCATAAAACTCCTCCTGCGGCTTAGGAACTGGGTGCGGCCCCGATGCACGCAGGGGAGCTCACCGCTGGAACAAACCGAGCCTGGGGCCTCATCGGGGAGCTCCAGCCCACTGGGCGCGCCAGGTGAAGAGGCGGCAGGTGGGTGTCAGCGGGCTGTGGCCAGAGCCATCAGGTCCCATGTGTGCAGGGGGTCACATGCAGGTGTGACGCTGAGCTGACCGAGCCAGGCACCGCGTGTACCCTCCTGCCTGTTGCTGGAGCAGGCAGGGGCTCAGAGGCCTGGGTTCCTGGCCACTGGGGGGCTTCCCGGCCACTGGGAGGTCCCCGCCTCAGCCTCCCGGTCACAGAGCACCAGGCAGATCACAGCCTGCATACTAGGTGCCGGGCCGACATGCTTCAAGACAGCAAGGATGCCGACTTCAGAAGGGCTTATCCAGCAGGACCTTCCCGGCTCCTCCAGAGAACCCCGGGGACCCCTGCGGTCAAAGTTTGGGCCCCTTGGTGGTGGTGATGATGATGGCGGTGGAGGTGATGGAATTGCAGCTGAGCTATTTCAAATCCTAAAAGATGATGCTGTTCAGAGTGCTGCATTCAGTGTGCCAGCAAATCTGGAGACCTCAGCAGTGGCCACAGGACCTGAAAAGGTCAGTTTTCATTCCAATCCCAAAGAAGGGCAATGCTAAAAAATGTTCAAACTGGGCCCCTGAATCTCTGCCAACGCTCCAACATGCTTGGCGCCCACATCAGGTGCCAGGCCACCATGCCAATGCCCGCCCTCGGGGAGTGTGCAGCCAGCGGACTGGAAGGCAGCCGGGAGCCCCGCCTTCAGGTGCCCATCTGCTGCGTGGGCAGGGGGACGCTGCGCAGTGGTCCCCCGGCACTGCCCTGACCCGGGAAGGTTCCCGTGCGGACAGCCGCCCTGGGGAGATGGCTCCACCCCAGGACTGGAGGAGACCCGGAAAAGGGCACCCCCAACCCCAGGAACACCAAGGTGTGCGCCCAGCGAGAGCAACCTCAGGTTGCTGGGTCCTGGCCGGCGGCACAGGGCTGTGGCCGCTCACACGGTCCCCTCTGCTGGGAAGGCTTGTGGCTTTGTTTGGCTCACGTCCTTCCCGAGTGAGACAACCGAGCACAGCCCCCAGGCCCCTCCATGGGGCGCTGACCCCAGCAGGGAGCCGTCTCAGTTCTGGCCTCGTCTGCTCCATTGGGCACTCGGCAGGCACCGCCGGGGACTTACCGAGTTCGCCCGCAGCCTTGATGTCGACGTTGTCGTAGCCGCTGCCTATCCGCACGATCACTCTCAGGGCCTTGAACTTCTCCAGGTCTTCCCTGGTGAGCGTGATGGTGTGATACATCATGGCGCCGACCGCCTCGTTTAAAACCTGTGATGGGGCGAGCAAAGCGTGGGTTGGAGGCCTCCATCACCCTTGAATTCTGGCAGGAAGACGACCAGCGAGGATGCGGCCTGGGTGTCCACAGCATCCCCCCCTAGGGGAGAGGGCCCTGGTGGGGCTCTGGGGGCCTGCTGATGACTCTGGGTGATGCCAGGGAATGGGTGGAGGGGGCGTGCTTAGGGAGGTGGTTGAGGGACGGGCCAGCAGGAACCAGTGTGGAAAGAAGGGGGACCTGGCAGGGGTGTTTGCTGAGTGCCAGCTGCTGCCACCTGATCTGGGGAGGGGACCCCCAGCTAGGCGGGCAGGATGGGGAGGGGCCCACCTTCTCGTGGATCTCCTGGGTGGACTGTGCGTCGCAGAAGGCCACGGTGGCCAGGTCCTTCAGGATGGGCATCTCCACGGTGCAGTCTCTGCCGTCGAGCAGCGCCACCAGGGGGCGGGGGTGCAGGGGGCCGTTCATGATCTGGGGGCGGATACCTGGGGGGAGGGAGGGGACAGGGTGTGTGTGCCAAGTGGCCGGGGCTCCCCCAGCTGTGGTGGGGGCGCCCAGGGAGGTGCCTCCCTCCTGGGAGGATTCTGGGACCAGCCCAGGAGACAGAGAAGGAACATCTGTGCAGCTTGTTTTGACAGAGGAGCTAAGATGCCCCCATAAGGGACCGCATGTGGCCAACTCTACCACCATGTGGATCTGGGTCAAGTCCACACCCGCTGCTGCCACCAGGGACAGCCCGGCTGACCCTAAACCCCCAAGACCCAGAGACCTTCGGGACATCCAGGGGTCTAGCCCAGGTAGAGCAGACTTCACTTGGCCCCTCTGCCCTTCTAAACACGTGCGACATGCGCTAAAGTGAAACAAGAGGGACACGTTAGAGTGCCAGCATCCTGTGGGATGAAGCTGAAGGTCCAAGCCTTTGGTCACCTGATGCGGAGAGCCGACTCATTGGAAAAGAGCCTGATGCTGGGAAAGACTGAAGGCAAGAGAAGGGGATGAGAGAGGATGAGATGGTTGGATGGCATCATCGATTCGATGGCATCACCGACTCGATGGACATGAACCTGAACAAACTCTGGGAGACAGCAGACGACAGAGGAGCCTGGTGTGCTGCAGTCCATGGGGTTGCAAAGAGTTGGACACAACTGAGTGACTGAACAACATCCTGTCAGCGCTTCCTGGAGGAAAGCATGGGAGACATGCCGCCTGTGCCCATAGACCCTCTCACCTGGCCCAGGTGAGGAGAGGATGCCAGTCTGAGGGGGTGGGGAAGTGTGTGTGTGTTGGGGTGTGTCTGTGTAGGGGGGTGTATGTGTGTGTGTGTTGGGGTGTGCGTAGGGGGGTGTTGGGGTGTGTGTGTGTGTGTGTGTTGTGGTGTGGGGGGTGGTGTGCAGGTGGCCTGCTGGGGACTTGACGAATGAATCTTCCCGAAGGACCACAGAGCAAATCAGCTGCCTAGACCAGCCAGAGCTGTTGTCATGTGCCAATGCTTCCAATGGAGACAAAGGAAGCTGGGCCCTGCAGCTGGTGAGGGAAGCAGGCCTGCCTGCACGCTGCCTAAGTCCACATTCTCCAGGGGCGCCATGCCTCCAACCCAAACGACGGAGGACTGCTCTGCCCTCCGCCGTGGGGCCCCGTCATCAGGGGCACACACACCAGCTCAGGGCAATTCATCCTCTCTCTACGACCAAACTGTTCCCTTCACTGGAAGGTCCTGGATTTTTGGCCTCCCTGTTAAATCACCTTCTTGGGCTTCCCTGATAGCTCAGCTGGTAAAGAATCCACCTGCAATGCAGGAGACCCCGGTTCCATTCCTGGGTTGGGAAGATCCTCTAGAGGAGGGGTAGGCTACCCACTCCAGTATTCTTGGGCTTCCCTGGTGGCTCAGCTGGTAAAGGATCTGCCCACAATGCGGGAGACCTGAGTTCGATCCCTGGGTTGGGAAGATCCCCTGGAGAAGAGAAAGGTACCCACTCCTGTGTTCTGGCCTGGAGAATTCCATGGACTGTATAGTCCATGGGGTTGGAGACAGTCGGACAGGACTGAGCCACCTTCACTATGTTAAATCACCATGACCCACCCCTGGGCTTCAGGAGGAACTGCACCAGGTGGCCAGGGCAGGGCCAGTCCTGTTTTCTTAGCAAATCACAAGTGTGTGCGTGTGTGTGTGTGCACGTGTGCGCGTGTGTGTGAGTGTGTGTGTGTGGTGGTGGGGGGCGCAGGTGGCCTGCCAGCGACTTGACGAATGAATCTTCTCAAAGGACCACAGTGCTAGTCAGCTGGTGTCACAGATTACAAGTCACAAGACAGCTTTCCGCACATCTGAGGTTCTCAGATGTTCAGATAAGCTGACGATGGCCACTGCACCAGGGCCAGGCTGAGCACAGAGTTTATGTATCCTCTTCGGCACTGGGCTAGCTCAGGCTCCCAAAGGCCGAAGCAGGAGCCACTGACGTGCTCACCCACGGGGCCTCAGCCTCCCGGCGGTCATGAGACGGCCACGGGTGGGGCCCCTCCTCGGCCACCACGGCTCAGGATCTGGCCGGCCACGTGCCCCTCAGTGAGGCGCAGGGTGGGGGAGGGCGGCCCCCCAGCGCCCAAACGACCTGGAGGAGTCCCGGACGGCGCTCCCACGCCACAGCTGCAGCCTCGGGGGACAATCGTCTCTTTGAACTCAACCAGACAAAAGCCTTTTGTTCTGGCCTGGAGAGAACAAGCCGGGGTGGCCGAGGTGGTGGGGGAGGCAGCGGGCCACCTCTCGGCAGTGCCGGGCTGGGGCTCACGAATGATCAAGGTCCATCCTGGCCCACAAGTGGCAGCCAGACCCCTACCGCCTCCTGGGGACATGGACCCCTGAAGTGGGGCGGCCAAGTGAAGCTGAGTTCCCGAGTGGGGATAGGGTCCCCAGCTCTCAACCTGCAGCACTGAGGCCGGCTGCCTGTTGGGGGGGTTGGCGCACATCCCATGAACTTTGCCCAACAGAAAGCTCCGTGAGAGCCGAGGTGCTGTGTGCAGATGGGGAGAACACACCCCAAAGACCAAGAGTGACATCTGCAGACAGGACTCCTGACCACCCCACAGAGGGAGAAGTGGGAGCAGGGATGTCATCGGGTGCCCCACACCTCCTTTCACCCTTGAGACGGCACCTGTCTCCTGTCTGCAGACCGGGAAAAAGAGCAAGTTGCAAGCTGCTGAAAGCGGGGGGCGGCCGGTGCCAACATGGGGTCTACACCCACCCTGAGAGGTGAGACGGCGAGACAAGCAAGCCCGAAAGGACCCATTCTCTTCCTCCAGCTTCTCCCCGCCCCCAACACCTCCTACGAAGCCCAAGGCTGGGCTCCTGGAGGACCTCCTTGTGGGCCAACGTGCTCACTTGGCCCAGGCTGTTCCCTCCCACTGGGTGAAGAAACACCCCGACTTCACTCCAGGGGGGATGGGGGGGTGCTGTCAGGAGGGTTAACCAGACAACATTTGTAAAGTTCACGATCACGACTAGAGATCCAAGCGGTTAATTAAAAAGTCACCACATGGGAAAACGACAGTGGGCACCAGGCAGGCATCTGGAGAGGCTGAGGGGCCATTGCCGCAACGTGTCCATCCGCAGCATCAGTGCATGCATCCCGTTACCTGGGAAACAAACTCCGGGTTGCCTAGCGATTGCCTCCCTCCCTGACTTGGGTCGTCATTCTCTTTGGCGAAACCCACCCTTTGCCCTCGTTCAGGCTGGGCATGCAGAACGCACAAGACCCATGGGCTTCCTGAAGCCTGAGGCTCGGATAGTGGCTTCAAGCTCTCTATGGTTAAGGCAAGAGTCAGAGATGCAAGGGGGACCCCAAGGCTCAGGTGCAAAGGCTGGGGAAGGATGCTGAGGGGGGATGGCTGGCTGGCAGGTGGGAGGGGGCGAGATTCACAGGTGTTCTGGATGAAGTGCAGGGGCCACACGAGGCCCCCAGCACTGAGGACAAGACGGCTTATCCAGGTCACTGCCAAGGTCGGCTTCTACAAAGGGGCCGCGCTGGATAGACAGTGCTCCTTCAGTTCCAGATGGGACTCATCAAGCTGCATGACTCAGAATCCAGTTAATTTCAAGCCACTGTGCCCAGAACCCACTGTCTCTACAGTCTTGCTGAGGTACCCAAGAAGAACCAAAGAAATGCCTGGAAGATGAAGTTGCAATTAGACTTTACATCTCACCTCACATTAACTGAGACATTTCTCCAGTGCTTCTGGCAACCTGAAACATTTTTAACTGTATGAAATTAAAAGATGCTTACTCCTTGGAAGAAAAGTTATGACCAATCTAGACAGCATATTAAAAAGCAGAGATGTTACTTTGCCAACAAAGGTCCATCTAGTCAAGGCTATGGTTTTTCCAGTAGTCATGTATGGATGTGAGAGTTGGACTGTAAAGAAAGCTGAATGCCAAAGAATTGATGCTTTTGAACTGTGGTGTTGAAGAAGACCCTTGAGAGTCCCTTGGACTGCAAGGAGATCCAACCCATCCATCCTAAAGGAAATGAGTCCTGAATATTCATTGGAAGGACTGATGCTGAAGTTGAAACTCCAATACTTTGGCCACCTGATACAAAGAACTGACTCATCTGAAAAGACCCTGATGCTCGGAGAGAGTGAAGATGGGAGGAGAAGAGGATGACAGAGGATGAGATGGTTGGATGGCATCACTGACTCAATGAACATGACTTCTGTGGAAAATGGGGTACCGACTCGGGCTGGCTCAGAGGCTGGAGGGAGGAAGGAGCCCTATTCCGGCTAACGTCAGGGGAACTGAGGGGAGAAATGCAAGGCACAATGTTTAATGAGAAGTCAATAAAGACAGGCTTGTGATTTAAAATCAAAATGGGCTGCCAACTAAGATTCACTGCTGAAACCCCACAAATTCCAAGACTGACAGGAATCATTCAGTGTTGATCTTATCCCTAACTTTATAGCCAAGGAGACGAGCTAAGGGAATGACAAGGGGCGCTTCCCATGGCACCAAAGAACCAGCAGAGGCCAAGAAAGCACCTGAAGATGGGGATCAGAGGGTCCTGGCGGCCCTCAAATCAGACTGACCATTGCCCTTCTCCAGTCTCCCTTCCCGTTGATGAACTCACTCCACCCATTTCACAATAATTCCAGCTGCACCTGGACACACCTCGGAAAGCCTATCAGTGCACTTTCAACAGCTCGTCCAGCATTAAGACTGCAGGGCAGAGAGAGCTCAGCCGACTCCCCTGGTGTCAATTACTTGCTGGTTTCAGGCTTGCTTCCTCACAAGCAGGGACGCAGCGCCCCAGCTCGAGGGGCTGCCTCTGACGTCCGCCCCTGGGCCTGGTGTTGCTTCGAGCTGCAGCTGCACACAAATAATTGTGCAATTAGACACACTTAGTGGAAAACAAAGACCACACCAGGCTGAGTTGCCGGAGGTTTGTTAAGAGTGACCAGCGGTCCAGTGAATGCCGAGTTCAAAGGACTCTGTGAATTCCAAGGTGGAAAGGGGAGGGCCCCAGGGAGACGTCGGTAAACTTCGGGCCCCCAGCCTTGATGCCACCTTATCTGGATAACAGCACCAGCTCCTTCCCCCAGGCGACAGGCTGATGGGGCTGCAGTCGAAGAAACGGGAAGACGTGCTCATGCCATACAGAGTGGCCCTGTGGTGTATTTCCTGGCCTTTCTGGACACCACGTGAGTTCAGTGGACATCCTTCCTACAGGACCTTGCATCATTTTCTAAAGGTTGGCTTCTGTCGCTTGCAACTCAAGAACCAAACTGTCTGAGACGTGATTTTGCAGCTTTCGGATTTTAGTTGAGCAATTTTACCCTAAAGATAGTGGCTGTAATAATCGTGTCTGACTCAGCAGGCAGAGAGGCCTCTTTTTAACAATGGACCAGATTTTAGGACATGTTCCCACACCACAGCAACCTCAGAGGCCCCAAAGCCAGGCTGGCCAGGATAATGGATGACGATCACGGTGTGTGGACGGCCACATCTGTGCAGGGTCACCTGTCTGCTCACGGACGGGGTTGGGCAGGTACAGTGAGGCTGCCGTTTGAGGACGCACAGGTGGGGCTGGGACTCCCTGAGGGAAGAGGACCTGCCAGTCATGCCAAGCGCATCCTAAGATCTTCCCTGCTGCCTGGGATTCTCTGCGCAGTACCACTGGTCTTGACAGCTGACACCTGAGCAAGCACCTGGAAAGGCTAGCCGACGGAGACCTGCGCGGGGCTGCAGAAAGACCCGAGACAAAACCCATTGCCCTGCCCAACTCATCAAGAGGATGGGGAGACGATCCCCAGCTGGTCATCAGCTCCCAGGACCTACATGGGTCCCGGAAGGTAGAAGGCAGCTCCCATCCTCAAGTGCAAGTGGCCCTGGGGAGAACGGGGAGAGGTGGCCACGCAGAGCCCAGAGGTCTGCAGCGGGCGGGGAGGGACACGTCAGGCCCACACCTGCAGCCCTCTAGCCCAGACCAATTCGCAAGAATCTGATCGCGTCTCCCCTCCATCCCTTAAATGCAGCTGCTCCCCAATTAAAAGGCCACTTCCCGCAACCCAGCACAGCCCAATCCTTCTTGGCTGGGCTCATCAGTTCCAATCTCCAGAAGGCCAGACCCAGAATCAGATCCGAGGTCTGACGAGCAGCATGTTTCACAGGCCAGCATTTCCATGACCCGGAGGTGCAGCTCCTGACTCATGGGACCAAGCAGGAACCAGATGCTGACCCTGGGACAGAAACGAGCCCTTATATGAGACTCGGCTTTCAACTCGGAAACATGGCTATGTTGAGGGGTCTACTTGTCCACCCGCAGCCTGGAGCAGCAGACTCCTCCTGCCTGGGGAAGAAGGCTGTGGAGCCTCGTGGGGGGCGGGCCTCCCTTGCTTTGTAAACATGTTTATCCACGTTACAAAAACTGTTCTGCACTGTTAACAACAAATGTTCTGCAGTTGGTTGGAGCTTACTCAGAAAGCAGATCAGGAAAGTGAGCGAAGGCAGTGATTGTCCCCAACACCCCAAGAAGGTGCCTGCCCTGCAGAAGCACCCCTCGCCTTTCATGGGAGGGACCACGGCCGCAGGAGACGGTGAGGGGGGGTTCAGAGAGCGGCTGCAAGGCAGAGATTTGCAGAATGATGTGTGTTGCTAAGTCTGGTGCTATTTTAAGGTTAAAAAAGAGTGCGGTTACTTTTGGAAATCTCATCTTTGCTCCCACACTGCTATCTGCCTTTTCATTTGGTAAAAGTGCTTTTCTCTGCGGTGTCCCTGGGCAGCTCTCCCAGGCCCAGGAAGCCGCGTCCACTTTCTCCGGGCCTGTCTGAGATGTGGCCAGGCTGCAGTTTGATTTTGAAAACTTGGTCAAGTGCAGACATGCTCTCCCAGCACGGCGGAGAACCCAGTTTTTCTTTGGCGGCCTTGCTTTTCACGCCTAGTTTTGCAATGCAACACTACCCGCTCTAGCACTCAGCCTCCATCCTGGGCCCTACCTGGCCCAAGTGGCAGTGAGCCCTTTCTCACTGGCCTGGGATCCCGAGCAGGAATGTCCTGGGATGGAGGCGATGACCAAGGAACGGAGCACCTACAGCTTGAGGGCTGAGAGCAATTTTGGGACCTGCTCGAACCACAGTGGCAGAAGCAAGGGGCAGTTACTGGAGTGGACACTGGTCCACAGGCTTCCAGCCGCCCTCGCCAAAGTGGACCTTCAGATCCAATCCATCCCCGCTCCTTCCCGATTCCTCACCACCAAGCTCTGCCATGTGAGAGCCTGGCCTGGTTCCAGGGACCCAGTGAGGATGCAGGCATGGCTGCTTTCCTCAGGGAACTCTACATGCACAGAGAATCTGGCTTATAGGAGAAATAGCTTTCCTCAAGATACTTCAAAATCCAGAACAGTGGGGAATTTCCTGGCAGTCCAGTGGCTAGAACTCTGCAATTCCACTGCCGGGAGAGGACCCAGTGTTCAATCCCAGGTCGGGGAACCTAGATGCCACAAGCCATGTGGCACAGCCAAAAAATAAAATAAGAATGAAAACAAAACAAAAAAAAGAATGAAAACAAAACAAAAAAAAGAATGAAAACAAAATCAGAAACACAAAATCAGTTTCAATCTGGGCCTAGATGTGGAAGTCCACTCGTCTAATACAGGGCAACCAAGATCGAAACATCTTGCAATTCGATGCAGGCTGGAGCTGAATGGCCGTGTGCTCAGGGCTGAAGGAGAGGAAAGCAGACCTGGACAACAAATGCAGATACACAACCACTGTGCTCACGGCAGGCATGGCTAATCAATCCCAGCAGTCTTGGTCTCAGACTTCCTGCTGACCCCCGTGGGCCGCCCTGCAAGGCTAGCTGACACCTGCGGCCATGCCAAGTGCACCCAGTCCCCCTCTTTGATTGGGTAAAGGAAACTGAATGTCAGTGTTCTCCACGTGATACCACCACTGTGAGTGTGGAAAGAAAGCAGGGAGACGTAGGGAGGCCCCAGGGGAAGGATGCAAAGGCCCCCCAGCCAGGCACAGCCCTCCAGTCACTCTGGGACGGGCCTCTGTTCTGCTGGGGGCGGGGAAGGGCTTCTGGAGAGGAAGGGGAGAGAGCCGCCGCCCAGGGTGGGGCTGGGCTCTGTGGCAGGTGCCTGGGTTTGCACCCAACTCCTCGCAGCAGGACCTCAGCTGTGCCTGGTACTGCTCCCGGTGGCCTCTGACACCCGCCCCATCCCAGGGTAACTCTGTCGCTCCCCCTCAATCCCAAGATGGGGAGTCCACTTCCCCACTCCTGGGAAATGGGTTGGCCTTGAACTTCAGTCTGAACCCTCCGGAGTGACAGAGGGGCCGCTGCACCGATTCCAAGCTGGGCCTCTGGGGTGGGCACCACGCCTTCCAAATTCCCAGTGAAACTGAGACCAGCCATGAGCTGGGAAGCACTGGGAGGCGGGACCACAGGTCCAGGGTCCAGCCATCAGGCTGAGGAGGGGAGGGCTGTCCAGGACGTCCACCTCCGGCAGAGCCCCGCTGCCTGCAAGCCAGCAGTTCTGGGGCGATCGGCCACCCAGAGACAGCAAACCGACGTGTTCAGCAAGACAAGGCCAAGGCGGAGAGAGCCCACGTGTCCTCTGACCGGCAGGGACCCATCGCCAGTGCGGCAGGAACCCCCAGAGGCCATCCCCAGGCCAGATCAAGGTAAGAGATCTTGTGGAGGATGGACTTCCCCAGGTTAGGCACCCCAGGCAGGGATCAAGCTGGGGCGTGGTTTGGTGACGGGACTGGTTCACCAACACGGGCACCCCTGTCAGGGAGTGGCTCCCCCAGTGATGGGCAAGGCTGGCCCCACAGCTCTCACCAGGGCCCGTCTGCAAGGCCTGGCCAATGGCAGGCCCATTCTGGGGTGGCCTTTTGAAATGAGAGTAGGGGCTGAAAACACCTGGTGGCTCAGATAGTAAAGAGTTTGCCTATAGTGCAGGAGACCCGGGTTCAATCCCTGGGTCAGGAAGATCCCCTGGAGGAAACGGCAACCTGCTGCAGTATTCTTGCCTGGAAAATCCCATGGATGGAGGAGCCTGGCGGGCTACAGTCCCCGGGGTTGCAAAGAGTCGGACACGACTGAGCGACTTCACTTTCTTCTTTCTTTTTTTCGAAAACAGAGTGGGTTGCTGTTTCCTTCTCCAGGGGATCTTCCCAACACAGGGACTGAACCCCCGTGTCCTGCATTGCAGGTGGATTCTTTATCGACTGAGCCACCAGGGAAACTAGAAAATCCGTGTAGATTGGGAGTCTGGGATGGACACGCACACACGGTTATGTTTTAAGGTAACCAACAAGGACCTGCTGAAAAGCACGGGGAACTCTGCTCGATATTGTGTAATAAGCTGAATGGGAAAAGAACTTGAAAAAGAATTGGTACATGGGTATGTATAACTTGACCATGGGTATGTACCCCTGAAACTAACACAGCATGGTTAATCAATTGTATTCCAACATGAACTAGCTTTTTTGTGATACTTTACTGGGGTGGTCGGGCACAGAACCCAAGTCATCTCTGAAGCATCCCTGTGTGGACACCGCCCACAGGGTGCCCTGGGATGAGCAGTACCACTGGGCAGGCAGGAAGCCCAGTGGTCACTGCACACACAGCCTTTTCCTGAAAGACCAACAGCAACCTGGATGCCCTTGGTCTTCCAAAGCCAGGTTCCTCTACGCAGCTGTGAATACACTGTAGTAACCAGCGCCCTGGCTTTGGAAAAGCCACAAGCATGGGGAATCTGGCCCTCCGAGTCCTCAGGAGTGGCGATGTTGGGGGTGAACCGCAGTAAGGGGCTCCCCAGAAGGCTGAGCGTGCTCCATGATGCGGGGGGGCCTGGTTTGCAGACACTCCTCAGTCCTGATTTTAGTGACCTCTATAAAGGTAGCTGTAGGCTCGGTCCAGATGGCGACAGAGTGGCCCTATAAGTAGATTAGCTTCTTAAATAAAACATGGATCTTAATGAGTCATGGCCTCCGAGTGAGATGCTCTCAGGCCATCTCACCTTAGTTCAGGTTAACAGCTGGACAGAGAGCTGGCGAGCTGGAGGCTCACGGGCTCTCCAGGGCTCCCGCCACTGCCCACACCCCACCCAAGGCTCACTAGGGAGACACGTGAACCCAGGGTGCACACAAGGGTAGCTTCTGGAAGCAGAGGTCTAGACTTGTGGGAAGCATGCCATCTAGTTTAAAAAACAGTATAACCTGGGACTTCCCTGGGGGTGCAGTGGTTAAGAACCCACCTTGCAGGGGACATGGGTTCGATCCCTGGTCAGGGAATTAAGATCCCACATGCCACGGAGCAGCTAAGCCCGTGCGCCCTGACTACCAAAGCCCACACACTCGGGAGTCCGTGTGCCACCATCAAAGGTCCCACGGGACGCAACGAGGTCCGGCGTGCCACGACTGAGACCTGATGCAGCCAGCTTCTGCACCACCAGAAAGACCAGCACCGCTGGCGCTTCAAGTGACCCCTTACAGCCACCTGGGTGAACCGTCCTGGTAGCCCGAACTGGGCAGCGTCCACACCACACCGGGGAACTGGGGCTGAGAAAAAGAAGTGACAGACACTTTCGCTTTGCCCAGAAGAGCTGAAGAATGAACCCGGGCCCATTTTGCACTTTCTTAGACACGCACACACGGGCAGGGCAGGCTGTCTGGCATCTAGATGCCCCAGGTCTTCAGGGTTCCCCCCAGTCCCCAGGGAGCCTCCAGTGGGCCTGGTGAACCCCGCCGCCCAGAAACAGCACCTGATGCTCTGCTGGGAACCTACTGCTTTGGGCGGGGGCGGGGCAGACACCACCCACTTAGAGCACAAGAGACCCTCCCAGCTGACTGGTCCAGAGGAAACCACTCTGAGCGCCACCGAGGAGCAAACCCGCCACCAAGAAACACGTGTAAAGCAGCCAAGGACGTGTGGCTCCGCTTCTGACTTTTTGGTCAAATGATCCAATGGTCTGTTTGTCCCCCAAAGGCTCAGTCTCACGTGGGTGGTCCCTCAGCGTCTGGGATGTGGCGTGGGGGCAGGGCTGCAGGCTCTGGGCTTGGGGAACAGCAGGTCTCCGGGTGCGAAGACCCACTGGCTCCCAGTCCGGGTGCCCCCAACATGGGGGAAGAGTCCCTGGAGGGGCAAGTAACCAGGTAGCTTATGCCTGGGGCGGGGATGACCTCAGTTGCCCCTTCAGGCTAGGAGTATATACATGCCACACCTCCTTTTCAATCAGCGTCCGTGGGAGCCTCTGGCGCCCCTGCTGTTAGTGTGGGGGATGCCAGGGGTCCGAAGGCTGCACCCCTCCCCGTCCTCCTTCCTGATGGCAGCTCCTCCAAGCCTCAACCAAGGAGATGCGCCCACAGTGGGACCTTCTCAAGGACAAAAGGGGCTCCCAGGCCACAAGTGACCCCACCTATCTCAGCTGCCGGGCTCACCCACCGCTCCTCGCTCAGGGTCCGGCTTCCCTTCCCCGGGACCAGGGCTCCCGCAGCAGGAGGTGGGCGCTGGCTGAGAGGTGGGCGTCCAGGGCCTGCTCCCCTGCGTGGTGCCAGCTGCCACTCTCTGGTCCCGGCTCACAAGCCGGGGTGTTCAGGAACCCATCACCCACTCCTCGCCCTACCCCGCCTGGAGCCTCAACCCCGGGCGGGGGAAGCCGAGCAGCCCAGGTTGGTGGTCTCCTCTTGGCTGGGGGCTGAGCCCCTGAGCCACGGAGACTTCTAGGAAGGCGCTGCCCACGGCGTGGGGCGGGGACCGCCCGAGGAAGCCACTCACTGTATATTTCGCTTGAGTATTTCTCAAGGTCTAAAAATGTGCCCGTAGCCACGACACAAGGGGATGTTTGAGAGAAACACAAGTGAAGTAAAGATGAGAAAAGAACCGACAGGTGCCAGGAGTCCGGCAGAGGCAGGCGCTGCGCACCCATGCCCCGGCCCGAGCGCTGCCCGCCTCTGACGGGCTCGCGCGGGGCTGGCGGGACCCCGGGGGCAGGAAGACCCTCGGAGGGGTCCCCACCAGTCTTCTCGATTCCGGAAGGGCCACTCCTCCCAAAGCACAGGAAACAGCAGTGGGACGAGCCTGCTCTGCGAACCCCCCAGTCAAGGTCGGGGGTCACAGCGGACCCACCACAAGGAGGGCAGGGCTGCCTAGGGGTGCTGCCCGCCCAGGTCGCTGCCCCTGTGGTTGACTCGTCCCCTCTGATCAGAAGGACTGGCTTCACCAGGGCCCCTGAGGAACAGACAACGTGCCCTTCTCCCTAAAGGTCCCTGAAGAGCCTGGCAGACTCAGGCTTATTTTTCTAACTGCACTGCCTGAGCCGAGGGCCCATAAAAACAAAACACCGCCCTGCTTCTTAGCCGTGGCAGCCACTAAGGCCAGGAAGGAGACAGAACAGGGACAAGGCTTTCAGTTTACTGCAGTTTTTCACGGGGCTCTAAAACCCGAAAGGAAAGTGATTCTTAAGCATCTTTTCACAGGCTTGTTGTCCGGTGGGCTGGAGGCCAAGCGTGCTGCCCTCGGGCCCCAGAGCAGCCAGGAAGTTCATTTTCCCAAGTACGACAGCTGGCTGGACGTCCCCACCCTGCTCTTTTCCGCTATAATTTTTTCTTAAAACTTAATGATGTCTTAAGCAATCCAGGCTCAAAGCCCAGTTCACAGGAAAACACTAGAACCCATCACAAAGCCATATTTATCCCTTCAAATAAAAAGCATCTCACAGAAAGCTCTCCAGCAGGGAAGCCGGTGGGTTGAAGAGGGGAGGTTGTAAGGACCGTGGCTGGAGGGGAAGGGACAGGCCCGGGCCGGGCTGCTGACGACAGCATTCACCCCACCCCAGCCGCAGGCAGAGCACCCCCTCAAACGAGCAGAACCACCCCTTCCCCTTGGCAATGCCAACCGAGGGTTGGATGAAGAAAGCGGTGGACACCCTGAGGAGGAAGCCAGCTGCCGAAGCAGCCCAGCCAGGCCCCAAACCTGCGCCTGTGAGCTCAGCATTTTCGACTGGACGAGGCCCTGGGACAGATTTTGTCTGCAGTTTTAGATGAGAGTCAGGAAGCAGTCACAAGGCAGAACAGCCCGTCAATGGGAGGGTGCAGGAAGGGGAGAGGACACCGCCCAGATCGGGCCAGTGCTGACTTCTTTGGACATGTGGTTGAGGGCAGCAGAAATTCAGCCCTTGATTGCTCAGAAAAAGGTGCTTTGGAGTGATGGACTCGGTGGTGCCGTCTTAGGTGCAATGTGAACCTTACAGCGATCTCATTTCCCTCTTCACTGTGGTGGCTAGGAAGCTCAGCGTGCAATCCTTTCCTGTCCTTTGGGCACAGGACCATGGGGAGTCCTCTCTGAGTTCTGGCCTTACCCTCCAGCTTCATCTTCTCCTGCCCTTATTATTTCTCCATCTACTCAATTTTACCCTTGTATGTGTGTCAGAGCCCTTCTGAGAGCCGAGCTTAAATCCTCTTAGGACCAAGGAACATTTGACACTCCATTTAATCACATGGAAGAATTAATTTCGGTGACTCCCCCGGAAGGGAGCACAGTACGGAGGAGAGGGGCTTGGCTCAGCAGCAGGGACGTGTGGGTCCCAGAGCCGCTTGCGGGGCACCAGCCGGGAGCAGGCAAGAGCCTGCAGGGCCCTGGGAGCCACCCAGCACCGACCTTCTGCTGTGCAAAGCCCGGGCCCGTCCACGTGATGGGGTCCCCAGAAGGCTGGGGAGGGGGGCCCCAACCTGCCCTCAGTGTCGCACCTGGGGAGGTGAACCTCACAGCAGCTTGGGGCTCATGCTCCAGAATCACCCCCCCGACCATCTCTTGCTGGCGTGGACCCTGGCTTCCAGCACTGGGTGGGAGTTCCCGTACCCCAGTTCACAGCGCTACTGAATTCCCGCGCTGTGACGGGTGCTTCCTCCTGACACAGTGACCAACCACAGGCGGAGTCAGACAGGCGGGCCCAAGGTCCCTGTCCTGCTATGGAAGCTGGGGAAGAATCAAACCTCTCTGAGCCTCAGATTTTTCACTTTAAAAGGGGAAACTGCCGAGCGTCTTCCTGGCAGTCAGATGCGATCACTGCGCTCAGATGCTGCAGGAGGGTGACAATGATGGGCTGGGTAGGTCCCGGAGGCACTCAAGAGCTGGCTTCTCTGACCCCAGTCCTGGAGAGGGCAAGAGGTCTATCAGGGGAGCCTGGGACCAGGAGGGCCCCCTGAGCCCTGCAGGGGGCTACGAGTTCTGACCAAGTCAGTATTGGGAGGATTCGCTCCCCACGGGTCTCGCCAGCACTTCACAGGCTCCAGTCACAGAGCCCCGACTCCCCTCCCGGCCCGTCCAGAGACCTCGCTTGCGAGGACAAACTCCGCACCAGGGCTTCCTCACCTAGCT